>NW_027286874.1:37873474-38200974 GCF_022747635.1 Hetaerina americana | reverse complement strand
TCTATTTCTCCTTTGGTGGGTGAAACTGCCCCCTGACGCCATCTCTTGGCTGAAAGAATCGGGGCGCTTGGCGACATATTAGACCCACGGATCTCAGGGTAAATTGACTATCCTCGATAGCTCAAGTGGTTAAGAGCATCCGCCCGGCAAGTGGAAAGATCCGGTGTTCGAGTCCCGGTTGAGGAGATATTTTTACTCTTGTGATCCGTTCGATTCCGCCTTCCCCACCTTTATTGTGTTCGTCCTTTATATGTGTTCCTATCCCTTTTCCTTATATCTGTTTCTGTATATATGAGTATATATATATATATATATATATATATATATATATATATATATACTCATATATACAGAAACAGATATAAGGAAAAGGGATAGGAACACATATATATGTATATATATATATATATATATATATATATATATATATCCCTCCCCGGACTACAACCTTGACGTGGTGGAAGGGCTTGTGCGTTCCGATGACCCCTAGAGCTGTGCTGGCGGGAGTAATAAAAATTGCTCCTGGTAGGGTCACCCATGCCAGATAGGTCGAAGGTTAGGAGCCAGACGAAAGGTAGTCCACGCAGCGTCTGTTCCTCAGTGAGGTGGCTGCAATGGCATCTGACCCCAGTGGGGCGGCCAGTAAGTGATGGTGTCACGTTAAAAACACTATTGAGGGAGGCAACGGGAAACCACCTCAATTATCATTCCCTAGAAAAATATGATGGACAATAGAGATATTTGGAGTCCTGGCAACCACGGGGCTCGGCCCAATCGGCCGTGTGTCGTGCCCGGCAGCGGGGGAGGCAAGGCTTCCGCGGTCGTCATCCCACGAAACCCTTGCAAGGGAAAACCAGCAGCAGCAGGACAGAAGACGCAGGAGAAGAAGACAAAATTAGTTAGAATAGGAACGTGGAATGTTAGGACAATGATGAGGACAGGGAAATTGGAGAATGTTAAGCGAGAAATGGAAAGGGGAAATATAGATATTTTAGGTCTATGCGAGGTGAGATAGAAAGATAGCGGGGATTACTGGAGTGATAAGTATAGAATAATATACAGCGGTGGGGACGAGAGCCAACGAGGGGTTGCCATAGTATTAAATGAAGAGGTAGGAAGAAGCGTAGTCAACATAGAGCAGGTAACGGATAGAATACTACTAGTGGAGATAAAAGCAGAACCGACCAACTTAGTTATTATTCAGGTATACATGCCACCGAGCAACCATAAGGAAGAAGAGGTCGATAGGATATACGATCAGTTAGAGGACATGATCGCGTGTGTTCCAGCAGGGAAACATTTGATAGTGATGGGGGATTGGAATGCGACGGTAGGCGAAGGAAGAGATGGTGATGAGGTAGGGGACTACGGTTTAGGCACGAGGAATGACCGCGGGGAGAAAGCAGTTGAGTTCTGCAGGAGAAAGGGGTTAGTCATCACCAACACTTGGTTTAGACACCACAAAAGACGCAGGTATACATGGAAAATGCCAGGTGACTCAGGAAGATATCAGCTAGATTATATCCTGGTTAGACACAGGTTTAGGAACAGTGTGATAAATTCCCACAGCTTCCCGGGAGCGGATGCGGACTCAGACCACAATTTAGTTGTTATGAAATGTAGCGTACGTTTCAAAAAGATAAGGCAGGGGCGGCGAGTTAGAAAATGGAATGTAGAAGCATTAAATGGGTTGAAAAGGAAGGAATACAAACAGGCGGTAGAGAAAATCATGGAGGATGGCAAAGGGCTTAGTACTATCGAAGAAGAATGGGAAATGATCAAGAAAGGGTTGTCTAAAGCCGCAAAAGACACTATTGGAACCGTTAACGCTAAAAGGACTAGGAAACCATGGATCACGGATGAGATGATCACAAAGATGGATGAGCGGCGAAAATGGAAGAATATAAATACAGAATTAGGCAAAATGAAGTACAAAGAATTGAACAATAAATTGAGGCGGGCAACAAATAAAGCAAAGGAAGCATGGTGGAAGACGCAGTGCGAGGATATGGAAAGTCTGCAGAGGAAGGGTGAAATCGGTGCGCTGTACAGCAAAGTTAAATCGTTATCGGGAAGTAAGAAAGGAAGAGCTATGCTAACAGTTAGAGATAAGGCGGGTAAGGTAATAGTTGACGCAGGAAAAATCCAAGAGAGATGGAAGGAGTATATAGAAGAACTGTATAGTAAAGAACTCAGTCCAACAAAGTTAGACATTGAAAAAGAAAATGACGTAGAGGAAGACAGCTTAGGTCCAGGCATACTAGACAATGAGATAGAAAGGGCATTAAGGGAGATGAAACTAAATAAGGCCTTGGGGGCGGATAACATTCCCGCGGAACTTTCAAAATGCTTAGGAAAATGTGGGAGGAAGAGGCTATATGGGCTGATCCGTAGCATTTATGAGGAGGGAATCTGGCCGGAAGACTTTGTGAGATCAGTTTTAGTTCCTATTCCGAAAAAGGTAAAGGCCACGTCATGTGAGGACTATAGGACAATTAGTTTGATATCCCACGCAGCTAAAGTTGTTCTCAGGATCATAAACAAAAGGATAGAGAGTAGGGCAAATGATTACTTAGGGGATGATCAGTTTGGGTTTAGGAAGGGGAGAGGTACGCGTGATGCCATTGCAGTAATGAGATTATTAATCGAGAGGAATATAGAACACAACCAGGAGGTATTTGCCTGTTTCGTAGATTTCGAAAAAGCGTTTGATAGGGTGAATTGGGAAAAACTAATGAGTATATTGCAGAAAATAGGAATAGATTGGAGGGAAAGGAGGCTAATCCGCAACCTGTACATGTCTCAGACTGCTCAGGTGCGGGTGGGAAACGGGGAGACAGGATGGGCAGTGTTAGGAAGGGGTGTAAGGCAGGGTTGCCCATTATCACCGTTGCTGTTCAACCTGTATGCAGAGGAAATGATCAAAGAGGCATGGGAAGAACTCGAGGTAGGAATGAAAGTGGGCGGGGGATTCGTAAAATCAGTTAGGTTTGCTGATGACCAAGCTTTAGTTTGTCAGTCAGCCAAGGGGCTGCAAGCATTGCTTAGTGAATTGGAAATTCAGTGCGACAGGTATGGGATGAGAATCAATATTAATAAAACAAAGGTTATGCGATTTTCTAGAAAGAAAAAGGCTAAGCTTAACATTAAAATAGGAGGGCAAAAACTAGAGCAGGTAGAACAGTTTACGTATCTCGGCAGTGTTTTGGACCAACACGGTCAAAGTAGTAGGGACGTAAGGAGAAGAATTGCGCTAGGCAAAGAGGCTTTTACAAGGAGGAAGGAGTTAATGACGGGGACTTTGAGTAAGGATGTTAAGAAAAGACTCGTAAAAACTTTGATATGGAGCGTAGCTATGTACGGCGCGGAAACGTGGTCATTGAAGCAGGAGGATAGACGTAGACTGGAGGCTTTTGAAATGTGGGTGTGGAGAAGAATGGAGAAGGTGAAATGGACAGAGAAGAAAACAAATGAGGAAGTACTTGGTATGGTGGGCGAAGAGAGGGGTTTGTTGGGAGCAATCCTATGGAGGCAGGAAAAGTGGATGAAGGGGTTGTTGACCGGCAGTGGGATGTTGAAGACTGTGATAGAGGGTAGAATGTTGGGCAAAAGAGGGAAGGGAAGGAACAGGATAGGGATGTTGGACGGGATGAAGGGAGGAAAGAAGTACTCAGAGATGAAGAGGGAACTGATATAGAGTAGGATGATGGATTTTGTGTTTTGTTAGGAGTAATAAAATATTTGTTTGGTAGTTGTGTCCATCCAAAAACCTACCTTAACCGGTAGATTACCTAAAAAAAAAATATATATATATATATTTATAATGTGTACTGTACTCTGATGCCCATACATGATGACACGCGTTTCAATCAGCTAGAACACCATATTTTCTCATTTAAATATTATGGATTTGTGTCGAAATACTGTTGAATACATTCGCTAATTTTTTATGGCATTTTCACATAAGAAAGGCAGAATTGCTATATGAACGTGAGTTTGCTATAAGAAATGGGTGTTTAAGATTACATGATATCTAGCTGTTAGATTGCATGATATTAAACTTCTTTGTGGTCTGTAATTCATATAAAATGTGCTTCCTTGAAATTATACAGAATACAAACGGATACTATTTTACCCATATTCCGAAGAATATACAAATACACTTATTAAATGAGAGTTTCAAATGCCGTTTTAAGAATTGTTTTCGGAATATGACAGATAAATTGTATGTGACTCGTATTTTCTTTAAAGGGAATTGCTACGTATGACTGTGTGAGTTCGGGAACATTATTTGAACTTTTCGAATGGTCAACAAGGATACAGGGAGTTTTTCTTAGGAACTGTTGTTTGAGTGTCGAATTAAATTTTCCGTAAAGCATATTACCTCGCGGTGTCCTCCGAGCTCGGGAACTTTCCTTGTGCCTCTAGTATTCTTAAAATTAATATGGGAAGTTTCACTTACTGCGATAATTTTTTAGGTTGTGTAAAATAGGATCAATTAAAAAAATTATGCTGCGACTTTATCGAAATGCATTAGGTTTATTTTAACGCAGTCACTATTCAAGTACAGCTAAAAGGCGTGCGTGCTAAATTTTACAGCGACATGATACATCAACTATAGAAACAGTGGATGACGTCCTTCAAGGGTAGAGTGCAGATTCGGCTTGATTGGGCCATTTGCTCTTGGTGACTGCTCCTTGCGGCAGGATTTCCTCCCCGGGCCCGTTCGGTGGGATGTCAGCCCGGCGTCCAAACCGCAGTCGGAGGGATGGGGAGCGGCTGGATTTCCGCACCACCTGGTGGATGATTGCACTCCTAGCGGCCTCATTAAGCCTTTCCTCCAGGGCGGCCTTTTGAAGCAGGAGGTCGTAGAGGTCGTGGACAGCCGTGAGCGACGTCTCCCCTTCTTCACCGCAAGAGCGAGAGGAGTAGAGAGAGAGAGAGAGAGAGAAAGTTTATCGAGCTACGTGCTTCAACGAATTGGATAAACGAGTAAATGGTATCATTTAACCCACGAGTTGATATGCCACTTCATCTTTTAATTAAATGGAGTTTTAGGAGGAGTGTCGATTCATGATAGGTCGTGGTAAGTTCAGAGGGCATGAACTTTGCCTTGGTCAATGTATTTTGAGTTGTACCTAACTGTAGCCCCATCAGCATCTACCTGTTGATATCGTACACAAGTTTGGAATGGAAAGGCGTATATTGTCGCCACATTACGCATATGTCTGTGCCACTATGCCTGTGACTCGAGGAGAAAATCAAAATACAGTAAGTGGATCGGGGTGGTGCGGTGGCTAACGAACTGACTTCCCGCGGAGAGGGCCCGGGTTATAATCCTGAAGATAGCGGATAATTTTCAGTTGTATCCCGATCCCTACTTGCTATGCTCTGTGGAGAGGACTTTGAGTGAGCACGCTGTTCTTCGGATAGGACGTTAAACTGCTAACCCCTTGGCACTTTTCTTTAAGAGTAGGTTAATGCCGACGCCGTATTTCTCTCCTTTCCCATCCATCCCTAATGGCGCAAATGACCTTAGCTGTCGGTCGCCTCCCCTAAAACTACTACTACTACCAAAATACGGCAAAAATGGTAGCTCCGTAATGAACGCCTTGGTTCGTTGGCAATTGAATTTTTCTGGACCATCGGGCATGTCTCTATCCGCGGTGGTTACACATCTATCATTAATTAGACTGCATGAAGTCTTGAATCTATTTCTTACAATTTCCTGCCAAATTGCATCCATTATTTCACAGCACAGCTCTCGCATTTAAGTATTTATTCTGAATTATTCTAACTAAAATTGAGGAAAATAATTTCCATTTGGAATTCTCATTTATAGTTTCTGTTTAGCTTTCTAGGGAGTACACCTATATTCCGTCTGGGTACACTCATTTTCTGCTTCAAAAGGTATCCTAATTACGGAAATTATTACAATATTACCTTTTCCCATTTTTTTATCCTCATTGAAACCGTATTTGAAAATGAACTAGACATTATTTGTAAGATAATAATAGAGGACGAATGAAAAAATTAATCTCATGTTTGGTCCATATGGCGCTATTACAAAGGCCCCTCTTCCCTTTCTTTGCTTCACCGATATATCAAGTCGGATTTTTTCTTATTTTTTTATATTTCATCGCAGGGGAAAATGCTAATCATGCACTTCAGGAATTATTGATTTAACTAGCCCCGCATTTGAACAATGTCTTCCCAGGCGTTGTTTCTCGACCCATTCCCACTTTGATAACCTAGATGCATCCCGGTCGTTCCTTGCATTAGTCGTAGATGACCGATCTAAGGCCAGTCAAAAAATTTTGCCACAAAGCAGCGACAAAAATAGTAGTTAAGCGGTCCTCAGACTCATGATTCGCAGCTCGATGAGGAGACACCAATAAATGATACCTAAATTCAGTACTGCTTCATGAATCGATGTCTGATTTAGACACGAAGGTGATTCAAAAGCATCGAAACCTATGTTATCCGAAATGTTCATTGACTGCCCAAACGGGTAAATATAAACCGTCCCGGTGAGTGAAGTCCCACCTTTACCGGTCATTGTACATAAGAAACGCATTGCGTTGAAGAAATAAACATGGCTGAGGTGGAAGTGTGGTTTGCGAGAAGAAGAGACTTAAAACTAGGAATAAAATATGAATTCTTAACCCGACAAGAAAGGAAAGCCGACAGGGAACGGCTTTTTACAACAAAAAGAACATCAGTAACAGCATTACCTGCCCACTCTGAGCATAGAGCGGTGCAAAAAGGAAGCGGAGGCGAGGAGCGCCCATTACCCACAGTGGGAAATCACACTTGGCCAAGAGGAAGAGGGTGGTAGTAAGACCGTGAAACGGATAAAATGATACCAAAATAACATGGAGGACGGAGGAAGAGATCCGTCCGGCTGTGAAGCGGCTTATTGTAGGAAGAAAATTTAAAATTAAAAGAAATAGAAAAGACTCTTAAGCGAGTAATATCTTTAGGCAGTGTATAAGTGTGTTTCTCTCCGGGATCATAGTCCCAGATGGTTTGTAGCAGCGGATTTCCAGACGGTGCGGTGTGGGATTTGAAAGACGCGACTTGCGAGCGAATAAACTCCGCGACGGACGGTAGTTTATGCGTCACTCGCACGTCGGCCATCCTAGTGAATCGTTTCACTTGGAGTAACGACCGAACAGCCTTGTTTTTGATGGTTTCAAGGTGACACCAGAGCGTATTCTGTATGGCAAACACGGGGCAAGCGTACAGAAACTGCGGGCAAATGATCGACCTGTAAAGTCGCATTCTGTCGGCGTGACCCAGAGGAGAAATCAAGGAGGAAAGGCAGCCGAGGCTGCTCCTTGCGACCATTGCCTTCTGACGGCAAAAGTCGAGGTGCGGCTGAAAAGTTAGCTGGTTGTTGTGGGTCAATTTCAATAGTAGAAAATCGTCATTTTTAGTCGTTTAGTGGGCTTCTAATTCTAATATATGGCACATGAAACTACGGAACTGCCCAAGCAAGGATTTTCTCGAAATTTGTCACCTCTTGGAAATACTAATAAATGCTTAAGTAAGCAGCTTGGCTGCGGGAAAATTACTGTCCTCGAGCGGAGCTCTATATTTGACGCAACAGAACATGATTGATGCCGTTCCCGGAGTAGCCTCACCTTCGCCTTCTTGGGACGCGGCGGCGACGGCGGCCGGGGCGGAGAGGAAGGAGAGGGCGGCGCTGGCAGAGACGAAGGCCACGAAGGCGACGCACATTGCGCGGGCGAGCATCTTCACCACGATTCCTTTGTCGTCGCCTCGCTTCTCTTCTCACTTTTGCTCGTCGGCCCTGCGAACAAGTCTCCGGATGGCCTAGAATAGAAAAATGGATCGAATGAGCCCGTAGTGGTTTAAGGTGGTAGTACAATTGCGACCCCGTAGCTGGCGCATGTGTAAAATGCATATGGTTTACAAAGCGAAGGTTGGCGTCATCAGTAAGAGAATCGTTGATTTAGTCGGTGCCGTTTTAAAGTGCAGAGCTGTGGGAACTCCGAGGCGTTCTTAGCTTTGCATATGGATACATCCTTGAGAAAAATAGATCAGTGTAATTTGGATGGCCGTGTTCGAAGGCACGACAAGGACTTCAACCCATGATCTTTCGGTGGACAGTCAAGTAAGTGCCTTAGTCTGAATTTTCAACCAAGGAGGCCTTCAGCTAACCTTTGCTTTGGGTGAAGGACTTACAGGATACCTAGTAGTACGTACTTGTTTTTAATACCTGTACATTAAATAATTAGAATAAGGTAAAAACGAAGACGAGCGATAAAAATGTTCTTTTTTCGAATTTGACTAATAAGCAAAAGAAAATAACGTGCCAATGTTTAAAAAAATCAAAGTCGGAGCGGTAATATTGCTGTAAGAATGATCTAGATCTTTGAAAAGCTCTCCCATTTTGATGATTGCCGCTGTCACACATATATTTTTGTCTCGCGGTGGAACCCAGGCATTTATATAATCCTGGTATTCTATCGCAATACGTGTTTGCGTATGAATGGAACATTACCATTCCCAGGGGTTGGCCTGTGGAGTCTTTTGCCACTCTTTCAATAATACCAACTGATTCTTTTATCGTAGTGTTAGCTGAAAATATAGGTTATTTTGGATTATATATGTCTCTGACCATTTTGATTTTTAATAGCATTTCAACAATAATTATTGCCTTAATTAAAAAATAATTCACCAGCATATATTGAAAATTTTTCTTGTTGATTAAAATTGATTTTTTGTCTCCAGATGTTCTACTCCATTCGTAAACTTGAACTGTATAACCTAACGGGACACTGGCCTCCAATGTTTCACTCTGTTCGAATGACCAAGAGAAATGGAGATTTTACGTTAACATTACTCTTTTTTTTTATACTTTCTTGCCTGTGGTTAATAATGACTTTTCAGGAAATTATCTCTGGAATTTGAACCAAATGTTTTTCTTCATCACTGATTTCCAAACTGTTTGTGTATTTTCTTATACATATACGGATATTCGAGGCCCCATTATTGTGTTTACGGATATTAAGAGCAAAATTTAAGGTGTTTTCTAACCATTCATATATTTCCAAGTAATAAAGGATGCGTCTATAGGGTGGGAGGAACGAGGTAAGAAGTACTGTAGAGGTTTAAGTAGTTAAGGTTTTTGGGCGTGCCTCCGCGTCAGGGTGTCTCTTAGCGAAAACAAATTCTCCAGCCATGTTGCTGGTGTCTTCTGGTCTGAAGTCGCGTCGAATTTGGCCGTCTTATATTAGAAACTGGGATCGAAAAACGCCGGAAACTCTGGATAAACGCTCCGGAAACCTCAGATTCCATTGACAGTATGAAGTGTTAGTAGTTTCTGAAGGAGTGATAACTTTTAATCGATCTTCATTCTTATGAAATCAAACATTTTTCAAACAATACGACCACAAGAAAACAGCACGATTTTGTTAAATTAAAGGATATGCCGATTAACAACAATAAGTTAACCCTCCCTCAAGCTGTGACATTTGACGGAAAAACGACATTTTTACCTTAGGCGTATTTTCTAAAAATCCGCAATTGGGATGGGATGGGAAACTGACTTGATAGAATTACTTTCGGTGGAGCGGCGCCATAAAGAAGAAATCAATTCCGTGTGCGCCCATTGGTAGGCGAGACCATGTGGAGATATTAAAGGGAATTGATTACCGATTATTTTCGAAAAAAGGAATACTTATTCTCCATGTGAAACCGCGACCATGGCCGAAAATAAAATAATACCTAATACCAATAGCTGCCGATTATACTAATGGCTGGTGGAATAACTTGCCCCTCCATTCGTTGAGGCTTTGTGGGAAAAATGTGAATATACAGACCTGTGTATTGACCATTAACAGATTTCAAGTCTGAGCAAATGCAAAGGTATTAACACGGGACAAGATTGGATACAAGTAAAGGTGGTTTCTAGCGCCCGCAAAGTTGAGCCACTCCCCCGGTACCTCTGATGCCATTGTTTTCAAAATTTCATGGAATCGAGCAGTTTACGGCTCAGAGATCTTCTGGTTAAATGTTTTTACTTCAGGATGAAATTGGGAAAAAAATATTCTTCATGCTATGCCATAATACTGCAATGGAATGGCCATACGATTAAAAAACATCGCTTGGTTGGCCATGTTCACCAGTATCAAAACCCATGATATTATTTTCCCGAAACATATGTATTTACATTGTAAGATTTACACAGTAATGGACCATGTATCTATGTGTACGTGTATGCATGTATATATACAATATATATACAATATATATATATATATATATATACATACATATATTGTCTCTTATATAATTACCCATAATTTAACATTTCATGGAGTGATTCTTCACGAACAATGTTGTCCTCTTGAAATGGATATTATTCCCTTTGTAACGTAATGAATGTTTCAGGCAGAGTTGTGATAAGAAATTCTTTTTTTCAACAATTCATGAGTTTTTTTTGAAAAAGTACTTTTTATGTAAGCTGGATACTATTCTCATGCAAGTGGGGGGTCATATCTGACGACATTAAGTGCCATCGAAGAACTATTGTTTATTAGTATAATTTTCTTAACCTGAATGATTTACTTAATGACACTGATGATTGAACCAAGTTATATGTTTTATTATAATTTCGTGCGGATTTATAAGATGAATACCATCTGTGTATGTTGGCAAGCTTGTCTCCTTTTTGTCCACGGGCTACTCTTTCACTTCATTGCGTTCTTGATGCTTGCTATTCCCTCTTTTCAGAATAGGTATGCCAGGCCTAATATTATTAGAAATTTTGGATAAGGGCTTGCGATAAGTATAAGGATTATCTGCTGAAAGAGGGGGAAGGGTTGAGAGAACCAGAATCTGCTCTGACAGGAGCCGGTCCTTAATACGGGAGATGCTTCAAAAATTTTGTTTGTAGCGCTAATACAGCCAAAGAACCTCGTCGGCCATCTTCCCGAGGCGATCATTTATTCCCTTTGTCGCTCTGGAGATCTCGAGAAGAGATAAGGGACGCTCATGGAAATCATATAACCGATCACGGTGTAAGGAGAAAAAATTACGTGGGGCTTTGGTTGTGGGGGGCGGGAGGTGGAAAAATTAGTAGCTAAGAGTAAGGGAGGGGAGGACGCAGACGGGGGTGGGCGCCAGGGTAATGGCGGTGAAGGAGGGGCAAAGGAGGAGGAGAAAGCTAATGAAGGAAATAAAGGTGAGGCGCCGTTGCAATTAGCTGATTAAACACATTAAGCCCCGTCGTCCCCACCTCCTCGCCCGCTCTTCTTCCCGTTTAATCTTTCGGAATCGTCGCCTTCAAATAGCAACAGATGTAACTACAGCAACAATAATGTCCCCGCCGTCTATTTTCCCACATTAAACGGCCTTTTTTCTAATCCTTCGCCGTATTACGAAATGCATAATTACATCTAAGGTCGTGCGAACAAAATAAAAGCTAATCGGAAGCAACTTCCTTTTGGTGGCTTTTACCGAGCTTGGCCTTGGGTGGAGGACTGGGAAATTCGAGTTTTTGACAATTGAAGGGTCAAGGGGGGAGCCTTTTAGAAGCTTTAGGGGTTCGGCGCACACAGGGCGGTTTGATATTTGTTGGATGGATATAATCCTAAAGGGTTTGCTTTCATTAATGTTCTTCAAAAAAGTGTGACAGCCTTTTTGACAAATTAGTGAGATCATCGCCGGTGCGTGCGGTTGCGTTTGTTTGAATTTAATTAAAACTCACGAGGCCTGGATTTCTGAAAGACAACACCTGATAAAATTTATGATAAACTCCTTTAGTATCTTTCATCACGAAATTTTATAATGCAACACAGCAGGTGTGTGAAAGGATGCTTCACTTGAAATTTGTATGTAAACATATAAGCAATTTATACTTGTGTATATTGATGGTATTCTTCGTAACCTTTAATTTAATTACTAGTGGAGTCGGAAAAATATTGCTTCATAACTGATAGTCAAGCCTAGTATTCTCTATTTAGCCGTCACCTTTGCTGTGAATTATTTTCCTGTAACGTGGATATATCATTTTTTCAACGTTTGGAATCAGATTATCACTCTGCATTTTCAGGCTGAGTGAGAATATGTAATTTTGTTCTCTTTTTCAAAATGTCAAAATATTGATATTATTAAAGGTAACCATGCACCTTTCAAGTAGAGTATCTGTATGGGTCAGAGCATAAATTCCAAATCATTATATTTTGCACTAAAATGACGTAACAATTTCATAGCAAACGAGAAAGTTGACGTGCTTTTCAAAACTTCCTCTGGATCGATCGACTCCACTCATTAAAATTAATATGTTTTCATTGAGCACCAGATACTAGAAAATTGACATGTTGCTCCCATTATCTTCGAAACAGTCAAATTATATTGATTGCATTAAATTCAACGAGTCAAATGCTACTTGTAAAATTAAATGGTGAAGGGAAGCGCAAATAATGCAAAATATGAAAAAAATAAAATATTTTTAATGACTCTCAACAGGAAAAGAGATGAAAGTTGAATTTATCGCAAAAGAAAATGTCTGATTGCATGCATTTTATCCAATTAGTGCAAATAGTTAATGAGATCACCCATGACGGAGCCAGAAAATGGCTGAATTAAATTTTTCATCTATTTTTTCAGAGCCACCGTTAGCTAATTTTAACTTATTATTCACGTCATGAATTGTTTGAGCAACTCCATTGGGGTAAAAATATTACGACAGCAAGATGGTAGGATATTTTTTTAGTAGATATGGATGATTATGAATTCTTTTAGGCTTTGATTGCGGGCATAACTGAATCATTGACTTTGAACTAGATAAACTTTCATAACATTTCTAGACTATCCTATTGATATCAACATTCACAATAATATAAGGCATGATAAGAATAAACAATGGACAAATTTTTGGTGAACCAAATACATTTCTTTGTTGTCCAAAGGCGTTGCCTCTCAGGTTGTACTTAAAATTATTTTCTGATACGCATTTAAGGAAAAAGAAAACATTGTCCCTAGCCAATTTTTTTTAACTATTAGGGTTCTATCCTCATTTTAAAATCGATAAAATTTTTTTTTATTTAATACGACCATTCTGCTTTTAACTCGGTAAATCCCCTTCCTAATACTGAAACTTTGTCTGAGAATTTATGTTACATTTTCAAACGGCGGGAATGACACTTCTAGAGAAGTAGAAAACTTAAGCCAGATTTACTACCGACAAAACAAAATGCACGCCATTCAAATCCTTGGTTTAGAAAGATGCATGACTTTTTTCCATCCAAATATTTTCATAGTGAACACACTTTGATACGTATATAATACGTAGTAGTAGTTTTAAGGGGAGGCGACCGACAACTGAGGTCATTTGCGCCATAGGGGATGGAGAGGAAAGGATGAAGGGTGGAGAGAAACCCGACGTCGGCATTAGCCTACTCTTTACGAAAGGCGCTAAGGGGTCCGCAGCTTAACGTCCCATCCGACGGACGGCGTACTCACTCAGAGTGCCCTCCACAAAGCACCTCAAGTAGGGATCGAGATACCTCTGAAAAATATTCAACACTGCCGGGATTTGAACATGAGCCCTCTGGGTGGGTAGCCAGTACGTTAGCCCCCGCACCATCTCGATCCCCGTAAATAGTACGTTAATCGTCGTAAATATGTTCACTTTCTCCTGGAACCCATCTAGTTGATATAAAAATAATATTCAGAATTTCATGAAAAATGAAGTAGTGGGAATTGATCAGTTCGAAGAAAAATTGTGTAAATATAGAATAAAGTGATATTAGATATTTGTTGGCCCGTATAAAACATTGATGGACGTGATTCGATGTATCAATTAATAGCTCATAAAGAAGTATTTATATAGAGTCTTCATGTAGTAGTTTTTCGGAAATCAATACTATACATGGTTTGCATAAAAAGTATCGGGAAAAGCTTAGGAACAATATATTTATTTCAGATTATGTTAGAATGTCTCAAAATTCTTCAAATTGCATCCGTTGAGCGCATAAACACTTTAGCCGACGGATTTTTCATGACTCAAAGGCTCCCTGGTAGGCGGATTCCGGAAGGCCCTTAAGGGCACGCTTGCAAGTTTCTTTGACGGTACTTAGACCCCATGGTGGTGTCCTTTGAGGAAGGATTTGGTTTTAGGGAATAGGAACTAGTCTACTGGGGCCAAGACGAGACTTTAAGGGGGTTGGGGAATCGTCGCGATTACGCTGCGGATGGTTTTTGCAAGCAGGCACTCGACTTTGCTTTTAGTCATCCGTCAAGACCTTCGGGAAGAGCTTAGCACAGATCTTTCACATCGCCAAATTGACTGTGATAATGGTGTGAGCCATCATCTTATCCATGCCAATACGATCTGTGATCATGCGCACACTTAACCGATGGTCTGAATCCAGCACTTCACGCTAACATCAGGAAAAATATGTCGCCGATACTTGTTATACCAACCTTGTGCATAAAATACGTTCACTGCAATAAAAAAAAACACCCAATGTACCTTTCCACGAGTTTTATTAGGTACGATTAGTTTCAACGCATCGGTGTCATCCTCAGGTACCTGAGGATGACGTCTATGCATTGAAACTAGTTGTACCTAATATAATTGGCGGAAAGATACATTTTGTATTATTTTTTTATTTCAGTGATAAAGGATTTGCGCAAATTTAAGCCTGAAAACATAGATAACCTAAAGAACGCTTTTATACGCATATTGAGGTTTAAGCAAGAGGAAGGAAACCTCGCGAAAAAGTAAAGAAAGGCATTGTCAAAGACCTTTGATGACCTCATTCGCCAGAAAATTGATATTACTCTCTGAACAACCCATTACCATGCGTAACGAAAGCTTTGAGTATTTTAATTTCGCTGTTATTAAGAGGATTACTTACGATGAAGATTATGTAATTTGGAAATAGGGCACGGGAAACCTTTTTTTCATGAGATTTAATTGATCATTATGCAAACAGAACACATGATTTAAGTTTTGCGTTGCGATTGTTTTATGCCTACAATTTTTACATTCTGCGTTTTAGAGGCCATTGAAGAAAAAATATATTTATGCAAGCAAATTGTCTTAATTAACTTCAATTTTATGGATAATTTGTATCAGCATGAATAGTTTACGCGAACCTAAAGATAATAAAATTTAAATAGTTTTCCAAGGAAATTGTCTTTTGCAAATAATGATACAGACCTGGTTCGTACGATGTTCAAATTAAATCCATTATCAAAGGAGGTGCAACGGCAGTTCATAATGCATATGCTTTTATTGTTCTTTGAGTAAGAGGAGCATATGCAAATGTAAGTTAAAATCTCAATGAGAGCTCCTACACTCTAATAACCTAAAATATTGTTGTTCAGATTTGCAATGACACTCTGACAAACATTATTAAATTAATAATCATGATATTGTGAGTAGACCTGGTCACCAAAGTCATTAAAAAGACATACCTCTAAGAATTTAAGACAGAAAACAAGAGCACAGGAGTCATCTGAAGTACTTGTTACAAGTACAAATAATGGTCTTCATTCATCCGTAATTATATATAATTCATGTTGATTGCAACAATATTTTGCAAGTGTTAGCCGAATTAATTTCCAACCCAACCCAAAATACTGACCATCCGTGGATCCTATTTTTTGTTGTTACATTTATAATTTACTGAAATTATTATTGGGGAATTTCTACAGAGCTAAATATTTAATCTCAAAAAGAAGAATATTTTGTGTGTAACCATATTAGAAGTAGGAATTACAAACTAACTGACATGAACTATGAATTAGGAAAGTATTAAAACTGGTTGACGCCGACGAGGGGAGAAGAACGGGGAAGGAATGATTATTATTTGATAATGATGCTATTCAATAAATCACTGTCTCCAAACCAAGTAGAATGATCCATTTATCTCTTTCTGGGAATTTATACCGTCCATACGTCATTACGAGTGTCAAACTCATAGTTATTTAAAATAACATATCATTCAGTTCGACATCCCTTTCCCAGAAAAAAATATGACCGTACTTTCGTAAACATCACGCAGGGATAAAAAAAACTCGGAACAAAATGAATGGTTCTTGGGGCAATTTGATTTGTTTATTCTGCTAAAATTTTGTGATTTCACGACAAGTTTTTTTAATTTTTGACTCAATTGTTTAATTTATCAGTAGAAAAATTTGAATATACTTTCGAGGACCTTGAAAGGGAAATGCAAAAACAATTCGCTCGGCTTAATTTTGGAGGAATAAAGTTAAAATGTTTCCTAAAAATACCTTTTGCAGCTAAAATGTTGGTTACAAGTAGCGATTGATAATATTTGTTTCTGTAATGAAAGCATTTCATGTTTCGGCTGCAAAATTGTCACAATTTTGACTCTCCTATTAAACAAAAGATTATATCTAAGATCCAATGCTTATCTTTAATTTTACAAAAATATAACTTTGCCCCATTAAGGGGTTTCTACTGCTGACTATATGAGGATCGTAATCCATTTTTTACGATTTTTCATTGAAATTAATACGTATGTATCCAAAGTGGCTCGGAGTATTTGCGATAAAATAAAATATTAAATGGATTATTTTGAAGTTTCAATGGAAGTCATTATTTTTACAATGAACAGTGAGTACATTATTGTTTTTGGAGATTTTCTTACTATTTATATACTCGTTTTTATTTGGGAAAGTGTTCAAGGTTACTTCCCGAGTTAATTGTAAAGCTCGATGTGATGTGTGGTATTTTGCATTCCATCTAATTAAAATGTGAAATACTATTGAGAATTTACGAGTTTACTTTCATTGAAAACTTTCTATATAAATAAAATTTTCTCTTCCTTCCCCTTCCTACGTATTTCATACGTGTAGAATAGTGAAAATTTAATCCAAACTCAAGTATTTTTCCAGATAAGCGCCTTGGAACCTTTTAACAGTTTTTTAGAGTAAATTCGCATCATGTTCGCACGTCAAAGCAGCCTTAAGGTGGCTTTCTTGCCAGAAACGCCCGTGACCTTTCCCACTATCGTCCTCCCCCTTCTTTCAACGTTGGCGCCAACTCCTCTCCATTAGCGTAAGGTGCATTACGGTTCCCAACCATCAGCCCCTCCCAAGTTTATTTAAAATTTTATTCGACATAAGACGTACAAAGTAATCCAACTCTCTGAAGTTGATGGATTATTTATAGCTTAAACTGGAATCAAAGTTTTCTTGTGTGTTACTTTTCAAGGGGAATATTTGGCTTGGTCTTTTCCGTTTTCGTTCAAGGGAGGGCTTAGGTCGAATGTTTTGACCTGGAGGACTATCGTATCATTTCTTTTTTTGGGTAGGATATATATAAAATAATTAATTTCCATCAATTTATTAGCAGTACTATATTGTTTCTCAAAATGGTCTTGGTTGTTTTTAATAACAGAAACGAAAAAACTAAGAAAATAAATATTTTGTTTTTATTTATTTTAATTTTATATATTTCAGAATTTTCCGCGTATCCTAAAATCTTCTTTTGAAAGACAGTATTGGGAATACCAGAATAAAAATTATAACTTACATTGAATTTAATTTTTCATATGTTGAAAAAGTTGCAAAACCATATTTGTTGTGAAATATCAGTTGTGTTGTCAAAATATTTTTCAATATTATATTTTTAAGACCACAGACAGAAATCTCAGAGCTCCTTTAAATTTAATCGTTTTAGCAGTCTAAACAGTTTATTAATATAAAGTTTAAAACAAGTGCATTATAACTTCACGCTTATATGGACATGGTACTGATATAAAGATAAGTGTGTGTGTCGTTAATGTTACCAAAGTATCTTTTTTATGCAAAATTCAACGACAAGGGAATTCAACATATTTTATGAATTATTTTTTGCGAAAAATATTTTTGACGCATAGGAACTAATTACCATTCTTAATATTAAGTAAAGTAAAGAAAAAAAACAGTAATTTATACTAGTGTCAACAAGTTATATATTATTACTTTTTTAAGGTTCCGCCGATGTTCCCTGTTTCTAGGAATAAGTATAACATTTCCAAGGGAATGACCGCAAGAAATGATGGCGGGCCGTTCCAACGTGTTTTGCAAGATATCTGATTACTGCACAGTTCAAACTTGTAAGCTGATGAGTTGGAGTGGGGGAAGGGGGAGGTTTCCACTTCCGCACGCCGCGCATTTACTAACGAGCAAAAAGGTGGATGGTATTTCGGCTGGATGATTCCCCTTCCCATCACTACCACGAATCGTTCGTGACAGGCAAGGCTCGGTGGGGAAGGCAGGTGCTCCATTTGTGCCAATGGTCAGGGTCTTCTGCTCCCACACCGGCAGCGATATCCTCAAGTGCCAAATGGGACTCCATTGCTCACGAAAGGCAGTCGTGTTTAGTCAAGCTTAATGCTCAATATGCCTTCACGGTGTTCCCAATGGTCGGTCCTCGACCTTTCTAAAAATGTTCTGCGTCTAATATTTGAGTCATAGATAGTTGGGACCGTATTTGACTGCATAAAAGATGCACGGGCATATAAGATGCAGACCCATTTCAGGATGGCTTTATTCATGGTTTACAAGGTCTATTACTTCATATTACCAAATACATCGAACCTATCACCGTTGATAACAAAAAATATCGCTAATATTAATACAGAGATATCATTTAAATAAACAATGTTAATTATGAGTCGGGTTAAGGTCATGGTAACAATAAAAATACCATTAACACAGTAATCAACACGTAATGAAATCGATACTGCGATATTTAAAAATATGCTGTCCCCTTGTTGTAGCCTGATTGCAAGTTTCTAGTAAATGTATACAATAAGTTAGTCATAACAAAATATTCCATTAATTAAACGAAAGTTTTATGTTTAATATTGCAGCTTGTAACGACGACGTAATATTTTTGTTTGGATTAGTTCGTTTGCACATTAATTTTTTAATCTTTGTTCCACAGCTGAATGCCAGGGATCCAGCGTATTAAGAAATCAGGGCAAGAAATCAGGAGACGGTCCAGTTAATTGCCTTCTCGTTCAATGAAACTCATTTATTATCTTTTCCGACATATTTAGTGTTGTATTGGTCTCTAAATAGTTACGTTTTAGTTAGGACATTAAATTTGTTCCTAGAGTAGTAGATTGTTGCTAACATCTCTTTTTATCCCCAAATCAAAAATTTGAAGCATCTGAAATCCACTTAAAATAGTGTATGAAGTTTTGAAATAGATTACAGATTATTTTACACCTAATTACAGTTATTAGTTTGACCACAGAAATAGTTAAAACAAAAAAATAAACATTGAGGATGAACTAATCACGTTTTTGAAAATTGAGGTAGAATTAATCACATTTTAGCTTACGCTAAGGCTCTATACGTACTTATGTTAATGGTGACACGGACCTTGTAATGTGTCAACTGGTTGCGACTTATTCACTAGTCACTGTGTAATCGTACCCTGCAAAATCTGATTTACTGATTTGAATAACTCTGTAAATTCCTTATACAAATACGGATTCCTTATTTTTCATCTTTATAATTATTTGAGTGAATAGCGTACATGTCGTTCTGCATTTATATTTTAAAGCTTTATTTGTATTTATTGGTCGATGACAGAGGGATCACAACAGAGGAGTGCTTTGATCCTAAGAAACTACACAGTGTTACTGGGGTCCACAGTATTCTGGGTCCCATCAATATTTCCCTAAAACAACATCGTAATCAATAACTATCACCTTTACACGTCTGATATTTCATAAAATATTTTCTTGGCAAAAAATACCTTTATCTTCCCTTCGGAAAATTATCCTTAGTATTGTTTGGCTAAAATAAATATTAACGGAAAAACTTCAATTGAAAGCTAACTTTTGTGTTTCAAACACTGTTGTCAATGTTGGAAATGAGCCTTTTGCTTTCAACGAATTTGAATAATTGCGATGGTTGTTGATTTAATATTTAGAATCAACTACCATCATTCTTCCTGGAGCCTCATTTTGTCGTCCGTCTCTCCCTCGGTCCCTAAGCACGTTTCGTTTCATAATAAAAATTGTACCAATGATAGAATGCTTCAATTCTATCTGTTATCTGCCTCACAACGACGCTGCTTCAAGTTAATGCAAAAGAGCAGTCATGCATATGGTTAATTAAAGCTTTCCAACCGTCTGAGGTCGACATATTGTATTAAAACCCTACCCACTCTCTCGACCTTCCGGCTTTTTCCCCTCTCCTCTCAAAACGATTCCCCCTCCATACATTTATTGTACGTTCCCATAATTCTTATCCTTTCTCCGTTGTGAAATATTGTCTCTATGAAACGAAGTATTCTTTGAAAAAGTAGCCAGATATTTTGACATTAGAATTAGCAAGGAGAGTCATATTGAAAATGTACGCATCCCTCAACACTGTAATGACATTTAAGAAGTATAACCTGTAGGATAAAGCAAATGTCATTCACAACTTTCCTACCAATGGAGAAACACCGGGTTAACGCGGATGGCATCCTTAAGAGTGGGTGAGCATCTTTAAGGTTACCAAAATATTTATTTACATAGAATAGATCTTTATAGTTTTGGGACACAGGATAAAATCCCATATTCACGTCGGCCCAAGTATTTGATCTTGATTTCAAAACGTACGAGAAATCATACTAAGTATACACAGTGATTAACATTGGATTTTTCCATATTTCATATAAATTTAATCTAGCGCTTTTATTTATTGTATCAATGAACAATAAAAATCCACGGGTCAGTCAAGTACAAGTAAATATACGAGGGTCATCCGGAAAGTAGTACCCGTTCGTGAAATAAAGACACAAAAGTAAATATTAACAAACATAAAAAATTTTATTTGAAAGAGGATACTTTAAACTACTTCTCAACATAATCTCCAAGCAAATTAAGGCATTTGTCATAACGTGTGACAAGTTTCTGTATTCCTGCTGCATAGTCCTTCGCCGCCAGCTCATTGAGATACGCGAGGGACCCATCTTGCACAAATTTTTGCATAATGCAGATGGTGTTTAACAATTTCATGAACAATTGTTCGAGAAACATTGGGAAAATGCTCACAGATGTCATCAATTGTGACGCGCCGATCGTTCCTCACGAATTCGTCAACTGAGCTCACCAGTTGGTCTGTAATGACAGACGGTCTCCCCGAACGCTCATCGTCGTGTGTGTTCCCCCTCCCCATGTTGAAGTTGCGACACCACCGCCGAACAGACGACTCGTCCATTACATTGTCTCCATACACCTCCTTTAATTGGCGATGAATATCACATGGGCGAACGTTTCTTGCATTGAGGAATTTAATCACTGCCCTCACTTCACAACTGGCGGCGTTCTCAATTTTTTTAAACATTGTAAACAATCACAGAAACAACACAGGCAATGCTAGCGTCACGCAATTTGGCTCAGAGAAGGCAGACAAGCCACTGAAGCTATCTGAACTCGTCCAGCGGCTACTCGCGTCGTCAGCACTTCATGCGGCACGAACGGGTACTACTTTCCGGATGACCCTCGTATATACTAATTCTCCTTCCGGGTATAACATTTCGAAATATGAGAGAATGTAAAACCTAGATTTTAATATTACCACACGGGCAAGATAACGCGAAATTATAAACTTATCCTTTTGGCGGTTGCTTAGACTGGAAGGCTCAGTAACTTGAATTAATTAAAATAATTATAGTGACATTTTATAATCGGGTATTTTTATATTGTTCGAATTTTTGAAAATGTAGACATTTTCTTCTCAAATAATTTTCTCTATTTTCTACATTAAAAGACAAATTATGAAATACTATATGTATCTCGTTACAGCACGTAATTTTTTAATGGCATTATAATTTTTCTCATATCGATATCTCAGTAATTAAAGTCTTGTAACCCTAGTTTACAGCCGAGCTGTTCATTGTAAAGCGGTCTCTGTTTATGTGTCTCAAATTGCAAACGAATCGTATTGAAAATGAAACATTTCAAATTTTGAATTAGATAAAATTATTTAAACAGATTAATTGCAACGATCAATTACTATGACTAGTGGGTAGCATACCGCAGATTAAATTTGTTAGACTATGTTCCATTATTTGAACGGCTAAATAAACATTAAGTAAGAAAACACTCAGCAATGATGACATATGCTATTTTTTATACAAATCTTGCGGACGAGATCCTCTTGCTCCGTGTTAACACAATTTAATAAAAAAATATCGTTTGCCATCCATTCCTGTGGTAAAACCTATATGCTAGGTATTCCACTACCCGAAGTGTGTACATTGAACAGGCTAATCCCAACGTCGAGAATTCTCTTTACATTTCTTTTTATCCCTATGCCGAGTTTAATTTAATTATTCTGGCAACGTCGCAAACCTCCAGCGGTTTATATGAAAGATACACCATCGTAAATTATTTAATTCGATTGCAACATATTTTCTGTATGATTTTTACGGGCTACTCTGTAGCATTTAATATTTCACTTTCATTGAGCCTATATTTTGCGCAACAGGTAGGATTATCGAATATTCTACATTAAAGTTTACCAATTAAAAGTAAAAGCTAGTCGAAGTGATAAAAATATTGTTATGAAGTTTTATGCGATATTTTTCATATGCGATATTTCCCATACTTCACACTTAAGGAAAGTGCTATGAAATTTCCGATCAGAAGTTATATGCAATCCACTTAAAAACATTTCTCCCTGATTACCTGTTGACATGAAAGTTCATCCATTATTGTAATAGCTATTCCCATTTACCCAAAATGAAGACGCAGAGTGACAAAAATTATTAAATTTAAAAAAATAAATTTATATCTCCTCGTTAAAAACTCATTTTTTGTGGTAAAAATTTGAACTGTTTTAAAGATTTCTTACTTCTAATATATTTTTAAAGCCCGAGTACCTTCATAATAAACATAGAACAAGTCATAATATCCCATGAATGAATCGAGGAAACGATCTTTAAATTAGATAACGAAAACGTATACGCACAGCAATGTGTTATAAGCTTAATTTGTAGATTTTATGGAAATTATAGGTTCTTGGTCCGTTATTATCAATTTTAAATATTTTTAATATTAGGTTCAGACCTTACATATATATGTACATATATATATGTAAAAAAAAATATATATATGTATATATATATATATGTATATATGTATATATATATATATATATATATATATATATATATATATATATATATATATATATATACTTATATATATATACACACACACAAGGTCGCGAATTTTGTATTTTCGCAGGCTATCTATGTTTGATTTTCGATTTCTTTGTGGCCCTATGCTGGTACTTATGTCTCTCACGTATGCCGAAAAGTTCGGCCATTTTGAACTTTCAGTTAGTTGTTGACAGCTGTTTTGCTTGGACATGTTTTGGCTTGTCTTTGATTTTTGCCTGTTCCAAAAAATGGATCAAAGAATCTGTGTGAAAAATTTTGTGTGAAAAGCGAAATTAAGTGCGTGGACACATTCCGAATGTTGAATGTGACATATGAAGAAACTACCTTGGACCGAAGCAACTTTTATCGGTGTTCCAAAAGTTCTCTAAGGACCGAGAAGATGTTAACGATGAAGAGCGTGCCGGTCGCCCGAGAATGTCAACAACAGAGGAAAACATTGATGAAGTGAAGAAAATAGTATTGGCCAATCGTCGAATCATTGTTAGAGAAGTTGCTGAGGACCTAAACATATCGATTGGCTCGTGCCATACGATTTTTACCAATAATTTGGGCATGACACGGGTCGCCGCGAAATTCGTACTAAAATTGCTCAATTTCGACCGAAAACAGCAACGCATTAACATTGCGAATGAGGTGTTGGACCCTGTTTGCGACGCCACAAATTTGCTTCAGAGGGTCATAACTGGTGATGAATCATGGCTTCATGGTTATGATATGGACACTAAAGCTCAATCATCCTGAGGGAAGCTGCAGCACGAGGTGAGACCGAATAAAGCGTGCAAAGTTCGATGGAATGTGAAAGTTTTGCTTACAGTTTTCTTCAAATGCAGGGGCGTGGTGCATCATGAGGTCTTGCCACAGGGTTGAACGGTAAATAAGGAATATGACCTGCAAGTTATGCTCAATTTACAAGAAGCAATCCGCCCCAAACGCCCGGATTCGTGGAAGAACAAAAATTGGCTTTTGCACCATGACAACGCCCCTGCTCACTCATCGTTACTTGTGTGTGAAGTTTTGGCCAAAAACAACACACTAATGATACCATAGCCACTGTATTCCCCAGATCTGGCCCCCAGTGACTTTGTCTTATTCCCGAAACTGAAGAGGCCCATGAAGGAACGACGCTACGCTATGATTAACGAGCTAAAAACTGCATTGAAGGAGGAACAGAATAATATCACAAAAAATGATTTTCTGAAGTGCTTCGAGGATTGAAAAAAACGTTGGCACGAGTGTATAATACTTAATGGGGATTACTTTGAAGGGGACAAAACATGTATTCATGAATAAATACGTACCTTCAAACTTTGCTCAAATACAATGAAAACTAATTCTTGAAGTGGACAATTGCCTGATCAAAGTATTCTCTATCCGTTTTACGACCGAATGAGAGAGGAGAATTTTCTGCTAACCTGGATAAATGTTTACTTATATTTTGCCTGTTATTTTTAAGGGCAGCTGTTGTCGTAGTTAATGTTTATTGCAATTTGGAGACTAAGTAACTTGATATTGGGAGAGGCCTATCAGTATTCAATGGGAACACGGATAGCTGTTGCATCTGGTGATAAAATATGTGATTTTGTATACGGAAGATGATCAATGTTGGCTATGAAATCATTAATTATTATTAATTAAAAGTGTACGGAAGATAATCATTATTGATTGAGGATTTTGAATGCTCCTTATAGCTGCGCTCTAATAACCATTAAATCAAAAGATAACTTATTCTTGAATAAATAACAATAAGCCTTATTATACAAAGTGTACGCAATGTTTTTTTTAAATAAAGATTATTTCTGATTATCATTTTAATTTAGGGTTTTGTTTAAAGTGATGGTCGAAAAAACTAGGTTAACACACAATAAAGTATGCATTCGTGGATTAGCACGAGTATGTACAAAGATTTGTATTGTTCGGAAAAATATATTTACTCTGTGTTATTTCGCTCAATATTCGACATTTACTCCACTGTCATGACATTAGTAAAATTGAAAATATTGATTCTTACTTGGGTGAGGCATGAATCATCGACTGATTCTGTTTCTTAATCCCCAAATTATGAAAGGCGTAGCTCAAAGGTGCCAGAGACGAGTTTTATTTGATTATGACTTCGAGAGAGATGACATTGAAAAGTAACGTTTATTTGGCTACCCAAGCTTTTCGATCTTACGAAATTACCCATCTCGAAAGAATATTTATTTTCCGATTTTGGTCTCAGAATTGAATTTATAAGCAGCAATTTGATAAAAACCTCAGATGGATGACTGAGTGTTCAATAAACCTTACAGGCAGCTATACCTTTGCAATATATATATCATTAACCTTTTCTGAAGATTGCAGTTGTCAAAGTTAACTTCTAAAAATACATTTCAATGACGTAAGGATTACTTTTAGATTAATTTTTTATAGAATTTTTTCAACTGACTCCTTTTAATGATTATATTCTCTCCCTGTTAACGAGGTCTATTTACTAAAATGTTAACGTCAGTTTCTCTAAAGGATAGTTAACAAACGTTCCGTTATATTCTAACTTTGAACTAATGTATTACTTCGTTAATTCTTAAAATCGTAGCAAATTTCGCTGCAATTATCTAGAGTGTATTGTGTATGCATCGTAATCCTCCTATTTTAAGATAATTATCATTGCAGTTTTAAAATAAACCTAAAACATTGTAAAGATGAATCAGCTGATTTTAAAGAACAGATCTATAAAATGAAAAAATAATTGGAGGGAATTAAATCCTCAGAGTATTAAGGAACGAAATCAACCTTAAAATACACATTTTTTTCGGCAATAACTATTCGATACGCGATAAATTATGCGTGGTACTAAATTATACTATTTAAATGAATCATTTATATAAATGTGTTATATACCGCTACCAGTTGTCGGCGATTTTAAAATTAAGCACAGATAAATAACAGAGTAATTACAAAATGCATGAGCATTCCATTTTAGGTTCGTTGAGGAGTTCTAATGGTAGTAATGCTATTCCTTCCTAATTATACAAGCAGGACATCAAAATGGAGCGCACTCGAAGAATTGAATCCCAATATTTGTATTTCTCTCAAGTATAATTTGATTCTTTATGATATAATAGTTTTTCAGATAGTTTTTCTTTCGAAGCGAAGAATTTTGGTTTTTATGCAGTAATATATATTGGGTTGCTATTTTTCTGTTTTTTTTTCAATGTAACGCTGCTGAAGTAAACTTAAAAGTAAAGCAAAAACTAGCATGGAGAAGAAATAGCTAGGGAAATGAATGAGTAAAATCACGGTCTTATATAAAAATTATCAGTCGGGAATAACGAATGAGGCATACCGCGCTAAATGCACGAGGGATACAGCAGCCATTGCAGCGCATTTGTGCAAAGGTGCTAACAAAATATTAAGTATGAATAAAAATGTCTACGTCTTACGCATGAGAATGAAAAAATATTTAAACGAGCACATTATGCTAGCAAAGTATGACTTACGAACTTGTTCAAAATATGTTGAAGTGGTTTGAGAATTGAGTTTACTTACTAGATTACAATTGAGTGATGCCAGGCTAATTTTGAACGTGAAGCATATATTTTTCTTTTAAATTTCGAGTAAATAATATTATTGGAAATTTTTAAGTTTGACACTTTTTTCATCTCAAAAATTCATCAAGATCGTAACACAATGATTACCAATTTTTCTTCATTTTGCAAAGCGTGGTATATCGAAAAGCTATTCGAATTCCTTCGCAATAGTAAACAGTATGAACGCGAGTTCGCCCAGAAATATTTAAAAATAGGTTTCACAATGAGAATAATAATACTTTGGATGCCCTAGCAGTCCAGGAAAATTATCGCTCTTAACCTAACACGTCATAATATTAAAACCGCATTGCATTAATTATAAAAATTGTAACTATGTGATTTCTGATTGAAAGTTCACTTAAAGAAAAACTTTTATTTCATATGCCCATTCTACGAACTCGGTTCAGAGCAACATTCATTTATTTTCTACATGGCAACTTTCTTCAGACATAGTTCTCCACCAAAAGAAAGGGAATAAAGATAGGAATATAGATAACTTATAGCTATTGAAATATGAACTCGCCATCGCCCAACAATCAAGACACAAAATGAAAAGAGTTTACAATTGTAAATCGAGTGATGCTAAAAGAATACAAGGCTTGTATTGCCGTGAAATCAGGAAAGATAGCGCATATGAAATAATTTGGGCTGGAAAGGCTGAAAACATCAGCCCTCTGATGATCAATTGGTGAATTTGAATTGGATCCCCTACGCTAAGTAATGCTTGTCGACACAACTTAGGACTATGAGTGCGCGGTGGATACCGGGGAACGAATTGGGAAGCAGAGGGGCGGAAGCAAGGGATAATTATTTACCGTTCTCTCACCTGATGGAGTGATGGAATCTCTCGGTGAGCTAGGGGCTGCGTTGTCAGCGGTGTCGCGGATACGGTGGTGTCGCGGAGTCGAGTGAGGTAGGGCGCACGGCGGAGCTGCCTATATTCTCCGTCGTCCTCCCCCTCCCCAGGCCTCCCTCACACCCTCCACGCCTCCCACCAACACACCCACCCCCAGCCAAAACCACATCGCTCGACCGCGCACCACGCCCCCCTCCCAACATCTTTCCCCTCAGCGAATATTTTCGCCGGTTTCCCCTTTTCCAAAGTTTTTTCTCTGACTTAATTAATGCATTTGCAAATTTGTCTCTGTGAACGTTTTTCTTGCTGATTTTTTTTTATTTTTAACGGATTGATTTTTTTCCGCTGTCACCTACCAGTTTAGCATTTTTAATGGAGATGCAGTTTTTGTTCTGAACCGGGAAAGTTTTTGACTTGAGAGATTAAGATTCTTACAGAGAAAGAAGGGACTCAACCGAGAGACTTGATATTTTGTGAAGCAGTATGAATTACTGATAAATTTGAAATCGTTAATGAGTTTTGATCCAAATTTCATACGCCGAAAGTAAGTTAATTATCTCGTACCATGCAAAGCCATATTGAATTTTTGACTAAAATTATAATGAACGCCGCTTCATTGCAACGCAATAAATGAAAATGCATTTTATTATAATAAATACATTGCATTTGGCGCATTTACTTCCAGACATTTTTTCTCTTTTGTTGGATTTAAAAATTATCTCTTCCTTATTTCATATTTTTTTCACTCCTGCTAATTCCACCACCACCTATCGTTTGGTGCCTCTCTCTTTTCCTCGCTCTTTATCGGTCTCCGTATCAGCCCCTACATCTACCAACTTTCCTCTTCATCCCCCCCCCTGGCATCATAACCCTTTCCTCTTCCGCTCTCTTCCTTCTCTCGCCGTTATCCACTTTCCGTGTTCATTCCTGTATGTCATTACTTCTTACGCCATTATGTGGTACTAAACGGAAAGGTTACTATAACTCTTTCCTTTTACGACCAAAGGAACACGCTTTACTCCTCTAACCTATTAGGAGATTCAATATTATATGTACGCGGCGTAGAAGTTAAATCGCTTATTCCGGTAATTAATGGGAATGATTTTAACGTGAAGCGATAAATCTCGTTTAAATTTTGCAGATTCGGTCGATATTTATCACTTTGCCTTTTGTTTGGAGCCAAAGAAGTGAATTTATTGTTATCCGTTGGGTTCCTTTCCATTACTCATCTCTCTTCCTACTTTTTCATTCATTAATTCTGCCTAATCAAAACGTTAATTAAAACGGCCGATACTAACAATGCATATGATTTGCAAATTCCCCCTAGAGATAAAGAGAACGGTAATGTATAAGTAAACTCTTGAGGGTAAACAAGATGTCGGAATCCCCCTTTTCGATTTTGCAGGCTGAAATGTGGATGCCAATTTAGAGGGTTTAAATACCGCTGTAGGGAAAAGATCATTCCCCTGTTTTATCATACTGGAACGAAATCTGTTTCCATCGGTTTATTTTTCGTTCATAGGAGCTTACACGGTTTGTCCCAAAATTAAGTAGAAGGAATCTGGAAAAAATTCATTGCTGATCAAAGTGTAAATTACTATAATTCTTCAAAATATCACCCTTGTGCATTGGCATACCGATGCCAGTGTCTGCCAGTCGCGGTAATTGGCCGTGAAGTCGTCGACGGGAGCTTCTTTCAGTCACCTCGTCATGGCAACTTTGACGTTATCTAGCGTTCCAAAATGGTTGCCTTTCAAGCTCCTTTCTAAATTGGAAACAAAAATAAGTCCGGCGGTTCTACATCGAGGCTGTAGGACGGCTGGGGCAGCGTTGCCAAGTTGTGCGCGGACATATACTCTTGTCACGAGGAAAGTACTGTGGGGTGGCGCGTTGTCGTGGTGCATTCTCGAGTTGGCAAAGGTCTTTTTCCTGACGCGTTGCACTCTTTTCCGCAGCATTTCCAATGACTTCCACGTTAAACTTACCCTTCACTATTGTCCCTAAGGCACAAACTCTTTGTGGGTGAAGTAGAAAAAGACGATGAGCTTATTTTTAATTATTTTTGGGACTAACCCTTAGTGAATAATCCTAGCATATGAGTGATTTAAGTAAATTCTTGACGTTTCTTTATCTGATAGTTTACATTCTACCTTTTGATACATTTTAAAATGTGATTTTTTTGCTTTTTTCTATCAATTATTCTCTGGAATCTGGTTGACTTACATACTCCAATCAAAGTCACGCCAAATCCAGTATTCATTAAACGGACTATTATAATAAGCTAATTTTTAAAATTAAATCCACAAATTTCCATTTTTTTGTACTTTATTTTTGACACAAAAATAGTTCGTGTACAATATTGCTCATTTAGGAAAAGCACACTGATTCGTATTACATTACACTCATTATTTTATTTGGTATATTTATTTTGCGACATGGCGTTGGAACAAGTAAATTGAAAATACTAGCTGCTATCAAGGAAAGGGTTGAACGTTAAACCATATTATATTGTGTCCACTAGTCATTAAATTTTAATCTTCGTCAAATATATGATTGAAAGATAATTTAATGTTTACAGAGATAAAAGTTCATCCTCTGGGAAACTAATAATAATCGAGAAGGTTAAGTGTCAAAGTAAAGACAATTTCGAAATACTTATATACCTGAATTTTGGACATAATTATATTGATTAATATTATTGATCTAGTTAACGCTACATCTACCCGGTAAGATTCCGCGGGAACGTACGGCAGGGAGCATTAAGTCACAAGTCATTAAGGGAAATAGCGATTTGGTCATGAACGTTCAGAAGACTGGCAGTAATTTATTTACGGGTCGTGTGAATGGTTTTAATTATTGATATATACAGTTGCCATCATTTCGTGGAGTCAAACATGTGTGTGAGATCAAGTAGAGAGGATAAAATTGGTAGGGGTGAACAAAGTTGGAACATTTTAGACTGAGGATAGAGGGAGATATTCTAGCAATGAATGATTACCGTATTTAACGAGGACAAATTAGTTCAAAGGGCGTCGAGGGGCTAGCTCACCGGTGATTTCCAATGTTGTATGTTCGAATCTCGCTCGATTCACATATTACAGGATTGCCCTTTTCTTTGTGCAAGAACATTTTGTAGTAAAATAACTTGTAGTATGTCTATTGCGCCTGTGATTAAGAATACAATCCAGGAAGAGAAATTTATCTGAAGTCCTTTGAGAAATGTTTTCAAAAGGGGAATATCTTGAACAAGTCTCTCGTTGAATGTCTTTCATTTATATCAACTTTCGTTACAGTACACATTTAAAGAATTGTATTATTTTGATTTATTCTCAACCGGTCAAACAGTTGAATACTTTTTCCGAAATTGAATTATTTATTTAATCACTAATTGTGGCAAAAGATTGGTTAAAATCGAAGGAAAATGATAAGTTATAATCTGAATGAAATAGTAATCCATTAATCTTGAATTAAATACGAAATATGATGAGACCATCTTTTTATTGAATTGCTATCTTAGGGAAACCAATCTCTCCCTCTCTCAGTGCGTTGAGAGTGAGTGGTGATATTTTTCCTCAGGTGGGTATGATTTTCATAATAAATTTGGAACTAAAAAATATCGCAGAGTACATATTACAGGATTAATATTGCATCACCAGAATCATCTATTGCATCACCAGAATATGAATCCGGTAGAATTCAGTCGACAGGAATCTTCCATTTGCATATTGAAAACACCAAGAGACGAATAAAGATAAAAATATAAAAATTGGTTCATATGATTCAAGCTGTAATTTTCGTTTTGTTTCAAAATGTTGATGACGATCAATTTTCAAGGCAAACTAAGGTGGGCAGAGAGTAACAATGTAATTGAGAAATTTTTCACGGCATTTGTTTTCTTTTTAACTTCCGTCATCTGTCAGCGTCAGTCACCCATGCTGTCAGGGATGTAATTCTGAGGGGTGAAACAGTGGCATATACTAATCAGTCACCTCGGTATACCGCATGCCCCACCAAGCGTTACCACGGTATGAAATTGATTAAAACTGTCGAGAGGTTGGAAAAAACCGGAAACGTAATCTCTGGGCAGGACACATTCTCTCTTTTCACCAGGTTTTTGGGGAGGGGGGTTGGATTGCATGATTTTGCCTTGAGTGCCCTTGTGCAATTGTCAAGCGGAAATTTACTCGGAAATATAAATAAGTCGAAACAAACTATTCCGTAACTAATTAATTATATAACTTAGATATCTCCCTTGGATTATTTATTGGTAGGTTTGGAATTGGATCTTTTAAGTAATTTTTCTTTCGAAGTTGTTTCTATCTTTTACAAATAACGTGAAAAACTGGGAGAGTGGAAGGGTCATCAAAAGCAGTCATAATCCAAAGATTGGTTTGATTAATCTCTCCGTTTGGTCATCGTGTTTGTTGATCATGCAATTAATTGATTCTTTTTTTGAGCATTAAATTACCCACGTTGCCCTCCCCTAAATCGGCCGGAATAATAATTAAATTTCCTCCGGAATAAAGTTTTACCGTCCCCAATTTGACCAAACTTTAAACCAGGGTGGCAGGGATACATGCCGCATTAGCTTTTATAAAAGTATTGGCTGATTGACATGCATATCAATAGCACAACATTTTCGCGTGAGGATATTTCAGTTAAGGTTAAAGGGAGTTTGCCCTGTTCTTTTTCATTTCCTGCTTTTCCTCCGGTCCAACCTTTTCTAAGAGAATAGAATTTAAGATGTTTCTTTGCAGATTGGCGGGAGGAAAAAAGGAAGAGGCATGGATAGAATAATGGAAACCATATTGGCCACTCATAATGGAAGTGCTGAGTTCGGTTTCCGTATATGACATTTGTGAATGGTGCTTTGGTCAGTTTTGGATACCTTTTTGAAAACACTCATATGGCCCTAGTTATTTCTTGTTCAAGAACTGGGTGCCCGATGACCTCGTGTGTGTCTATATATATGTATATAAATAACACATATAAATATATATATACATATATGTGTGTATATATATATATATATATATGTATGTATATAATATATATGTATGTATTTATTTATTTATTTGCATGGTAATATATATAAGGAAAATTGATAGGAACACATTTAAGGACAAACACAGGAGATGTGGAGAGGCGAAATCGAGCAGATCAAAAGTGCAACAATATTTCCTTGACCGGGTCTTGAAGCATGGATCTTAAAACTTGCCTCGCCGATGCTCTAGAGAAGTCACTGGTCATTTTCACCTCGCGTACATAAAGAAAACAAGTGAGCCTATCTCCTCAATAAGTTTCGGTACGTAATTATTAATGTCGGATTATCATCTGGAAACAAACCTAGTCTCGATGGAAATGTACAGTAATTTAGACACAGCACTATTTAAAGAAGAGGATATGCTTTTATTAGTATACCTACGCACTCATTTCTGATTATCTATAAGGAAATAACTCCTTCTGCCAGCCAACATTTCCCTCTCTTCTCCCACTACCTTGATCCCCCTTTTCGTCGCACCTCAGAATTCGACACTGCTAGTAAAAATATAATGGGGAAAATACTCAGCATTAATATATATTCCTATAATTAATAATGAGTTTACCGAAAGGTTATAGTTTGTGTAATGTCTGGAGAATCTTACAAAATGTATCAGTGTCAGAGGGAAACTTGATAAGTAGGACCTGGAAAATTACTGGATGGGTCTTAAAATTCGTGGAAAAGTGAGTCAATATTTCTTTCTGACAAATGACCCCTCTGTAGGATATTTTGGTTCGGTCGATGGCGCGTTATAACCTGATCCCTTGAAGTACTTGATACCTAAGCCTGCCACTTCTTGGAGACACGTCGATAAGAGTGCATACAATTTGCTCCCGATGGGACGTTAAAATAAGAACCTCTCACCCAGGGGATGGCAATGGCGTCTCGCCGGGTTTTTTTTCCACTCTTACTTCTCGCGCCCCTCCACTTTACCCCGTTCCCCGTCAAGCTCCCCATCCCCCGCCGATTTCCTATCCTTTCCCGAAACACCCACTTGTCCCGAATGGCTCAAATGATCCCAGCGGTGGGTCGTCTTTCACGATAAACGCTAGAGCATGCGAGACTACCTTACTGCTCGGTATTGGCCTAATTCTAATGAAATGAGCCAGTGTGGCACGTAGCTTTGCGTCGTTCCCCCGGGCGTCAATCGCACTTGGGATGCTTTCCACTCCACACCCGGCTGATGAAACTACGGAGAACAAATAGAACAGAAATAGCTTGCCACTCAGTGTAATCGAACCGGGGAAGTCTAAGTGGAAGGCCATTATCCATACGCGTAGCGTAGCAGTTGTTTCTCTTCTCAGAGGGGATTCTTTTATCGTAACCTCTTTGTCGCGATAGCCAGGGCTAGAGAGGGTTTTCTCTTGATTAATCTGACATACCAAAGTCTCTCAACTATATTTATTCAATATAACCACGGAATAGGCACAGAAAATATTTTGTAAGAATAAGATGGACGCGATGAAGTTACTGTCTTTCATTCTTTAATCCTTAAATTCAGCAGTGAACTTCATCAAAATACCCATTGGTTTCTGTTTTATGTTGCTCTGCATCAATCATTATTGAAATAATGAGGTATCTTCAAAATATAGAAGGTTAGAGATGTCGCCAAAGGCATTTAAAAATTTTAAGTCCGATATCTCGATGGTGTCGTGAAATTCTTAAAATTTTGAAATTTCCCATCCTACAATTTCTGCAATAATTATGATATTTAAAATTGTCAATCCAAGTGAGAAATTGAAGGAAAATATCTAAGCTCGTAAAAAATGACTATCCCGTTATATTGTGTGCTGGTAGGGCTGGATATACAAGGTATCTGAATCAGTATATACGATGTTTTCAGGCATAACTTTGTGGAAATCCATTATCACTTAATTAAAAATACCAATGTATCTTACTACTCAACTATATTCTGATAAAATGGAAAAAAGTGGGAGGGTACATTTTAAAATGTAGTAATTGTGACGCCACGTACGTGGGGTAGACCTGGAGATCCTTCCGAACGAGAGCGGAGGAACACAGGAGAAGCTTCCTTCACGGGAAACCATCAGACTCCCACTTTGCGAGTCATCTGCTGGAGGAGGGACATTCAAACGACTTCACCCCTGACGTCCTACAACTTGTCGAAAAAGGGAGTAAAATGGACGTATTGGAAGGGTTAGATATAAAAAGACAAGTGGAAAAAGGGCATATCCTTAATGGCATTGTTTTTAAAAGATATTCCCTACTGATGACACCTCTCTCTCATTTATAAAAATGCCTCGTGACCCCCAACCGTGAACCTTCCTGACCACCTTCATTCTCGTCGGACTTTACCCTCCCCACTCTCCACCGCCCTCCGCTCCTGCCTCCCTCACCATCCACACCAGCTTCAATCAATTCCAGCCACCCCTTACCACTTTCCCCTCTTCACCTCCATCATATATATACGTGTATAACCGACCGGTATGTCTAACTCTCTATCTGAGGAAGACGACGACGCGTCGCAACTAGTTGTACCGAATAAAATTGAAAGGAAAGATACATTGGTATTTTTACTTAAGTAATTGAATTAGCTTTGTTTCTAGTGTTTTTAGTTTGTATAATTAAGTGTGATTACGCGTGTTTCCTTTGATTGCAATTATTGGCGAATGTATTGGGAGATGTTACTTGGAGGTGTTTCTTAATTGGCATTGTTGAAACTGAAGCAAATTATTTCAAGTATGTATATTCTAAATTCCATTCTATTACATTGGAAGATCCATATTTTGACTGATTAAGACTCTTCTACCGACAATTGAAGGTGATATTTGACTCATTTTACTTAGAGACACATATGCACATGTCTGTGGTTTATAAAAATTAATTTCAATCGTAAAATAAATTAAAATTTGATTAATGTATCAATAATTTAATTGAATTCTATGGGTAATTCCAAGCTATAAATAACAAAATATAAGACGAATAGAACAGAAATGAATCCTGTACAAAGCGAGTTTTAAAATATATCTTGATTATTGTAGATGGGGAAGAATATTTACATACAGGTATACAAGGTGTGATCAAAAAATGACTGTGCTGATTTTATTCTGCGCAAACCGTTCAACGGATCGAAACGAGACACAGTACGCCATCTAGCGACACATCCGAACACGTTTACGTCGAGTCATTACGCAGCAGCAGCGGTATGTGTCTTAACCTGTTCGTCGCCGCGTGCAACGGAGGAATGAAGGAGCTAGAGGAAGAGCATGTGTGCGTGAAATTTTGTTTCAAACTTGGCAAAAGTGCTACGGAGACATTTGGAATGATTGATCAAGCCTTTGTAAATGAAACTATGAGTCGAAGCCAGTGTTTTGAGTGGTAAACTCGTTTTAAATCGGGCAGAACCTCGACAGATGAAGATTAGCGAACGGGGCGCGACAGACCCCGACAATGTCAAATTGGTAAAAGATTTGGTGGGGGCAAATCGCCGTTTAAGTGTCAGGGAGATAGCCGAGGAAGTGAAAATTAGATTTGCACCCAGGCAGTCAATTTCGACGGACATTTTGGGCATGATGCGCGTCGTATCAAAATTCGTCCCGCGGGTGCTGACTGATGAACAGAGACAAAAACGTGTGGACATTTGAGGGAACACCTGGATCGAGCCAATGCCGACCCAGAGTTTCTTAAAACCATCGTAACCGTTGACGAAACCTGGATTTACGGTTGTGACGCTGAGACTAAGGCCCAGTCTTCTCGGCGGAAAGGTCCTCATTCTCCGCGACCAAAGAAAGCTCGCCTGTCCCGGTCCAATGTGAAGGTCATGCTGGTGCGTTTCTTCGATTGGCGATGGCTGATCCATTACGAATACGATCCTCAAGGTGAAACCGTCAATTAAGATTTCTACTTTAAGGTTAAGAAGAGGCTGAGGGTCGCAGTGAGCCGAAAGAGGCCGGATACGTGGAGAAGCAATGCATGGAGTTTTCCCCACGATAACGCGCCGGCTCACACGGCGCTGCTGACCGTGACAGTTTTTCGCTTTACCGGAACTTCCGTGATCCCGCAACCACTCTTCTCTCCACACGTGGCTCCATCAGACTTTTTTTTTGTTTCCTAAGTTAAAATCAACCTTGAAAGGGCGTAGTTTCGACTCTATTGCGGATATTAAAACTAATTTTACGGCGGACCTGAAGAGGATCCCAAAGGCGGCTTACCAGGCAGGGTTCGAGAGCTGAGAGAAACGTTGACAAAGGTGTGTCGTCAGCCAAGGCATGTACTTTGAGGGCGACAATTTCGATTAAGCTGTATCCGTCGAGATAAACAAGTTATAAAATCAGTCCTGTCTTTTTTTGATCCAACCTTGTACTTTTGCAAGTGTCCGTGGGTCTCCCCCCTTTATCTCCGGATTGGTTTGATCTAGTGGTATACGGTTAACTACAATTAATTGAGACAAGTTTGTAGGATCTTATACTTGTGCATATAAAGATTGGAGTTTGAATACAGTATAAAATGAAACGTTTCCATACATTATGCGCGGTTTTTTATTTTTCTCAGAGAAAGGATTTTTTCTTCTTAAATTAAAAACCTAACCGAAATCATTTTTTTTGTATTCAACGATTAACATTTTATTTCATCTAATTATTCCATTATGATTTTGGAATGTTAAATGGTTGATAATTGGAAAAATATGTAATTAATTTTAAAATAAATAGTACATTCCGTGTTTTGTCCGTGAGCCCCTAAGGTTATCATTATTGTTGGCCCAAATTCAATGACTGCCATTTAACCTTTAAAAAAGGCAAGAGAATAACGTTAAAATTATCAATTCCGTTGATGACCACACGAAATTAATTCAGTCAATTTTGAATCTTGAGGATTTGGTTAATAATATCAGGACTTACATATCTGCCGACATTTCAATTTATTTTGAAATTTTCCTCAAGGCTAAATTCTCTAAACTTATAGTGAATTGTTTTAAAATAAATTATCTTTAAATATTATTAATAATTGTAAAATATTATTTTTGAAATTATTATAGTTTTCGAAGGAAGCTTATAGTTCAGGCATTTGAGATGTGGGTTTGAAGAAGGAATGGAGAGGAAAACAAACGAAGTGCTAGGCGTGTTGGGGGAGGAGAGAGGATTGTTGGATAAAATTCCAAGGAGGTAGGGAAAGTGAAAGCAAAGCATTTTAATTGGCAGTTGGATTTTGAAAACTGATACAGGGGTGGGTGTTAGGCAAGGAGAAGAAGGATAGACATGCTGGACTAAAAGAAACATTTAGAATTTAACGGTTCATCGTACAGTCTAATGTCGGGTTGCTTTCTTAGGAGAGGCCAAGAAAGTATCGCTTTGCATTTTGTGGCAGCCTATCTCAAACGGTTAACAACCTAATAATAATTATAAATAATGTACTTAAAAATGGTTGCAGTTTTGTTTTTGTATGTATTTTCTGCGTTTCTACATATTTATTCTGCATCAATTACATGTAGTTGATAGCACTTTTTAGCGGTTGTGGAGAATATAGAGCTCTGAGTACTGTTATTAACTAAATCCTCAAGGTTCAAAATCAGTGGAATAACGTTATTCATATCTATATTATGTTTAATTATCGAAACAACTGTGAGAGTAGTCAACATTGATAAATAACAGCGAATATTTACGTTATTAGCTCAATTCGCATTGAAAACGTTGATGGCATTTGAACCAATTTAGTTGTATTTACACTTCACCATGCGATTGAATTCATCTTACCTAAATTTTTAAGTTGAATAATTATATTGTTCGTCTATAAATGCTTGTCTCTGGTCCAATTAATATCGATTGGTGTTAATTAATATTTGATGTAAAATAAAGAAAGTTAAAAGCTTCTTGACTTCCACGAGTGTTTCACTCGAAGTGTCAAGTTTAAAATCATCTGGTAACAACCAGTCTGGCACATCTCATTTCTGACTGACATGACTATATTGCGTTCAGAACCTGAAATATCACCTACAAAGAGGAGAAATAATTGCAAAAAGTTTTAATAACACTCTTAATTATTAATAAAAATCGCAGGCATGTTAGTACGGATTTATTAAAATCGAATTGTGTTTTCAAAGCGGAATGTAATTAAAATCTCCTATATGCAATTAACTGAATGGAAAGAACGTTAACTCACAAGAAAACGTGTTCAAGAAGGTACCAGGGGGAAAATACAAACACAGAATAAACCTAATTGAGTAAAATTAGAAAATGTATCATGATATATATATATATATATATATATATATATATATATATATATAACGATTGTCCAGAAAAACTCATACGAGCGGCACAATAATGGGCTGATACAACATAACACAAATAGAAAAGAATAGACACATATAAAAGAACACTTACACGGTAAATTGTTCGAGCTTTCGGCCCTCTCAGGGGCCTTCTTCAAGAGAGACTCTCTTGAAGAAGGCCCCGGAGAGGGCCGAAAGCTCGAACAATTTACCGTGTAAGTGTTCTTTTATATGTGTCTATTCTTTTCTATTTGTGTTATGTTGTGTCAGCCCATTATATATATATATATATATATATATATATATATATATATATATATATATATATATTATTAGGTAATCTACCGATTAAGGTAGGTTTTGGATGGACACAGCTACTAGATAAATATTTTGTGCTTCCTAACAAAATATAAAATCCAGTATCCTACTCTCTACATCAGACCCCTCTTCATCTCTGAGTACTTTCTTCCTCCCTTCATCCCGTCCAACATCCCTATCCTGTTCCTTCCCTTTCCTCGTTTGCCTAACATTCTACCCTCTATTACAGTCTTCAACACTGCCGGTCAATACCGCCTTCATCCACTTTTCCTGCCTCCATAGGATTTCTCCCAGCAAACCTCTCTCTTCGCCCACCATACCAAGTACTTCCTCATTTGTTTTCTTCTCTGTCTATTTAACCTTCTCCATTCTTCTTCAAACCCACATTTCAAAAGCCTCCAGTCTACGTCTATCCTCCTGCTTCAATGACCACGTTTCCGCACCGTACATACGAGGGTCATCCGGAAAGTAGTACCCGTTCGTGCCGCATGAAGTGCTGACGACACGAGTAGCCGCTGGACGAGGTCAGATAGCTTCAGTGGCTTGTCTGCCTTCTCGGAGCCAAGTTGCGTGACGCTAGCATTGCCTGTGTTGTTTCTGTGATTGTTTACAATGTTTAAAAAAATTGAGAACGCCGCCAGTTGTGAAGTGAGGGCAGTGATTAAATTCCTCAATGCAAGAAACGTTCGCCCATGTGATATTCATCGCCAATTAAAGGAGGTGTATGGAGACAATGTAATGGACGAGTCGTCTGTTCGGCGGTGGTGTCGTAACTTCAACATGGGGAGGGGGAACACACACGACGATGAGCGTTCGGAGAGACCGTCTGTCATTACAGACCAACTGGTGAGCTCAGTTGACGAATTCGTGAGGAACGATCGGCGCGTCACAATTGATGACATCTGTGAGCATTTTCCCAATGTTTCTCGAACAATTGTTCATGAAATTGTTAAACACCATCTGCATTATGCAAAAATTTGTGCAAGATGGGTCCCTCGCGTATCTCAATGAGCTGGCGGCGAAGGACTATGCAGCAGGAATACAGAAACTTGTCACACGTTATGACAAATGCCTTAATTTGCTTGGAGATTATGTTGAGAAGTAGTTTAAAGTATCCTCTTTCAAATAAAATTTTTTATGTTTGTTAATATTTACTTTTGTGTCTTTATTTCACGAACGGGTACTACTTTCCGGATGACCCTCGTAGATACACTCCATATCGAAGTTTTTACGAGTTTTTCTTAATATCCTTACTCAACGTCCCCCTCATCAACTCCCTCCTCCTTGTGAAAGGCTCTTTGCCTAGCGCAATTCTTCTCCTTACGTCCCTACTACTTTGACCGAGTTGGTCAAAACACTACCAAGATACGTAAACTGTTATACCTGCTCTAGTTTTTGCCCTCCTATTTTAATATTTAGCTTAGCCTTTTTCTTTCTAGAAAACCGCCTAACCTTTGTTTTATTAATATTGATTCTCATCCCATACCTGTCGCACTGAATTTCCAATTCACTCAGCAATGCTTGCAGCCCCTTGGCTGACTGACAAACTAAAGCTTGGTCATCAGCAAACCCAACTGATTTTACGAATTCCGCGCCCACTTTCATTCCTACCTCCAGTTCTTCCTATGCCTTTTTAATCATTTCCTCTGCATACCGATTGAACAGCAACGATAATGGGCAACCCTGCCTCACACCTCTTCCTAACACTGCCAAACCGGACTCCCCGTTCCCCACTCGCACTTGAGCAGTCTGAGATATGTACAGGTTGCGGATTAGCCTCCTTTCCCTCCAATCTATTCCTATTTTCTGCAATATACTCATTAGTTTTTCCCAGTTCACTCTATCAAAGGTTTTTCGAAATCTAGGAAACAGGCAAATACCTCCTGGTTGTGTTCTATATTCCTCTCGATTAATAATCTCATTACTGCAATGGCATCACGCGTTCCTCTCCCCTTCCTAAACCCGAACTGATCGTCCCCTAAGTAATCATTTGCCCTACTCTTTATCCTTTTGTTTATAATCCTGAGAACAACTTTAGCTGCGTGGGATAGACTTATAGATAAACTTATCGTCCTGTAGTCCTCACATGATGTAGCCTTTACCTTATAAAATATATACATATTATATATATGATAAATATATATATATATATATATATATATATATATATGATAAATATATATATATATATATATATATATATATATATATATATATATATATAAATTTTATAGGCAGAAATGATCACAAATTTAAGGTAAAATGCCGGGCACAGAGAACAAATAAAAAAAATTTTCTCTTCTAAATAGAACAATTGTTGATTGGAACACCTTACCTGCAAAAATATTCGAGCCCTTTCCTAACAGAGTGTATACTTTTAAGAATAGATGTAAGTTATATATGTAATAATTTGATCGATGTGTGGTGTATTGTATTATATGTAATAGCTTAATTTTTTTTAATTTATCTTTTTTTCTTGCTGATTAATGGTTCTAAATGGGATGGGGATTCCCTTGTTTTGTTAAAGAGATTTGTGTTTTGAAGTCGGATTTTATCTATTATCTTTTGCGATTTTTTGGGACTTGTGTGCCACCTGACAATGTCTATTAGCACATGTGTGTTTTTAATAATTTATATATATATATATATATATATATATATATATATATATATATATATATATATATACACACACACACACATTCAAACACGAAAACCAGCCATATGGCGAACAAATATTTATATTAGGGTGTAGATATAAGGAAAAGGGATAATAACACACATAAAAGACACACAGGAGAGGTGGGGAAGGTGGAATCGAGTAGATCACAAGTGCAAAAATATTTCCTTGACCTGGACTTGAACCAATGATCTATCGACTTGCCGGGCCGATGGGTCTGTCTTTTATGTGTTCTCATATCTTTTCCTTATATTAATATATATATATATATATATATATATATATATATATATATATGTATTTATATATGAATATGTGTGTATAATATGTATGTAAATATGCATAATTGTAGTACAAAAAATAGGATTTCGGAAGGTCCTCATAATAGGCATTTGTGTTGGTGATGACATCCTCGTTTGACGTAAATGGGTTTCCGCTGAGCCATTTCGGTATTTTTACATTTGATTTGTGCACAGTTGGTTATTAATTTTATTTTTCACTATAAAAAATTAAAAATGGTTTCTTCCGAAATAATACCAATGAAGTTGAATAACTAATATGGAAAACAATATGGATCATGGAGAGATAAAATAGTATCATGATTTACTTAATGGACATGAGTTTTTAGGTTTATTTTTGTTCAATTATTTTGAAAACAGATTTTGTGAATTTCTAATTATATACTTAATTTGAAAATAACTAGGTACGTCATTGCATTATTATCGCTTAAATTAATTGAATGGTAGTTTTCATTTAACCCCTAAAACAAATTCAGTACGTTTAAAATATGAGTGTTCTCACCGAGTTGCAATGCTTCGGCATTGACTATTTCATTTTTCTTCAAATCATATGCAGGCATTGCTTGATGCACAGCCACAGGCACTAATACAGCAAATAAATCTAAAATGAAATTGAAAATGCAGACTTCAGGGCATTGAAAGTTTAAGCCCTTGGTTCCACTACTCAATTCCCAGACTAATTAATGAGTGATTGCAACTATGCAGAGAAAATACGGGTTACTAAGTAGAATCAATTTTTTTATCCCTGATGTTTATACCTGGTGATTCTGGCTTGGAAAGGAGACGATTTTCAAGGAAATGGTACAATGTAATGTGTAATTCATACCAACTTCACTGGACTGTTATGTATTTTGTTGGGATTAATAAGAGCTTATTGTTTTCTCCTGTTTTCCATCTCAATCGTGGGTTTGCACTGCAATGAAGGATTGTGCTGTTGCCAAGTTCAGGATTAATTTCTGTTGATTAAATAATTTTTTACAAAAGGTAAAGTAATGTGATAATGCTAAACAAATAAAATGTTTACCGAAATCAAAGATATGTTTAAGGAATTCGGTGTGAATAACGAACAAAAAGGGTTATTAAAATCATTCCATATGATTCTACATCCACTAAATACCCCGCAAGCCGTCGCAAGGACGTGTGGCAGGGCGTGGTAGGCACCAGCCATTCTATATACATTCTCTCTGTTTCCTCATCCACCTGGCAACCCGAAATACACAAAAAACCGCTTGGAATGGGGGCGACCGAACATCAATCATGCAGCATATCTACATATATTACAATTATAACATGATTAGCAGATATTCCTAGGCCTACAAATTGAGGGCAAGAAAATACGTTTGAAGAGGACAGGCATGCAATTCAGATACTTATTACCGTTAGGTATTCTACGCATTTCGGACGGACAATTCACAAATGCAATAGGATTTATATACATTCATCTACACCCCACCTTCCTCAAGGGTGCATGGTGGGAGGCGTTAGGACGCCAGACTTGTGCCAAGATACTTGGATAGTGTTACGTGGGAATTTAATATGACATTTTAATTTACAGTACACTTTGATGAATTTAATCGACAGCGTGTAGCTATCATTTCCTTAGGTATTTCCCCCTTTTATTGCTGTCATGAAAAACGAATACTTGAATCTATTAGTTCGACAATCTGATTTGCCTAATTTTTTGACAATAGTCGGCCCTGCCAATGTAATTATGGGGCTGAATTATATCTCCAATGTCGGATGCAAAACCACACGCTTTATATTAATGTAATAAGTTTTATCTAGCCCTGAGTCTTCGCATATTTAAGTGTTCCAACCCCAGATTCTGTATTAAATGTGTGACGCTTTTTATCCTTTGGTACAAGTTTTTGACGAATCTAGCGACCTTTTCCTGTACCCTATCCAATTCTGTGATTAATGTTTTTGAAAAGGAACCCAAATGCTCGCCGAAGTAAGGAAGGTCCGAATCCAGTTTATTGTCGTTTTTTCCATACCATTGCAACTTTGTTAATCCATTTAGCCTATCGGATTTTGTCAATGGCCTTTTTGTTATCATAGAATATTGCATCTACTTGTTTGTTTCTTTCCCCCGATTGTAGAAGTCCATGTATGAAGTTACAACAGCGTTTCACATGATTTCTCCTTTCTGAATCCGTGTTGTCTGTTCAATAATCGGTTGTGTCGAGGAATGTCATGGCGTTACTAACAATAATGTATTCCAAGACCATACAAGAGAGGGAGGTTAACTATGTATGTAGGTCGGTAATTACCGGGATCTTGTTTATTTCCGCATTCAAAAATAGGTGTGATATTAGCTATTTTCCAATCCAGGTGAACGACACCTTCTGAAATCGATTTGTTAAATATGTATTAAAAAAGGTGCAAATTCGGTCGCGAGCTCTTTCTATATAAAAAAAATATATATATATATATAAATTTATATATATATATATATATATATATATATATATATATATAGATGTATGTATGTGTGTATACCCTGCAAGCCACGGCCAGGGCGTATGGTAGGGGGTGAATACACAACGGTATAATTTTACCCGAACATGACCCTACCGAGGTCGAACAATGCTATTATGATCCTCTGTCTTTCGAGGAAAAAATGACATATAGTATTCAACCTTGGCCTCTTTCAGTACCCTTGCAGGAATATCCTCTGGTCCGGGTGATTTATTACTTTTTATGTGCAGGAGTTGTTTCGTGAATCCTTCGAGCGTAATTGTAATGCCACCCATGTTTGCGATAGGTGTGACGTGGCCTTCACTGAGTGTCTCTCTGACATTAGTGTATACGCTTTGAATGAAATTACTCGAAACATTCGCTTTTTGGGTGCTGTCTATATGTATGTTACCATTGTTGCTTTTGATGGACTCTATGGTTGGACGTTTTCCCTACAATTCCAGAACATACGACCAGAATGCCTTAGTTATTCTCCAAGTAATCGCACAGGATTTTTTTTTTGAAATTTGTTAAGACGCCTTTCATTACTTTCTTTGTTTCCTTACGGTGTATTAACCATTTTTTTCGTGCACCTTTAGAACATTTTCCTTGGACTTTTTCAAAGTTTTGTTGTATTTCGATTACAATTTCCTTTGTTGTCTTGAAACCCTTCTCATCTCACCTCGCTGTTGTACCATCGTGGGTCGTTACTATCGCTTTTCTCTTTAGTAGGGATAAATGTCTCTATACCGTGTATAATTAATTCCAAGGAATGCTTCCATGTAGCCTCAGTCCCAGCGTTGAGCGTTTGCGAAATGTATAATGATAGGATTTTTCTACGACACGTGGCAAAATCCTTGAATGTATGGTACTTTTCTCGAATAGGCATACCTTTCGTCTGGGTTTAACGATTTCGTTTACCGATACAGATAATTCTATTACCATTGGTTTTTGATCAATTATTCCTTCCGTTACATATGAATGGGTACCAATTTCGGCAGCAAAGATCTAGAATGCTGTTGCCCCTGGTTGGTGTTATTATTTGGCTTATTGCGTTGGCGGTGAGCATATTAATGGTAGCCTCGCATGAATCATGGTTTATTGCAGCGGTATTTGCCCTAGTCTATTGAAGGAAGATTGAATTCACCCCCAAATATATGGTCGCTTTTCGTGTTCTAGCGGATAAAACGAGTTATTTTGTTTTTTAAAGCCTCTATTGCATCTGAAGTAGAATTCAAAATGGAAGATGTGGAGCTATTGGCTGTTAAAGTAATAATCTCAAGGAAGAAGATCCTAAGGCCAATAAAAATAATTAAGAAGAACTCCTATACCGGTATTTCGGTCACACAGGTGACCATCAACGGGGAGAAAATCAAATAGGGCACTTGAACTAAGAAGAGGAATGTGCACAGGCACCGTCCAAAGTCAAGTGTGAAGTAGAATTGGATGGCCTGAAAAATGAGCACTCGTGTATTTTATTTCTGGTGATTTATCTCTATTGTGTACCAGGTGCTCTCAATCTGGGCATCAAATGTTTGCACATAGCTGTCAAAGTGTTTTTTATTGCAATAAACACTCCATATCCGTTTCTGTTACCCCTGTCTCGTCTGTATACTCGTATATTGTGACCTGAAGTGAAAATTTCACCGTCATTGATAAGCCAGCTCTCCGTTGCCATAACTATGTCCTCGTCTAAACTTCGGAATATATGATCGACTTCGGCTCTTTTGTTTTTAATATTTCCCGCACCTGGTACTTGTTGAAGACGGGGATGGGACCTGTCTCCGCGGAGTCCAATCCTCGCCGCAGCGTTAACTTCCCCATGCCCCGAGAGACTACCCTCTATTCGTCCGAACGACGGACGTGAGGTACTCCTTTATTGAGAGAAGACACCCGGGGTAGGTCTCTAATCGCCCAGCCACGTTTAGCATTCGGTGAACCCGTGCATTCCTATTGGTGTGGCGGGCTTTCGTAGTCCCATCTCGAGCACCATCTTTCCTGAGGGGAGTCCTCCCACCGTCGATCTTTAACCGAAGCTACCGTACCGTTGTATCTGGCATGACGATACGAGCCCTTTGAGCCACGAAAGCACCTTCGAGCATGGCAACAGGTGACCTAGATGAAACCATCCTAATTTAACAAACGAGTTCCCGAAAAAGGTTACCTGAATACATAATGCTAAAACTTTCTAAAAGGGGTTACCTCAGATTAACTCACCTAAATATGTTACATTTTGAAATAGAATATAAAATCTAAGCGATAAAAATAATGCTTGAGTAAGGTCTGGTATATAGAGACAAAATATAGTAAAAAAAGAGAGCACTCACCAAAAACCGATCAGAGTCCCGGGAAAAACACCACCACAATCCACTAAGATAAACTGCTACCACCACACACAAAATATAACTAGCCGCAAACAACAAACACTATATGAACGAAACAATATATACGTTAACATTACAATTAAGTTAACACGTTAATACTTCACTAAATTTAAAAGTATTAAGTAGTAGGCAGGCAGGCAGGTATGCTCAGTTGGGTCAAACCGGTTCGCAGGAGCGATCTGAAAACACGTCCACTTAGGTTGAGGCCACAGAGAGAGAGAGAGAGTGAATACATCTCCATTTAAATATTGGGATTTACAATTGTTATTTCAGAGCATTTACATTTTAAATAAAATTTTTTTTTTAAATTTGAGTGGATAGCCCGGGTTCGGCTAGCACTATCGAATTCTGTTGAAATTTGACGACTAATTCCCTAAAATATATCAGGATATTTTTACCTGACTTCAATTAATGCAGAGTTTACGAAAATATTTCCGAATATTAGGGGATATTTAGGCTGGAGGAAGTGTTTGGCGTTTGTAAAAATCTGTAGAGTCATTATGTGGAATCATACTAGGATAGTAAATGATCGTTCTTGCATGAGCGATGTAAAATCATTATCAATGCCTAAATAAAATCGTTTTCAGAGACTAAAATACGTTTACACGTATATATAGAATTCCGTTCCTTAATAAGATGGAATAAAGAACACTTGTATCGTGTTTTAAAAACCCATTCAACTCCTGGAATCCATAATGAACAGCTTTTAATCAGTTTTCTCATTAAATGTTGGCAACCCACAATTTTGAAGGTAATCACCGACTGCAAAGGTAATACATGTCAGCTGTAATACCTTGAAGTACGAGCCTCCTACCTTCCATTCTGCTCCTCAAATCTAATTGAGGATAATTGCTTAATACAGCCAGAAGATAAAAATAATGAAATTTATTTAAATAAAATTATCATAACATTTTTTGTACTCTGCTTTTGTTAAAGGTGGATGATCATTTTTCCTTCAATACAGGATCATTTTCCGTCGTTCTTCTCTTCACTGTTTATTTTTCAAAATATGGCATCACTTTAGCCTTCAGTATGCCAGTTTATATTGACTCGGGGAAAATAGGGGCGACTAATTTAGTTTTTTAATGTTTCGACTCAATGAGGTCGCCACTTTCCGGATGAATGAAAGAACGCTTTCATAAAAACCTCGCGATAGCAATAAAATTCCATCGCCGTGCCCGTCATCATTCTCCAGACAAAAGGTTCGGCAGCTCCGTCGTCGTTTCTTTTAAAAATCGCACGTTTCATTTCCCCGGGCATCACTTTTTGATCAGATTCCTCGCGGAGGGCGGAAGAGGGGTTCGCGGGGGATGGGAGGGTGTGATGGAGTACGGAGGATGGGGGAACAAGAGAGGGAACGGTACGGAAGGTGGTTGAGTTTTGGGTCGGGAGGAAAAAGGCAAGTTTTTTATTGTCGCGTGATGCTCGCAAGCTCGGAGGTGGGGTGTAGTCGAATCGCCCCAGTGGTAAACAAATGCACGCATGCCAGCCTCCCCCCCCGTTTCTTCCCCTCCCTATATCAAAACGACATCTTTCGCCCCTTTTCCGCACGGTCCCATCATCCTTTCACCCCTCCCAGGCTCACAACCCCTCCCTTCCCCGCAAACAAGCCAACCCTAGCAGCCTACTTTTCCCCGTCTTCGGTAATCACCTCGAAGGCTTTCTCGCCCACACGTTCCCTCCCCCGCCTCTTCCTCCCCCTCCGCCCCACTCGCTTCTCCTCCGCCTCCCGCCCACGTGTTGCCTTCGCCATCCGGGCAACAATTCCCCCGACGCGCTTTGTCCTCAACTCGCTCTTTTGTTCCGTATCGAGTGAGAGAGGGCCTCCCTTTTTGAGTGACGCCTTCCAAGGCTTCCCTTACCCACGTTCCGCGTAACATCGCCGCCCCTGTCGTCGGTCCCCCTCGCCCGCCCTCCCTCTCCTCTCACGCCTCGCTTCGGTGGTGGGAGGCATGGATCGCTTGCCTCATTTAAGGCTGGTTCACATTGAACGTAAGAACTTAACTAAGGAAACGCCGAGTTGCACGTGTGCATGAAACCATGAGCGGTGACGACGCTCCATGACAACCTAGTTTTACCCAATCTCATATTCATCTTCTGCGTTGGGTAGTTAATTTATAGCATCGAAGGGAGAGTGGGATCTCAAGTTAACCAATGGAGATCAAGAAAACAAAGCTAAAACAGTGGAGAGGCCTCTCGTTGCCTAATTCAAGGACAAAAATGAGCGTTCTAAGCGCACATAAAAACGTACACCATCGATGCGAATGATCGAGGATTTCGGTCTAAAATTACGCCTATAAGTTATATCAAGACTCTAATTTGTGTTCTTGCGTGCAGTATAAGTCGGCCTTTGGATCTGAATGCACGCTTTTTATGTTCCCACATTGTAATCTCCCGGCGCCCCCGAGTCGTTTAGGGGTAGATAAGTATCCCGCGTCTAAAAGGGCATAGCAGGGTCGCCTCATCCCATCTTTGCGTCGGAGGCTCAGAGAGAAACAATTATTTGCTGAAGCGGACGGTAGCCATGATAGGTGAGACCATTCCATCTCTTTAATGATTCGCTCGAATGCCGGATTCGCGTCGAACGAATTCAACTTTCGAGACGATACGCAATCACAAGTTGTGGCAAATGTGTACGCGGCTTGAAACTGTTACTTTAGAGAGCGATATTGCGTCCAAGACTTTATGAATAAATTGTGTGACGCACACGTTGAGTTTTGGTCTCACGGTCGGATCCTGGCGGATAATGGACGCCAGAATGATAGGAGTGAGACGCGACGATCGTTACGTCACTTTCACCGATAATGATCGAATGTGCCATCTACTGTCATATTTTTCCCCATGCGTTTCCAGTTTCATCCCTCGCATAAAAACGCATTGCGCATTAAATAGAAGCGAATTTAAAAATAAAAAAAATGTGGGATAAATACTGCGTGAATATAGGAGACTATTCGCGGAACATTCTGGGAGGGAGGACAGTGGAGTCGCAGTGGTCGCCGAGAGTGGGAGTGAGAGTATGGGAATGAGAAGGAGAGAAATCAGTCCAGATCATCGTGATGCCACTGTTAACTTTATTCAAAGTACTGGAATTTACCTTGATACGAGGTGCGCTTCGGTTCCAAGACCAAAAAATGTTTTCCTCGGTATTGTGCAAAAGATGGCATTTACTATAAAGAGAGCCTCACGTTTTAAATGACAATGCTTTTTTTCATTTCTTAAAATTATGTCTTTTGGTCTAAAAGATCAGCGTGAACATTTTTCCTCTCCACATGCGTTGGAAAGAAAGAATGATGACTATTTTCCCGATCGAAATTCATCGTCGATTGAATGGCGCCAACGATGAAGGCGGAATGGATGTAAAAATGTGCGTTCTTGGGTTCAAAGAAGGCCGAACGCCGTATGGCAACTAACCCCAGAAAACTCGACCATAGATCACCCGTTTTATCCAGTAGGCAAAAGGGATCTTTCAGAAGCGTTCTAGACATCTATGGAGCATGGTTTCATCGTTGCGAACAATACCTTTCCTGCCTACAGGATATCATGTTTAGAAGAAACGGAAGTTTCAACTTTCTGGTGTAATTACTTTGCCCAGAGAAAGTTGGGAGATTTTAGAGTTTGAACAAATATCGTATTACTGTTTTCAGAAGAATTCACGAGTGATTAACATAATTTCATTAGTAACGGATTTTCTTCTTGTTTGTGGCTGAAGCACAACATACAGACTTGCGTAGATTTTCACCTTGAACAGTGAAAGATGGTTTATTTAAAACCCAAAAAATGATTTTTTTGTTAAATTAAACTATTAGGAATGAATACCATTTCTAATACACGCTTTAATATGAAAATCAGCACTTATAAATGGCGCTGAGCGTACGTGACCAGTACTTGTTGAGTGCCATCTTTTTCCCTTTTGACCCAAGCGTATATTCAATCCGCTCGGAATTTCAAAAGCTGGAGAGAGATGCGACAGCCACGTATTTAACACTTTTAAATTTGAAGTCTGGCGCAATTATTCAGTGGCAGCTAATTCTAATCGATTTCGTAATTTGAATTCGAGGTCCAAATTGACCGTGGAGGTCGTTGAGGCAATGGTAGATATTTGAGCAGTAATTGTTTAATGGTGAATAGCCACCTTAATATCTTGATTACAATTTGCGGCGTTTAATGTGTGATGATGAAATTCAGCGTACTGTAACTGACTTTATATTTTATACATATTATAGGCCTTGGTATAATACTTTTATGGTGAAGAAAACAAGATTAAAACATCCGGTGCCGACCCCATAAAAGATAATGATAGAAAAAGCCCTAGCGTTATAAATAAGAGCAGTTCCTGCCATGGAATATTTCGATTTAATTTATCCATATTTATAAACTCTGGTAATTATTTATTTGAGTGTATTTTCCAGATAAATAAAAAGAAAATAAAAAAGCGGGCTCATTACAATGGCGGAATGGTACGCATGGAAGTGCTATTTGAAATGAATTTTAATTTAATTTCTAATTTACTTAATTTATTTTTATTTGATTACTATCGCAGCAGCATACACTTGCAGTCAATATCAGCTTAGTACAATGAAAATTACATTTAGAGAAAAAATTTAAAAAAAATAGACTTACCAACCAGTTTATGCACTGAAAACAGTACTTAAAATGCATCTTCAGTATTTTACGAGATTATATATTTTCACTTTTTGTAACTGCTGTGGCTCTCATTATTGTTAACGCTTAGACGATAGATTTGTTTAACCTTTTTGATATTTCTTATAAATATCTAATTGCTAGAAATTTTTAAAATAGAATTTTCCATGCAGTGCACACATACTAATTAAATGTAAAATATTGTAATTTGAAGGGTCAAGTATCACCGTTTCTCCGTGGCGACTACGAAATACCATAAAATATCCATTGTGTAATTGCTCCAATTAAAGACTCTAGACATTCAAGAATAAAAAACAAAATAATTTTTCAAGAGTATTGATATAAATCCATATGAAGTTGTTTTTTGTTTAGATTTTCCATCCAAAGTCTCCGTATTTCACGGTTTTCTATATTCTAGGCATATATTCTCTCTCACCTTCTGTTCCTCTTGATTCGATTCACTGCACCCACTCTCTGATAGCTTTGTGCGTTCTCTGGGAGACCGTCATCCTCAGGAACAATTCGGCAAGTCGATAGAACGAGAAAGAATGAAGTCCGTGTTGTGACGTGGAACTAGCCATAGAATTTGATCGATAGTCTCCCATTGGCAATTATGATTACTGCACAAGTATCTTAGTAATACATACTTTGGCTATCCTTTGAGGCCGTTCAATACAACTGTTTCATGAATTTGGATCCATTATCATTCCTTTTAATTTTATTTTCTAATTTACTTAGCCAAATCCTTTTAAATATTTGTTTTTTTTCTTCAATATTTAGCTTAAATGACAAGGGCAGTGACAGTACCAGTGGTACATATATTTCGTAGCTACGTCTAGAATAAGATGGTTTGTAGCGTCTGAAGTTTTTATCTGCTTAATCTCTGAATAGGAATAAGAATAAAGGAAATGGACGAATTTTATGTGTAATTTTCGTATGTGATCTTGAAAGAGGAAAAAGTACTTTCAACTATCAAACGCCTTGATAGAACAAACATTCAAAGGCTCTATGTTAAATTATTTTAGGTTTAATAGATATCTATCGGAAGATTGAGCAATAAGATCGGTGTGGTAAACAGGAAATGTGCCGATTAAACAATTAAAGAAATAGAATCAGTGATGATTAAGTGTGAATCAAAACCGTTGCCCTCGTAAAATGAGCCTATTCTTATTAATTTGTGAATCAGTTTAGTTCAAGGTCTCCCTCCATTTAATCCGACAAGTTTATTGGCGCAGTCACATGCTGTGATGAAAAGGGGTTGGAACTAACTGAACAGGGTTTAAAACTTGCGGATCTCCCATGGTAATTAAAAACTAGCCTTACAATTAAAACCAACCCTTCAAAGTTTTCTTTGTGAGTCGCCGAAAGAAATACCTACTTTTAACGAAATTGAGATTGCATAGAATACGAATAGTACGGAGAGTAATTTTTTTCAATTATGGTCACGAAAATTCAGGATAAGCGCTAAGTCAAATATAAATACTAAATCCTGCAGGTAATCATAGATTCATTAAAAAAAATTATTTAATATTTATCTCAACCTTAGATTTCAGGGGGCGATTATTAATGGTTTACCTTTGTGAGAAGCGTTTTTTCATTTGAGAACATAATCATACATCCCATTCCAAAGGTATTGTTTCTCTTATTGTCTAAATACAGTATGCTGAAAATTGATCTTAACTGAGAAAACAGCAGCCATCAGCAAATTTCCATTTAAATTGTGTGATGCCTTTCACGCTGATTTATTTTCATTCCACAATACGGAATGGAAAATTATGCCAATATATGTCCATGAAAATTGTACTTAAAAATCTCGAATCGAATTATGGCAACTTTTATAGTAAGGTGGAACGATTTTTAATTTAAAATATTATCCAATAAAGTCGTGAAGTCACTCACATATGTTTGGCAGCTTACACCAAGTACGACTATTCGATCCCTTACATTATGTCACCAACCGATACCTTTTGAGAGAGACTCCCTCCTCTGACTCGGTAACCGAACGAGAATATGCGGCCTCCGATCGTTCGAACGGCGTCAAATACCCTTGTCCATGCGGCCCGGACAAATTCCTTTCGAGATTCGCTCCCAAGAAAAATACTGTGGGTGGTTTTGCGCGCTGAGCTCTATGGGGCTCTAAATGGCTTCCTTGCCATTAAACGCGTCGTCTACGACGCACGACATGCGAAAATCGGCCGCTCAGAATGTGTTTTGACTGCGCCTAATCCTCGTGATTCGGTAGGATGTGTCATACTCGGATAAGGAATTTCAGATCTGGAACGCTAGGCCTAGAGGGAGAACTTCCGACGGCTCAACTCGGTTGCTGCCCAAACCCCTTCTCTCTGTCCTTCCCTCCCCCTATGCCCCCCATTCGCGTCGCGAGCGCTCTCTCTTTAACCCTCCCTCCCTCCCCTTGGCCCGTTCCCTTGAGCAGGGCAACGCTCTCCGTACGCGGAGAGTACGATGTTTTGCGATTGGTGCCGCGTGAATAAGAGAAAAACTCCTCTGGAAACGAAGGAATATTAATACGATAAAAACAAATACACCTTTTTTGATATAGTATTCATTTAGCTTCTAAAATCCCTCTCTTGCTGAGCTGTCATGTTTCCTGACTGAATGTAGCAATTAATTAAGTTGCGACACGTAGTGTTCAATACTTTTTCGAAAGGAAAAAATGGAGAGTACATTTTCATTTATAATGGTAATGCCTATGTAATTATACGATTCTCGTGGAATGTTTCTCATGATTCGAATACACGTAGTAGGGGTTGGGAGTCTTATAATGAATGTTGGTGGAACTGGAGCGAATGCTGTTTGGCGCTGTAGGCGTGAAAATGTTGGGGATATCCGTGTAGAAAGGTTATTCAGAAAAGCAATCTCAGGCAGAACTAACCGATGGGGGTATATAACCCATTCTTCTGGGTCGATAGAAAATAAGAAAAGGCAAAATGCTCGCCAACGGTGCCGATGTGCTCATTTATCCACTTGACAAATTATATATCCGCTTTCAATCACTTCGCGATGATGCTCCCCATTTTGTTTGTCGGATTCAACAACGTTTTCAGGACGTATTCATCGTTTACATCACTATTCCGCTATATCATTCTCTCACAAAACTCTCCAGAACACCCTGTGGAGCCATTGGTGTCTAAAGTAAGGTAATAAAAAAAAGAACAGGTATAATTATACTTACAGTTACTACAACTATGCTATCATTGCATCCATCTCTCAAATATTTATCCATAAAAAAATGAACAGGCATGTTGGTAACGCGCATCCCTTTACACCATGGCCATAACACAGGGCAATTCAAAGAGTAATTCAAAGAGTAATTCATAAAGTTTTCGCAGGTTTCTCACACCCTCCTTCTTTTCGTGGTTGATTTCTTGCGTGGGATTTTGCTAGGAGAACGATGCCACGCTCTCCTTAGCTTTTCCTACAAACCTCATTCTTGGCTTAGACAGTCTCTATTTTATTGTTTTCTGTCTTCACTGTAATTTCGTTTGTGTATATGTATGCGTGTATGTTTTAGTGTATAAATTATATAGATATAATATTTATAATATATATAATATATATTATATATATAATATACATATATAATGTATATTATATAAACATATATATATATATATTCTACTATTCTATAGAAGATTGTACCTTATAATAAATTCCGACCCGTCCGATTCATAGCCACCCTTTGCCTCGCCTTCCACCTCCCCGCCATTCGTCCTTGGCACCATGTCGGGGGTGCGGAGTCGGGCATCTCTATATATACTATACGATGATGTTTATTGGGCATTTTGTCTCAATTTCACCCAAATAAAGATCTCCATCCATCCTTAACAGCCAATCAAGGCCTCGCATTTTCTTAAACATGCATTATCTTTTTCGTGCATCGTTTCCATAGCGTTAAACAAATGTTCATTTACTCCGTATACTCCCACAAATCTCGTCGTATTCCCTCATAAATTCAAACAAATCACGTTAAACGTTCTGCTATACTGCATTGCAATATATTTCTTGGTTAGTTACTAAGTTGTAGGCAGCTAGACAGGCATAAAATTGCATAAAACTTCCAAAATTTATCATTCCTAATTAATAAACACTTCCGCTAATACAACAAATTCAGAGCGTGAAAAGGGAATAATTTTTACAATCTGAAATTTTTGTATTGTAATGCACCTTTAGCAGATAACTCCGTAGAAAGTTGCTGCGGCGGCATCTCCCGCAGTATCTTGGAAATTCCGCTAATATTTTAAATAGACAATTACCATGTCATTATTTCATTCTTGTACCTTCTATTTTACTCAAAGATTCTTAATGCAATAGTACCCATTATTGAATTATTCCATTCGTTTAGTGCAACAAAAATGTTTAAAACATAAGTTAAAAATTCAGACAAAAGAGTCAAAAATAATTTTTAACAGCACGTGCAGAAAAAATGTGCAACTCTTCACTTGTTATGCTTAAGTACAAAGTCTATACCTTTTCCATTTTTCAAAATTCTGTCAAGTTAAAGAACCTCATTTTAACTTATCTACACCAATAACAACATTTTCACTGTGTAATAGATTTGACTCACTTTCATATCCTGCGTTACAGATATCAAATCTGTACAAACCTGCCACTAATTCCTTTGCTCCGTACATCCTAGACTCTACCAACACTCTTAGGTCCAAAGTACTATAATCTTCCATCTCTAGGTCTCTCTAAGAGGTCTCCTACGTCATAAATAATATGAGAAACTTTGACTATTAACCTCATTCTTTACTTCGTCGTTTCTTAGCCTTCCTCTTGCTTTTTCCATAGTAGATATGCAAGAAGATTAACCGCGTCAGTACCAATTCGTGTAATCTGCTGGTTCACAAATTTAAGCAGTAGACCGGTCGGTTGCTTGTTAATAATTCACTGCATTACGGAGCACTAGAGTTTTGACGGCTGAGTATGTGGCTGGAAAGATATTTAGTTATTGATTAAGTGATGATGTATTGGGATCTGCTGTGTTTTGACATGGGATAAGAAGCATAATTCCTCCAGAGCAGGCTTACGACGAAGTGCAGTTGACTCTTGAAGTTCACATCTTGTTCTTTGACGAATTAAGGCTACGATATTCTGCTCGTCATGCCTACGCTGAGATTTTTTTTGAGAACAACTCACGGCGAACAGGATTTTCCAAAATGGCTGGAAAACTGTAATTTCAGAGGATTAATTTTGAGAAAACTTTCACACAGCAGTTTATATTGAAGTCAATCCGCTCGTAAATGCTAGAAGGAATTTGCTAAGCGAAAAAAAACCAACGACGAATTAATGGCTATGACACGCTCTGTTCATTTAAGACGTGGTTACAATGAAAAATCCATAAAAATGTTTCTTGGCATCAAAAAGTTGTGTATAGTTTGTGATGATTTAAACAGTGTTAAGAAACTATAACCAAGTTACAATTTGAAGATATGAAGCAATGGAAAGATCACAAAGTTTTAGTTTAAAGGAAACAATTAACACGAAGACTTTTACTTTGCTTAGTTTTGAATTGAAACGAGAAATAAACTCAAGCAATCTAGACAACGAAGATGCGAATATTTAATATTAAAGCGTATTTTTAAACTATTGCAACCGATCTTTACGCAAGTTTTTAAAGTCGCCGGTCTGGCTTTCTCATAGACGCTTCTTTTATAACCCAACTATTGACCAAGGTGAATATCCCGACCATGTAGTCAGAGGTGCTATAATCGCACCTTTTCAATCCAGAATTTTTATTTAGTTTCGTAATATTTCATTCGTCTGTAAAATTTTATTAAATCGATATAAGAAATCATGCCATTGTTATTACCCTTTTTTGAGTGTCAAACTCTTAATATGTGAATAACTTTTAGCTTTTCGATACCTGTCGTAAATTAATGTGTGATGATAAAGTTAAAAACACAACTAAAATGATTATCCAATATTTTTAATTTCACGAGCTTAGTCTTTTTATGTATTGCTTGATGTATATTGATTACCTCAACTCGATCTCAAACTGTTTTTTCTTCTCTTTAAGAATGCGGGAAGTATCCCTCACTGGTCCCTTTGATGATCCATGCGAACAGATTATTTCAGCAGCGGCACGCGTGCTCTCGCAAAAATTGGACAATTTTCTGAGTTCGAGCTGGGTTCCTGACAATGAAAATATCGGAAAACGTCATTGTCTACCTTCAAAACATCAATTACTTTTTCTGAATGCATAGAAATAATAATCATAGCAATCGAACTCTCTTGGAAGAACGTGTCTTGAACTTTCCGGGTCTCAATTGTGTATCGTAAAGTGGCTCCACTGTCGCAGTCACATGCCTCGTCTGGCGAGAGATGGGGGACTGCTGTCTCAGGGGTATCTCCTTCCCTTTCATCCATCCATCCTCCCCCAAACACCGCTCCCCAAGCTCTATCACAACGTCAACTTCTTCCCTCCGAGAATCCCTACTATTCACCCACGTTCTCATTCTCTCCGCGTCTCGACCCATTTCACTTCAACTTCTCTCATTTCATCATCCTAATGCCCACTCGACGATCTGCGCCGGCGTCACTCAATGGAGCACTTCCCCGCTCGGCAGTGATTGCCTCCAGGTACATATGTGCATGCATCGGTAACTGTGCTCACAGACGCAGTGTTTTTACAAGTGCGAACACAATGAAGCGCTTGTCCACGCAAAAAAACCTTTTTCTCAAGAGAGTAAACTTTATGAGTGAGTTTATATGGATTTAGTTTATTTAATTCTCAATTGATGCGTATCCATAGAAATCTGTAGAATTGTCTTCAAGAGTTTCCACGAATGGAGCGGCACCTTTTTTTCATCGTTTTCGGGTTTCCGTTCTGAACTGTTTGAATATTGATCACCAAATATTTATTGATATTGATCACCAAATTCTTAGATATCACTCGGATAAAGAAATTGTGCTTAAAGAGGTCGGATATCAAACTTATATCAATATATATATATCCATAAATAAATAAATAAATATATATATATATATATATATATATATATATATATATATATATATACACACATACCTGTATATATGTGGCAGATAATAAAATAGAGTCGTGGGTTTAACTTTCAAAAATGGTCGAGTTCTTGATGATTACTACGTGTAGTTTCACGTTATAAATTTAAAGGAAATCGATCGTGACGCGTGTGCATTTAATTCGTTCATTGACTTGTTTGATTATTTATCAATGCAGAGGGCGTGCCTGATTAGCCTTCTCTTTCTATCGCCAATAGAATAGGAGACGAAGAACGTCCGGAGAATAATTCATGTCTGTCGCCATTTCGATGAGCGTGCGCCACTGTAATAGAGCGGCATGCTATAAAGCCTAGATCGCTAGATTCCATGTTTAATTCCAGGTTAACTAAACTTTTTGACGTTAATGTTATGTTATTCACTGTTTTCTCTGTTTAAATGTTTACAAAATCGGCCTATTACTAAGCCTTTTTTTTGTCAAAATGTGCGATCAAATTTACGACATAACCATTAGCGCCTGCTCCCTTTATGAGTATTGATAGCAACAAATGGCGAGGGATGATAAGAAGGAGTGAACGAAGGAGAAATGAAGAGGAATTCCATGGGTGTGATACTTAACGGCTTGGAAGATAAAACACCCGGGGAGTACAACACTAGGAACACAAAGCTTAAGCAAAAATCGCCTCGGTTTGGTTGAAGATATAAACGACATTAAAATGCATGATGTACTCAGTTTTTCATGACCAACATCAAACTCAGATATTTGGTATTTTCAAAGATATTTCACATTTTTGTATATCATATCGATTTTTACGCGTGGTTTTTATGATAACGTCTTCTCACAAAATCGTTACTCTCTCACGTCATTTGCGAATTAGATTTAAGGCTTGTGATGGACAAATATCTGGTTCCTCAATATCCGAGATCCTGTTTTTTTTCAGACAATAGTGCTCAAAATTAATTGAGCGTTAACTTTCGAAGTATGTATTTTAAGTGGCGAGACGGCAAGTTCATCACATTTTTCGGAATTTTCTAAAAAAATCCCATCGAATATCAGCAAGCTACACCTGAACGAACTTAGCCAATATCGTTAAGGAGACGTGCAGTGGAAGGATGTCTCATTGGGGTTTGGTTTCGAGGTGCGATGAGATTTTCTCAAAGGAGAGCTTTTGAGAAATAACAATCCATTTTTTTAACTAGAAGATAGGTTATCGATTTCGGCTAGAATCCTTTCTCAGCGTATGTGGTGGCAGTTTTGTTTTATTTTCTTGTTTTCTTTTTAGGGAGTCTCGGTTTTCTCCTGAATTCCATCCTGTCTTCTTTGGGCATGGTCTATGTCGGTGCAGGATTAATGAAATCTCTTCAGTGGCCTAGACGAGATGATTGAATAAATCTCACAAAGGTATTTTTCCAACTTAAGCAAGGCTCTGGAGGACTCTGGCATAATTTCGGATATATTTTAGACTCTCAGGTAGACTGAAGCGAATCATGTGGTCAGAGGATGTATGGAAGGAGTTCATAGGTCTTTGGAAATCATCTCTGGATTTTTGTCGGAAGATAGGAGAGCCAAGTCCACAAGAGCGTTTGAGTCGAGTCGAAATCGATTATTCGTCCATTTGCAGAAATGTGCGCGATTCACAGATATAGTATTCTCATTAACTGTTATCATCATTCTTCAAAGCTCAACTACATTCTCTACGAGTGTGTTGCAATTTTACGTATTCGCCATCACTTTGTGAGTCCACTAGCAACCCTTCAGGGTTACCCGAGAGGGAGTTCTGAGGACTCCAAATTCTCTTAAGAAAATGTATGGAAGGGTGTTAGCACCAATAAGCTGAGAGTTGCATTAACCAACTGCATAACTGTTGCTATAGCATATATTATAATAAATAATTTCTAAATGTTTGAATCATAGTTATTAAAAAGACGGAAGTTTTATTATAGAAAGGTTTCATTTCTTAAATCAGAAATCAATTTAAAATTCCTCTGAAAAGTTTTCAACCTAGTATAAGAATATTTAAATGAGCCCCTCATATAACGTGGAAAAGTAACAGGTTCTATAAGATTTATTAAAATCAACAGATTTCGTATGTTTTAACTACAAGGACCTGGAAAGTGACTTGTAGTTTTGAGAAACTATTTTTTTAGTGCTAGCTTTAAATGGTTTCCTAACCCTTCCTCTCAGGATATCACAAACATTGTAACGCGTGTGTTTGTTCAGTCTCATATGATTACAGTAAACGCTACTTGGATCAAACGAGTCATGGTGGTAAAAAGAAAGGAGCTTTTTATGTACACAAATCAAAATATATTAAAATAGGCAATGAAATGGCTATATTATAATCGCATTTACCACCTCTTCCCTCTCTAATGCTAACTACCTACTTGCCAGGTAGGTCTTCTGGCCTACATGGATCTTTATTTGCCCTGCGTGTTTACCCCTTGATCTACTCGCGGCTCCTTTCCTTCTATTATATTAGTTTTAATCAATTTTTTGTCGAATGGTGCCTAAACGGTCTGGATCTTCTATTTCTCTAAATTATTTTTCCCCTTCTACCATTCTGTATTTGTACTTTTCATTTGTCCATTTGATCTTCACTAACTTCCACTTCCAGCCCTGGGTTTGGATGGCTTCTATTCTTTGATCTTCTTTTCAATAGGATGCCATAATCAATAAAAAATCTTTCGAGCGTTCCCTTTCCTATCTGTGAATGTATCTTGAGCATAAATGTAGCATGGGATTATGCCTGGTGACCGCCTTCTTAGCTTAAGCTACTCATCCGCATACTAGGATTAAAATTTTCTTGATCATGCTATGCACATTAGGTGCTTGGTCGATTTGTTCAATAATGCCTGCAGGTCTTCGGGATTCTCTGCTGTTGTGGCGACGCCGTCTACGCAACGGGGTGTGTTAATCTTCCATTATCGAGTTTCTTTTGTTTTATCCACCATATGCTTTTATAGGCGGAATAGTAGTGGCCCAAAGAGGCAGGCATCCTTCTCAATTCCTTTGTTTACTTACGATTCGTATTTTTTCCCGCCTTTCATTCACATTCCACAAAGCTGAGCCGGGAACAATTGAATATTTGGTTCGTGTATAGTTGATTAGTTATTTTTCTGTCTCTGCCACCTATGTAAACAGTATCCAGTGTATGAACGTTCTGTTTTGCCATACATTGTAAAAGGTCATCTCCAAGTCCGGGAATGCCGAATTATTTCAAGCTGTATTGCCGGTGTCGCAAGAAAACTCTATTATCCTACGCTTTTCTAAATGTCCTATGTTTTTCCTGCTCTCTTTGAGAATTTATTGATCCAACTTAATCCCTCCAAGACACCTATCACGCTTACTCTAGAGGTTGGTTCATCCCCACGTAACATGGCTTGTGAGCTGCCGTATGGATGACTGGACAGTACTTTTCGATTTCTCCAGCTGCTTTTTGCTCTTAATTTTTTATCACTTTAGAAGCCAATACTGTTGTTTTACTAATGTTGTTGTCCGTGTGAAAATATATATGTGTACACTGTCCTAAAATCATTCAAGAGATCCTCCATTTTTAAAATTTTACTTTGAGCACAATGGTTTAACTTGTCTTTGGCGTACCGAATTTGTACCCGGGCTTCTTCGTTGAAATGAGGGTCCGCCCTGTATGGCGTTAAAACAAAGGCAAAGTTTTGTTTGAGATTTGGTAATAGCGGCTCGATTTTTAGGTCGTGCCTAATAATGTTTCTTACGAGTAAAAGCCTTAAGGCGCTCCTATTAAGGCTTCCGAGAATTTAATTCTCAGCAGGTTGGATCGCCTTAAAGTGATGCTAAACCGCCGAGAGTCAGGTAGGGGCTGCGTAGGAAAACAACTGCGATGTCGTTGCAATTTGTGGACGAACTATTGCCGAGCATGTTAATTTTTTTGTTTTAGGGTTTACAACGGTTTTTGGGCGAAGCAGTTGGTCTAAAGCTGTAGTTGCGCCATGGGCCGGTTTAATGTGAGTCGACCATCGTCACACTTAAGTACATATTTTTCGTACTTCAGATGTACTTCTCATTTTTGGGATTGTCAAACTGTCAAAGAAAAGACGCGGGACTTACCGCTTTCGATCTACTCGAAAATATAATGTGGACGCATTCGTGTGGATTTAATCGTAGTTTCCACACTTCCATCCAGGATTAAAATATTTGCAATTGATTTTGAAGTCTTAACGAAGTAGTTGTCGGTGAAGCTCCCTGAGCTGTGACGGCAGTATCATCTCTATGTAGAGTAATGAACTGAATTATGCTGGGCACGGAAATGTACATTAATAGATTTCCTGTAATTTTTCGTTGAAACGCTCGCTTAGGCGTTAGGATTCAAATTTAACCAAATGGTTCTGTTATTTTTTATGCCTACATCAAAGAAGAATAAAATCCATACTAACAGGCATTGTTCCTGTAATTATTAGTATAAGAATTTATATTTCTATAAACCCTACGCAAAACAAATTTAGAATTTGATAGAACTGGTAATACATATTGAAACGATGAATGTAATTAAATCTTGGCGTATCTATTCCGGTCCTTCAACTCTTATTTCTTGATTACTTACAAGTAGGACGTCACCCCGCTGCCACCAGGACCGGCGGGGTATCATCCTAGCCTGCTAACCCAGAGGCCGCGGGTTCGATTCATGCCTAGGTGGGATTTCTCCACATAGAGCCAGGATGTTTTTTAATTGTCAAATGTTTATGTCATTGCTTATAAAGTTCGATGTTAAGGCCTAAATGCTGTTTTCGGAATAATGCAAAATAAATGAATTGTGGTTGAAAAGTTTTCCCTTCTTGTGGTATTCAACTTATCGACGCAATGGATTTTTTCTTCCTACTCTGCTTATTTAATTTTCCCATAGATTGATTGTCACTTTCGGCAATATCATGATACTCTTTACGTGTGGGTGAGTCAAAAATATACAAGAAAGGACATGCTCATTTTTCCCAGAGTGCGCTGATGGTGACCAATACCAACTTGAATATCATGTCTTTAAATTATCGGTTGTACTGTGACTTTCTGCACTGATATAACAATCTATCGAGCCCCTATCCTTTCTCTTGTAATGTTACTTGGAATACTTTTTTGCTCATACTATTTATGATCATTGCGCAAAATATAGGCTTCACTGCCGCACGCTATCTATTCTTTTACTTAATCTATGACTGATTGTCATACCTTTTGAAATTTTTTCTGTGAAGTTAAACTGGTTTACTACGGCAATTATCTCTTAAACATCATAAAATTAGAACATACCCGCATTTGTTACTAGTTTAATCAGGTACACTGCACTTCCAAAAAAACTACTCGCGCTTTCTTACACATCTAGTGAATTTTACTGGACTCATCATCCGATTCAGATGCAGCAAATACACCTAACTTTTTGCTACCCTCTCTTCTCTCCTTGTTTTGTCGTTTACTCTAAACAACCACAGGTATCAGAAGAACAAAGCTACATTAGTACTCATGACATGTAAAATACTGATAACAACTCGATTAACATTTTTTCTGGCCCTTAGTAATTACAATAAATTCTGGTGAAATTTAATGTAACAAATTCAGTGAAGTGTTATGAATACTAGTTAAGTAAAAATCATTCATCTTGAATGATAATATTTATGGATATGATGATTTATGTGCTTATATTTTTCTTCCTACGAAAAAGAGCTTGATTTTCAACACCTTTTCCTTGAAGAGCTGGGAAATAAATTTATTTGCTTGACAAGGTGGCGGAGTGGTATAATATAGTATATAAAATCCGAGAGCGAGGAGGAAAATGCCATTTGACGTGCTTCTCGAAACTTTAGGAGGAAATCTTACTCCCTATCCAAAAATTTTGGCGTTTCTATAAATTTCACAAACTATATACTTAATTTAATGATTCAGTTTCTTAAATATGGTAAGGTTTTGGGCAGGAAGCAAAAAAAGGCATATCCGAAAAAGGAGTCTGTGGGAAAGTAAAGGAGTTGGGAAGATTAATGAGATCTCTTCGTCTGTCTTTCGCTCCACTCACCCACCAAAACTCAACCTGCCGACGCTCATTACCACCGAGAAATATTTGAAGAATGCGTATATATGTACAATGAAGCTCATCTCCTTTGAAGATTCTCCAATTACTGTTAAAATATATTTTGTGGCGAGTATCGTAAAGGTCGTTTCGTTTGCTTACGCTCTCGGTTGCCACCGTGGAGTGCGGGCACATTGTCTCAATTCGAGGTACATATCATTAACTTCCTTTGCTCCCCTAAATCATATATTTGCTGCCCAAAACTTCAGAATCCGCTGTAGATCAATCGATTTATTACAATAGACAAGTGTCCTATTGTTACCAAATGCAAGTTAGTATGATTAAGTGGAGCTGCCAAATAGCAAACATTTTTACCAATGGTTGCGTGAATTCATGAAATATGCTAACCATGAGAGCCCCATCTAATAAGTCATCTAATTCACTGGAGATTTGAATGGAAAATCTCCACCTGGAGTCAGGGGTATCCTTTTATTTGTGAATGCTCATTTCTCTCTCCAGAATGTTCCATCGAGAGAGGGACGTGGCTTAATCCTTCTAAGTCTACTTTTCGTCCTTCGCGCTCTCTCTGTCTCAGACCGGTAACGCTCCACATCCTTTGCCAACCTTCTCAAAAAATGCTCTCCTCCTTTGAAATGAAGTACAACACCGAACCGGGAACAGACAAGCTATCCAATAGTTTACATTTGGCTCGAGCTCTGCACCAAATATGCGAAGACTAAAGCTCCGAAATAATCTCCATTCACGTCCGACAGCGAACTCCAGAGGATGGAACTGTAGAGAAGTAAGATTTTTCACGACATTAAACATCACGTATTCCACTGCAATGTTCATCGAAACAAGGTCTTAAAATATCGAAACTGGAACTCCACCCACCGAACCAAGCTAATCTATTTTTTAAGCGTCCGTCTACAAAATGCATCATGCAATTGAATATATGTGTAAATAAAATGGTGCGCTGTAATTAAGTGAATCCTTCCTATTCTAGTTTATTGAAGTTATATCCCAGTAAACGCATTGTCATACGGAAGCAATGAGCGACTGTTTATACCGTAATAATTGTGAGAAAGATTGAAAACGGAGAGATAACTAGCGGGTATGTTTTCCATTGATATAATCAGATATTTCAATGACTTATTCGATTGGCAGCAAACGCTCTAAAACATCACAGCTACACCCGGAAAGCAATTGAGATGACACTGAAGAGAACGGCCGCCTCAGAGGGAGTCACAGTTGGAAGATAACCCGTGCCCACAACTTCGAAATGCGTCAAATGATCGGGAACAGTTAAGTTGTTATCCTGATAGGAGGAAGTGAAGGAGTAAATTCAGGGTGTATCCATAATGTAAGGAGCCAGGGCTCAGTGGTCCAGATGACAGCTCCAACTGGACTAAACCTAACCAGGCACCTTGTGTGACTTATCTCTTCCTAGCTGTCGAATACACGTCTTCTCTGTGAATAAGATTAGAGTTCATTGGAAAGATGAATTCTTCAGCAAGCTTCGGGAAAAACATAATTTTTGGTAATCACTATATCATACTTCTTGGTAATTTAAATTCTCTCACACTTAATTGTAACTTTAATATTTTTTGTAATTTTGGTATTGTAAACTTCTTGGTTAATATTACGAGACCAAGTGCCAAGAAGATACAGGCATATAAAATTGCGTTATTCAGGACTGCGGTTACTGCGGGTGAGTGAGATGCACCGCGCCGATCAGAAAATTTTGTGAAAATTATCTTATCTGAGAGTATTGAGGCTTAAAACTCTTCACATTGATTGGCACAGAATTAAAGTGTAGCATTTATAAGGGGAAAAAGGCGAAAGCTCCGTAGATGAGAGCGTGAGCATGGGAGATGAAAAAGTGGAAAAGACGAGGAAGGTTGAGATTATCATCGTAAAGATAAATGGTAGGTTTGTTTTTCAAGCATACGTATAGATAACACAATTTGCATGCGTCCGTCGTGCATTTAAAATCCCTGCTCTAATCTCTGTAGCGGATGGGGGTGTGAGAGCACATCTAGTTGAAGCAAATACCAAGCAAGGATTTACTGAAGATGGTGTCTGTGATACTTTTCCGTTTGTGAATGTCCTCATTTCTTTACAAATGGTGCCCGTGGCAACAGAATTAACTGAGGAGGCATTTTCTGGGCAAAATTGAAGAATGATAACGTAAGGGGGAGAAAATAAATCGACATTAAAACCCAAATAGAGGAATTAAGTCCAACTAACAATAAGACTAAGATCGATGGACGGAAAGCTTTTTTTGGTGCAAAATCTCACTATGACTCTATTATTTAATTTCAAGGTATAAAAAATAATTAATATCTGGAATATGCACAGAAAGCAATGAGTATGAAAAATCCTAAAATTTATTCCGAGTCACTCAATTTTCTCACCTCTGTTTAATCCGGTTGGCATGTTTGGATTTCGTGTTCTGAATGCTTCTCCACAATACTCATATGCTTAAAAAAAGACGTGGGTAGTTCGAAGAAAAAAACGGCAACATAATGAAATAGGATCAATGTAAGGTTGATTTCCAATACAAAGCGGACTATTTTGGGCAGTGACACAACTCGTGAATATTTGTGTAACTCCCTCGATTACTAGGATTGATGGAGTGCTAATCAAGCTTTCGCAACTATCTTAAAATGCTTGCCAGAGGCTTGGAAATTTAAGTGAATACCTTTAAGAAGTACCTTCTTAATTACCTAAGATTCATGCTTTCTATAAATGTTGAATTATGCACAACATTTTCATTCTGGGTGTAACCACAAATTTAGATTCTCGGAGAAAATCCTGGAAGTGGTTCGGAAAGAGAGAGGAATAAGTGGAACATGATGTTAGGCCTGTTCCATATGCTGTTTCATTATGTCAGATCCCGTGGATGAAAATTTACATGAATTGAAGGTGGAAATCAGAGGGGGTTATATATTACTTGCCAAAACCAGTTACCCATATGTCGATATAATTACTAAAGGCGTTAATATAATTGACAATTGCGGATGGTGTATTAATTTCACTCTGTAAAGCAATTTTTGATCTCTCTGTATTCTGCTGCAATCATTTAGATTTTAAATTCTATTGCAATAATTTTATCTAAATGATTATTTTATCAAAAATTTAGTAAGGGATGCGATTTCATGAAAATAATGGTATTTTTTGACTATGTACGTGCGATATAAAATCCCGTCCGCGCTCCGTGCCAATTGGCATATTTTGGCGAGGTGGACGTGTGCCACGTGTGTGTCAATCACTTTGCCAAATCTTCGACGACCATTATTTGCGTGCCATTGATAGATGCGCGAAGTGGAGCCACCGTAGGCTAGTTTTTGGCGTTATGACCACACCAAAGGACAAAAATAATAAATAACTGATTCCTACTGCCACCGTTCATAGCAATACCTATGTGCATTGTGTTACACTACAATATATTGGGCTGAAAATATCGAATTTTATCGGATCTGCGTATGCGCATGTACGTCTATTAATATAAAAGAAAACACTATGCAAGAAAAATAATCTGATTTTTTGTAACCTACCGCCAGAGCATTTGCCGACTGCAATTGAAGATAAATTCAAGCTGATGCTGTATTAAGATATGCTTGTGTGGGCATTTTTTGCATGTGGCTTTATTTTGAACAATGATATCCTACCGAGAACGAAAAACAACTTAGGCTTTCCACATCAATGTGATAAAATATTGCTCGAACGCTTCTCTCGTCATAAATTTAGTCAACATCTAGAGTAGTAGTAGTAGTATTTAGGGGAGGCGACCGACTGCTGAGGTCATTTGCGCCATAGGGGATGAACAGAAAAGGATGAAGGGTGGAGAGAAACCCGGCGTTGGCATTAGCCTACTCTTTACGAAAGGCGCCAAGGGATCCGCAGCTTAACGTCCCATCCGACGGACGGCGTACTCACTCAAAGTGCCCTCCACAAAACACCTCAAGTAGAGATCGAGATACCACTGAGAAATATTCAACACCGCCGGGATTTGAACTCGAGCCCTCTGGGTGGGATGCCAGTACGATAGCCACCGATCCAATCCCGACCCCCAACATCTAAAGCTAAGAGTACTAGTACTCCATTAGTCAGCTGCAACGGCCTTGTTCTTTCAGACCGTGAATTTAATTTTTCCGATAATGACGACCAAACAATAGGGCTATTTCTCTTTTAAATGAAGATGTTTTCATAAAAGCTACAATATTTCTTCCCCAAAGTTAAATTACCATCCTTGAAAACAACAAGTTAACTTTCAGGTCCTTGTAATTTGTTAATGGAGAGCATTTCACTGGCAGTAAATCAGTTATCAACATCACTTATCTATCTCAATAGTTTCAGCCTAAACTTTGTGGAAGTTCATTTTAATAAATGAAAAAGAAAAACTTTGTTCCAATCCACCACTTTATTTCAGGTACGACTAGTTTCGACGCTACGGCGTCATCCTCAGGTACAAAGTTTCTTCCACAGTGTTTTCAACAAATGCTCCCAGAATATACCAGAGAACCTTCCGAAAACATTTCTACAGCCAATGGATAAGACAATTTTAAAAAAATCGTGTTCAAACAGTCGTCCTGGACGGTGTATCATCCGATACTGTTAAGGTCACGTCGGGTGTACCACAGGGAAGTTTCATAGGCCCCCTCTTGTTTCTTATATACATAAATGACCTCAGCGCCGTGGTTAATAGCAGGCTCCGTCATTTTGCTGACGATGCGGTTATTTATGGGGACATTCGAAGTCGCGATGACAGAGTCACGTTAGCTAACGACCTAAATGCAATCCAGACTTGGTGCGATACATGGCAATTGGAATTAAATTTGAAAAAATGCGTAGTAATACATTTTTGGGAAAAGAGTAACAACCCCCCATTTAGTTACAAAGTGAAACAAACAGAAATCGCGAGGGTAGATTCCTTTAAATACTTGGGTGTAACAATTACTCACGATCTGCCCTGAGGAAAGCACATACTAGAAATATGCGGTCGTGCTAATAAAAAATTGGGATTTGTAAAAAGAGTGCTGGGTAAATGTGACGAAAAAGTGAAGGAACGATGTTTTCTTGCCCTAGTCAGGCCCCACCTTGGAGTATGCTGCCAGTATATGGGATCCTCAAGAGATAAATTTGATTTCGGAATTGGATCGAGTTCAGCGGAGGGAGGCTAGATTTGTCAAAAATTGTTATGACCAACGCAGTAGCGTAACTACGTTGCTAGAAAATTTAGGCTGGGGCCGCCCTTACACAGCGGCGTTTACAATATAGATTAAACTTATTAAAAACATTTAAAGATGGGCCCTTTTCCGATGACATCAAGGACATAATACGAGCCCCAACGTATTACGGGCGGAGGGATCACGAATGTAAGATTAGAGGGATTGACTGCAGGACAGACAGATTTAAATGGTAATTTTTTCCGAGAACAATAATAGACCAGAATTCTTGTAATCGAAATCCCCCAGGAGCCGGCTCGACATAATAAGTATTAACCTACAAGGTAGCGACTGCCCAGGGTTATACGATTATATTTATATGTGTATTTTTTTTGCAGGTTCCCCTTACCTTTCCCCATCTATTTGAAAAACCCTAACCCCCTCATCCCTTACCCTTTCTTCCTGGTGCTGCACCCCCTGCCACACACCTTTTTGTTGGCTTGCAGGGCATTAATGTAGATGTAGATGAAAGTTTAAAGACACAATCATTGTATATATACCCTCTTCAAGGAAGGATGGGGGAGTTGTAGGAAGAGGGGGCGGGGAGGGGAGTACGGGAGTAGGTACGAAGGAATGTGGGAGAGGGTAGGAAAAACCAGGAAAAGCGTTAGTGAGCGGGGGGGATTGGAAGGTGGGTTAAGAAAGGGGAAAATTTCGTTGGTCGGTATAGGTTGAGTCAATGGTAATGGCGGTAAAGGTATGGGTTAGGAGTCAATGGGAGTTAGGGGGAAGGGATTAGAGGTTCTGTTTTTCTGTTATTGCTAGGGAGGCTTCCAGGAGAGGTGATTCTGTTTGAGAACGCTTTTCCTGGTTTTTCCTACCCTCTCCCACATTCCTTCGTACCTACTCCCGTACTCCCCTCCCCGCCCCCTCTTCCCACAACTCCCCCATCCTTCCTTGAAGAGGGTATATATACAATGATTGTGTCTTTAAACTTTGCACCTGAGGATGACGCCGTAGCGTCGTAACTAGTCGTACCTGAAATAAAGTAGTGGATTGGAACAAAGTTTTTCTTTTTCATTTATCACTTATCTACATTTATCAGAATGTGAGTTAGAAAGTCAAACTTTTTCGTCGGTTGTACAAGCTGCAGTATGTACGTCAGTTTTTAAAGGACCCATGAATTAAATCGCGGCTTTGAGAAGCGGTGATTTCACAGTTAACTCCCCTCAATGACTCCGAGTCTCTGAAGGCTATCAATTGACCTGTCTCATTTTACCGCGAGGATATTTTTCGAGATATCCTTAACCCCGACCGACGAGACGGTTGAGAACGCAACGACCTGAGTATTTCAGTACTGACTAGAGGAACACGAGTTTGAATACAGGTGGCACATTTTGAACTTCCTACTCCTGAGTGATTTTTGAGGCCCCAGATCTTACTGGGCTCAGCTAAAGGAACTGGTACTCTTTGCTGAGCTGTTGAAATGCCAATTTCAACGCTATTTGGGGTTTCCGATTTGAACTTTCCCTTCACCTATCAAACCAACCTTGATCACTGTGGTCCGTCATTTGACCCTGCATGAGGACGGCTCTCCCATGCTGTCTTCCATCGCCTCCACCCTCTCAGCATGGCAAGAGTGATAATCCCCCTTCCTCTCTTACGTATTCACCAATCAGCGCTACGCCTTACCACGTGATCTCCTCATTCGTTTCCATTCCGTCGTCCGAAGTGGTAGTGTACTCTCTGAGATCGAACTTCGCTTAGTCGTGAACCAAGAGCATGTAGTAAGCACTGTTTCTATTAAAAGTGAACGGAGGTACATGTATTTAGACAAACGGTAAAACAGCATGAATTGCATGAAAAGATGTGGTGTGTGGAAAGCTAAGTTATCTTGCACTTTCGAGGCACGGGAAAATATTTCACGTACGTATTCCAAATGTCGGTCTTGGAAGTGGCTGGTGATTTGGTTTGTTTTTCCAGCATAGTGAACTGCTACGCGTATGTTTTAAATAGATATTTTATTTATGGAAGATTTTCCCAGATAATAGTCAGGGAAAACCACATGGATTTCTCTCTCCTAAGGTGAAGAAGTGTTACTGCCAACAGGTTCAATTCTTATTGCGTGAAAGATGGAGGGGTGGCCGCCGTGGAACATCAGATATGCCAAAAGAAGAGCATGGTGTGTGAGTGGTGTTTCCATGCATTTCCATCAAACGGGGGAGCGTGGTTGGAAAAAGCGATCCAGATAGATTGGAGCAATCTGGATGGATTAGAGTAAATATTCGTTAAATATCTTTTTAATAATATCCTTGTATCATCATGTCATTTTAAGTTATTGTATAGTTTTAATGCAAGTAAATTGATGGGTGATTAGGCAATTAGTATCGCCGTCGTTTTTTCCCTCTGCAATTTGTGACGCATATTCTCCATATTATTAAAATTATGAAAGTCAGTTCGCATTTTGTGAAAATTGTGAAAATAGTACTTACTGTAAAAGAGATAATCTATTTCAGAGCTAGCCTTCATCAGCTGTTTATATGCAACGGATGAGTTTCGGCTAAAATTTGCTGGTGGGAGTAATTATTTTCAGTATTCATTTGTATTATGGATGAGATTACGCGATCGTTTACATTTTTGGATCTATGTTAGTATTTAAAGAATGTTGGGATAGAGTCAACCGCTTTCCCATCTTCAATTATGCCAACTTAAGTACTATTTGTTGCTTTATTCAGATAGATTTTCAAATATTCAACCAGTATTTAGTTAAGAAGTTATTCCTTGTTACATACTCGGTAGTTTAGGAAGTTCATGCCGGTCACTAAAGAAGCCTAAAAATGTAACTGTTGCTTCGTGAAATGATTAATACTTGCGCGCGACAATTATTTTGTAGTTGAGCGCTCCTGAAAAAAAGTACTATTCTTAGAGGTGAAATATATTTTCAGATTGATTTATTTTTTCATAGACTTTTCTTCGAGCTTCTTTTGAATGATACCGGTCCGAAAAGTGTTGGAAGAGAGTAATTGTAGTAATGTATTGAATATACCTAGTCTAAATAAATAATTTATTTAGAGACTAGTTAGAAGTCTATTCGACCACTAAAGATTGTTCGCGATCGTTTTGATGTCCTATTGTAATTATAGATTGTCCAAATTTGAATAAAGTCGTAATTGCTTCCCGAGAAAAGTCTTAGAACTGCGTACCACTGACAAGTAATTCACTGCCTTCTTCCCGAGCGGAAGGCAGGTAGGCCAGTTGGTGGTGGAGCGAGTGAATATCGTCATTTACACCCTCGTTACTTTTCCTCCCGTCCCATCCTATATCCGTTCCCTCTCCCCACTCTCTCGCCCCAGAAACTAAGATTTCAATTAATTTAACAATATGAACGATATGTTAGTCAATTCACGCAATTTTTTTCTGCGGAAAAGTTTATGAAATTACTTTCTTCGCCTTGGGAAATTCCAAAACTCAGGCTTGGTTTCATTTAGAGTAAAGAATTTTATGGCATCGTACTTTTTCTCCGAAGCGAAGTTATTCTAGGTACTAAGTCATATTAGACAATGAAACTGCATATAGTCGTGACATGAGAGGGAACGGAAGAGGCATTTAAACTTGGTGGGAAACATGTTCGTAGCAACGCCGTTCACACTGTTCTAGCCTTACAGTTCGAAATCAAGGTTCTTCGCCAGTTCTCTTAGACCCGAAATTTCATGACGTCATGCTTCAGGGTAGTGCGGTAGTGAGTGTGTATATATATACTTAAGGTTTCAGCTAAGCGGGTAGAAATGTAGCCTAGTGGATTCATTAAATTTGATTGATGACCGAAGGATATAGCGCCGTCACATATACATTCGTATGATGAATGTGTGAAGGCGCGGTTAAAACCAGCTGTGATTTTGATGACATCAGAAATGTCTGGAAAACAAGACGTGGATTTTACAGCCTGTTAGAGTATTCAAAATAAATTGGACTTGGTGGAATGGTGGGATATGCCCTTCTGGTCCTTCATCTTTTCATAATAGGATTTTTTCCGAGTGTACGTCGGATTTTTCACTTATTTAGTCTTTTTCTTGTAATATAATATCTAACAATTTTATAGCAACCGCAATCAATACACTTTAATTAATTCGCATTGTTAACTTTAAATAAAAACATGTTTTCTCTATTTATTTTCAGGGGACAACTCAAGTTTTCTCTTTATTTCAAGTGGAAACTCGAGTTCTACGAAATGTAAGTCCTAGCCGAGTTAGGAGGACCGTAGAAAAGACTTGAGCATTTGAGAGGTCGTCGTAGTTGGCTAATCGTGGCACCTTCTGCTTTGTTCAGCAATTATTCATGTGCGCGCGCGCGTAATTAGAAACCACAATTATGGTTCATATATATATATATATGTATATATGTATATATGTATACATGTATACATGTATACATGTATATATGTATATATGTATACATGTATAAGTATATGTATATATGTATATGTATATATGTATATATGTATATATGTCTATATATATATATATATATATATATATATATATATATATATATATATATATATATATATGAGGGTCGCGGTAGCCCAGTGGGTAGAGCGTTGGACTGCTGACCGGAGGGTCCCGGGTAAGGCACTCTGGGCACCTGCAGCTCCACCCAAGCTGAAGGGCTTAGTACTGGGTGATCTCTACCATCACCTACTAAACCGACCTTAGGGTTGATTACTGTGTTTATGGTTATATATATATAATATATATAATATATATATTATATATATTATATATATATTATATATATATTATATATGTATAACCATATATATATATATATAGGGAAGGAGTTTATATATATACATATATAATTATATATATATGTATATATATATATACATATATAATTATATATATAGGTATATATATATATAAATTATAAATGTATATATATACATATATATAATTATATATGTATATATATAAACTCCTTCCCTCCGAGGAAGGAACTCTTTCCTTCTCTTCCTTGAGAAAGGTGGCTTGAAAGACCGAAAATTAGTGTTTCTTTTTTGTGTTTTTGTCTTTGTCCGCTAGTGCTAACTTTATAAACATTATTATACACACCCGTGAGACTCACGTAAGATATATATATATATATATATATATAATATATAAATAGTATTATATATTATTATGTTATTGGGCTATATCAAACCTTTAAAAAGTTGTGTAAAATTCTAATATTACGTCTTTGACTTCCAGCGTAGGCGAATCAGAATATTTCTTCTCTGTACTTATCACTGGAATGGCGGGCATTTATCACTGAGAAACGGGAAGGCAGGGTACGTCGCTCAAGTCACTTGCTCTGGTCCTTTTAAGTCGGGGTGTTTTCCTTAGCCTGGAACTCCGTCCTCTGACGACTTTTTCGGCCTTCACTCTGAAAGGATGAATTACTTTTGATGTGCATTGCACCACTCCTCGAATGAAACCATTTCATCTAAAGTGAAATTTAAAAAAATGGTATAGTATTACGACTGCCTCATCTCCATCAAAACTACTGCATTTATCTTGATAACGTAAGTACCAATGACGGATTTTGGAACTTGTAGTTCTTAAGACAAATAACGTTTGTATTTGCTTCACATTGAAGAAATTTTCCTGTTATTTTTACTTAAGTATGAGCATCCACAATCGAAATGATTTTATAGATTCTTAAAAGACTTTCATTCATATCTCAAATTCTTTTACTATTTCCTCCGCATGTATAGATTAAACCACGAGTGATTATGGACATCTATCTTAACCCTCTTCCTAACCATACACATCCCGACTCCGCAACCCGCACATGAGAAGTCTGAGACATGTATAAGTTGCGAATGTCTTATCTCTCTGATGTGCTCATATTCTCTGCAATATGTTAACTAATTCATCTCAATGCAATCTTTCAAACGCTTTTTCTAGCTCTACGAAAACATCTAAATCTATATCCTGCTTATTATGTTCCTCTCTTAATGGAGACCGCATTTACAGCTGTGGCATCACGCATCTCTCTCCACTTCCTTCACCCTAACTGATCATCCCTTAAGTATTCATTTGCCCTGCTGGCCATCCTCTTATTGTTGATCCCTGAAAACCGCTTTAGCTCGTGCAAAATCAAACTTATTGCTATGTAGTCCTCAAAAATGGCTGCCTTTCCTGTTTTTCGTATAGGAACTAACATATCTGACGAAATCTTCGGACCATGGAATCTCTTCCTCTAACATTTTTCTAAATCTTTACGTAGTTCCGTGGGAATGCAGACAACCACCTCGAACTTATTTGGATTCAATTACCTTAATGCCCTTTCTATCTCACCATCGAGTAAGCCTATGTAGATCTAAGCTATCCTCATTTAAGTCCTATTCTCTGCTTAACCTTGATGCCTAAATTACTTTGCTATAAAGTTTATCAATATACTTTTCCATCTCTGTTGAATCTTCTTCGGTTCAAGTATTAATTTTCTAGACATGCCTTATATTGTCTGCACAAATTTTCCATTGTTACTTCCTGTCAGTGCTTTCACCTCCCTTAAAGCACACCAATTTCACCTTTCCGTTATAAACTTTACACATCCTCGCACTGCGTCTTCCAGAACACTTATTCCGCTCTATTTGTTTTCAGCCTCCTAAACATTGAATTCTATGTTCTCCCTTCTAACTAACTCTGTTTTTATATTCTCTAATTGCTTTAACTCGTCTATCTTGCTAACCATATCGGCCGTAATCCATTTTATCTTTGTCCTTTCCCCTTTGTTTTGTCTGCGGCTTTCGATATGTACTCATGTTTGCTCTGTAGTCTACCTAACTCCTTTTCCACACTTTTTTTGCAGCCTGTTAATTCTTCTTTATTGTCGATCTAGGTAATGCTTCTACGTTCCATTTCCTAAACAGTCTTCCCTACTTAATCTTTTTGAATTGGACGCTACACTTCATTATAACTAAATTGTGATCTGAGCACGGATCGGCTCCTGTAAAACTGGGCGATATAATCACGCCGTTCCTAAATCTGTACTCAACTGTAATATAGTTAAAAGATATCTTCCTGAATCCCTGGAAATTTCCATGTATACCTACACCTTTTGTGATGTGTAAACCAAATGTTAGTGAAGGTTGACCCCTTTCTCCTGCAGAGCTCTATTTTTCTGTCCACGCGGTCATTCCTTGGTCCATAGTCTCCCACCTCGCTGCCCTCTCTTCCTTTACCTACCGTCGCGTTCCAATTATATGAAATGTTTTCCTCCAGGAACATCCACAATTACAAATTTCCTCCAACTTATTGCATACTCTGTTGACTTCTTTTTCTCTATGACTGCTTGGTAGCATGTAGACCTGGACAAGGGCAAATTTCAGTTCAAAGTTCAGCTTTTATTTCTACTAATAATATTCTATATGCGCTTCCTTCGCTTGCTCTGCCAGCCACGCTTCTTTCTAGCTTTTGTTGAATATTATTGTAACCCCTCCCTGGCGCTCCTCCTGCCCGCTGTATCTATCACTATCGTGCCAGTAATCCTCACTAACAGTCTATCTCACCTCGGACAGCCCTAAAACATATATGTATTTTCTCTCGCCAACTCTCAATTTAATATTCCTGTCCTCAAAATCGTCCTATCATTTTAAGTCCATATTGCAACTAATCCTCTGTTGCAGTCCTCTTCTGTCGATTATGCTTTGCAAAGATTTAGCGAAATTAGGACCGCGGTAGCCTTGCCTCTCCCGCTGCTAGATCCCAGGTGCCAAAACTAATTTTTAATATTGTGTCAATTTTTAAAATTCTTGGGATAAATAATTGAGGTGGTTTGACGCTACCTTCTCTAAAAGTGATATCAATGGATGTCATCACTCAATAGATTCCCCACTGGGGTCAGGCGCCTTCGCAGCCGCCTCGATGAGGAACTGATGCTGCGGTGACTATCTTTCGTCTGGCTCTTTCCCCTCGACCTATTTAACATGGGCAACCCTACCAGGAGTAAATATCATTGCTGCCTCCAACACAGCTCTAGGGGTTATCAGAACGCACAAGCTCCTCCACCATGTCACAGTTGCAGTCCATTGGGAGGGCGGTTACTACATTTTTTAAGTAATTTTTCTTGGTGTGCCCAATCTTTGCTTTACAAACCTTAGCTTTATAGTAATATCGGGTACAGGGTTTTCGCAAATAATGTTTCTGATATTGATTGTGTTCTTTTAAGTAACACTCATAAAATACGTTCATAAAGCAGAAATATCGATTCAATTATTTTAATGTAGGTAAAAAAAGATTTATTGACGAAAATATTTCATTGGTACGCGTAAACTTCAATGCGGGCACTTGGAGCAAATGAAGCGATATTCAAATATCTGCCACAATCACAAACTGTGCTTCATTTTCTGGTCAATTTTACTCCAGGCCTCATGTTATTCAGTGTTATTGGAGGCCGTATTTTACATAACCGCAGGAAAAGATTTCCATTGGCATTAATCAGGGGGACCTCGAAGGACCTCGGAAACATGCTGAGCACCTATGTAATAAAAAATAAAATATCGTGTAATACAGGGATATATGGGAAGATAAATTTCAATCGTATTTTAAATGTCGTTCCCTTTGATAGTACTTGGATGATAGTTCATCAGTCGATAGTGTTTTAAGCATATTCGATTCTGGATGTTTTACACTAGAAAACATTTTTCTATTCGCCTTTTGTTACGATACCATTTTTTTCCTGGCCCTGGGCTTTTCTTTTTCGTTAGATCGCCGCTATGTAACGCGAAGACCGTCCGATTCTGTTGATCGTGATAGCTTGAGCTTCGGGAATTCACAAAAGAAACGCGTAAATTACAATGTAGAATTTTTTGTGATATTTTATTATAGTTCCTGGATTCCTCACAATAATATATTCATAATATTACTCTGTTGATTTTGAAATTAGTATTCCTGTCTTGGAAGTACTTAATAAGTGGCAAAGTAAGTAGCAAATAGTTAGCTGATTTTTCTTAGCAATGAGACCCTCAAAATCTCAGATACAAGACTCGGATCTTGGATTAAATATCACCACTCTAAATGAGCTCGTACATGTTTAGCATTAATTGACAGTTAACAAGTGAAAAAATTCTTATTTAACCTCAAACCTGTAAAAAACTCAGTCTAACTCAAACCTAAATGTACGGTACAGATAAGAGAGAAATGAAAGAATGTGGCGAGGGAGTAATGATTAAGGAGAGATCGTTTGCTCCCATGTTGTGCAACAGCAAAATAAACTAGTGATAATGGCAAATTAAGTGCCCCGTAATTTCATTATTGTCCACTGGTCATTATTTAAAATTTGTGATTTCTTCCTTTTTTATATTTATTTGGGCGTCTTTTTCCTACAGTGGAACTCCTCTTTGACAGATATTAATAACTGCTAACTCGGTCACAATTCGATTATTATTATTATTGTTTTCAAAATGTGCCAGATCGTTGTGTTATCGTCATGGCAATAAGATTGACTTCACTTCTGCATTAATTTTTAGGTTCTGTTTTGTCGCTAATTTGTAAGATCTGAAATCTGGCCTCTCAAATTTTTAATAACTTACAACAATATATTTCTCCTAATATTTGTTCCTTCTCAAAAATGTCGCGGTCAATATTTAATATTTTTGTCGTTGACTATTAAACCTAACAGGATTCGCTAAAATATATTAAATTTACACCGAAGTGCTTTGTTTTGTACATTCAGCAAATTTTAAACTGCATTCATGGATTATGGAGAAGGTGCAATTTTGGCAATCATTTAAAGACTTCATTTTATGAGAAATCATTGGTAATTGCACCGTCACCAATCATAATTAGCATTAATAAATACTAAAATAACTTATTTGTATGTTGCAATTTTTTTTTCAATTTCCGCATTCATGGTAAATTCTCTCCGACACGATATTAAGAGATACTATCACTCGCGGACACTGACCTGAGATCACAAATCAAGTTCATCCCACTGCGTCTCTCGTGAGTTTTGTCAATATTTCTCGTCAATATTTACATACAAGCATACTCTAGACGTACTTTCGTGATAGTCCTGAAAGTCCTAGATTTAGCTTTCGAGAGACAACTTGTTGATTTCATCCATATTGACAGTCTTGCTTTCTTTTCTCTGTAGAATTTGAACATTTCTCATTCATACCGATCTACGAGTATGCATACTGCTGCGCATTTGTTCAATGTGCGTAATAATTCATCCCACGACCATATGCCTCTACTCATAACGTTAGTTAGCACACCTCACCCAAAAAGATAGTTACTTAGTTAGGCAATGACATAAAATGGCATTGGTATGCAGCTAGATATAATAAAACTAGCTTCAAAATGCAGGAAAAACAATAGGTATTTCGTGAATTTCCACAATATTAATGGAAGTACATGTCCTGATTCCTCGTGTATTATAATACAGGTACAACCTGTATAAATAATGCAGGTGCAAGCAATAGTCATTTCAACCTCAGTGTTCAAATGCTTATGTACTCACAAAAAAGTGAATGTGACAGCATATGGCAATTTATTTTACTTTTGTCCGTTCCCTCGGTTTAATTTTAATCTTTACTTTTGATTATTTGATATTATAGACTCTCAATGTTGACTTATTTTGCCGTATTTTTCATTTCCTTGTTTTTGTTTTCACTTTTTCCTTTGTGAAACTGAGGAATAAAGATTTTACGTGAGCATTCATTGGATGATTCTATATATGACGCTATGTTATATAGATTGTCATGGCTTTATTTGTGACCAATACACGTGAGTATTAACAAATGTAACTGAGGAATAAAGATTTTCTGATTCTTTACCCATCCATTCCGTTCGTCTTGAAATGTCATACGGAGCAGATAAAAATCAGAGACGGACATTTATAAGGTAAGCGTCAATAATAATAAATGAAGTTCTATAGACTATGCCATCCTCTCATAGTGCAAATCAACGTTAAGATTTATATAATTAGGTATTATTTTCTGATTTAGGGTCGCCCGTCAAATCTACTCCCAAATTCTTCTCATGGTTATGTATGTGCACACAATTTTGGTCATCAATTACTCTCAAGCGATTGTAACTTATCATGTCTCTTTAAGATTTTAGTACACTTAGGAAGATGAACAGATACCCAGGCATATATAGGAAGCAATCATGAAAAGAATATCCATTTTGTGCTCGCGCTATGCTAGCGTTTGCCAAAACATTCACCGAAAAAAGCTCGGATGATGTTGCGTTTTCATATATTTAAATGACTCTTAATTCGCGTATCCGTTTTAACCCTGCTTGATTATAGACTGAATTTTTAATATTTTTCCGTGAATGATAGTGGTCCGTTGGGATTACCGAAGGTAAGATGTTACCAATTTGTTAAACCTTCAGCCCCTAATAGAATACATGCCATTTCACTTTGCTCTGAAATCAATATTAATGTGAAGTACGCGGTTCAATTAGGCGTACAAATATCCCTTCGCCTAGGTTTAGCAAATCTCTACACTCCTATCTTGTCAAAATATCAGAAATTAAATGCATGCTTACAATAAAATGTTGGATTAAATAAAAAATATTTTCATTAAAGATTTAATTTGAATGGGAAGGTTTTCATCCGCTTGCGTAAAAATAAGATTTATTTAGACTTTCAGAGAAAAATTTTTCAAGAAGAATTTTCCGCACACACAATGTAATTGAATTTGGCAATTCCATCGAGGCATAAAAACAATGTACGCAAGGTCGGAGTGAGGAAATACACCCCTATAGTTGGTTATGTAATAAACATAATTGTTTTGAAGCCCGAAAGTCTCGAGATATATTTTATAAACATCGACGCTGGAATGATTCTTGGATTTATTGTTTTTTCACGTTTTGTTTTCCATAAGGTAAAGTTCATGGTTAAATTCATATGATAGAAAAATCACACGGCTTAGTAGCAGTAATGGCTGTGCGAACTTCGGACAGGAGAGCCGTTACTCCGGCAGCTTTCATGGATGGTTGGACCGTATTGATTTTCGCTATTACCATTCAACGGAGTTTATCCTATGGAGCAAAATGGTATATTTAAAGGACAATTTTAAGATGTATTTTTTATTGGTTAAATAAAAAGTAAAATCAAAGTTGAAGTAGTGTTTATTGTGCCGAACGCGGAAAATGTCCCGTGAAACTTTTTTCAAATATTGAAATTTTTAAAATCTAATGTAACCTATAATATGATGAATATGGTAAGGCAATTCGTGTTGCCAATCTGGAATTGATTTCAAAGTAATCGTTGAAGGAAAAGATTCGTAGCTTTTCAATGGGTACAATCAACCTATTTACATTCCTATTGGTCGCAGAGGTCATCACAGAGTTAAATGCAACCGAGGCCAATTTGGTCAAGATAAAAATACAAACACGTGCCAACGGTATACTGATGCTCTTTTTTTTACCTGATGCTCATTTTAAAAATGATGCTCAATTGTTTTTATTTTCGCCTGTTGTTTTCCGAGTCTAGGAGGAGTACCTTCACATCAGAATTTCGCGTAGATGTACACTTCAAAAGTGCAGACTTACGCCATCTATCGGTCAAAATAGGTACTAATGCCTATATTTTTTCCCTGGTTCGTAATTTGCATTAAATTAGTTAATAAAGACTTGTGCAGTCGCTAAATAACAACGCGAGAGGTTAGGAAAACATTTAAATTTGGTTCATTTTTGCGAAATCGGCCGGATTTTTTTCCGGGCCCCGGCCGGCCGGGCTGGAAAAAATTAACCCATTTGAAGAAAAATGCTGCAATAAATTTGTTTTCTCGACATCCCGCGACGTCCTAAACACAATACAAAAGTCTCTGGTGAAGTTGTTCCGTATATTGACAATCCAGAAAAAAATCGCAAAAATAAAATTCGCAAAAAAAAATCGCCACTAAAAGCAATCGAAGTAAGACCAGTTATAGTCCCAAGACTGGATGCTCCCCCTTATCCCCCCGGCTACCGGGGTTCTTGCTTTCATGAAGAACAAAACTTTTATACAACCTGGAAAACTCAGTACTTGATCGTTTTTTGCGGAAATCCTCGCGCAGCGAGCCGAGAAGCCGGATCCGAGGGTCTAGACCTTGCTTTCGATGCGGACTGCCCTTGTGAGGGAGGAGCTCGGGACTTAGAATATTTTTGGCGAGACAGCCGACCCCATTTTTGCGAAGGGAGCCTTACTGTTCCAGGCAAGTCGCTCGATGCATTATCTCCATCCATTAGTCGCATTGCATTGCATTGATGGAAAGGATCATTATATTTCAGGGGTGGTCCCCAATTTAACAGAAAGGCTGTTTGAGACCTTAGACCTCAAGGGGCAGGAGCTGTTCCCAATGTACAGGAGTGGGCGTGTAATGAAATGAGTCACTCCTGAGAGCAGGGTCGACTGGTTAAGTTCAGGGGTGGTATACTAAGTTATTAAGGCATACAGGGACAGGCACCATTAAACATGGTCGGCTATTCCCATACTTCAGAGCGTAAAATGGCAAGGCCAGTGGTATTTGCCTATTATCAGGGCCGGCAAATCGATGACAGAGTTGGAAAATGTTGTGTGTTGACCACAAGAACGATATTGTAGCCGCATTAAAATGCCAGGGACATTACCGTTCACCAGGGCCGGTAGTGACAACAGAGGATTAGGGGTGGACTACGGTGACCAGGGCCGGCTGAAATCGCCCGTGGGCCAATTCAATTCAGTGAAGTGCGCCCATTGATAACTTGAGGAATTGTAAGGCCTTAAGGTCAAAATAAGGACTGGATGAATGTGACTTACATCGCACTTAAGATTTGGTAAATTAATTTTTCATGTGGAAAGTCATTTTTTTCACCATGCAAACATTTCTGATTATAGCGAATTAGTTCATTTCTTGCTAATAAAAACATTTTCGACATTTAGCAGCCTCAAGAATAAATTTTAATCATGCAACCAGTCAGGTATATTTAAGCCTCAGGGTTGTCAATATAAAACAAGGAAAGTTGCTTTAAAACTTTATTTGCACAGAAAAACGAAAACAGTACTTCCATTACATTAAAATTTAGTTTTACAGTTCCATAATATCGTAACTACAGAGTACATTATTAACAGCAGCACAATACATAAAACATGTTTCTGCAATTAAACTCTGCCACTCCTCTTTTCCCATAGGTTCACACTTGGACAGCTGGTAGCCTGAAGCTTGTAGGCAGCCTCAAGTCTAATACCACCGTGCAGTGTAGAAGTGGTTCAGACTGCTGGAATCAGGACATCCCTGCCACCTCCACATGGTGAAATCTTGGCATTCTCATGGCAAAGGAGCTTCCAAAGCCCCTTTGAACTATTGAGCATGAGTGAATGCTGATACCTGCGGGAATAAACAATATTACGAAACAATTACTAGAAGTTGCAGATTGATCTGGCCAAACAGAAATATGGTGAGGAAGTATATTTCTAGTAGCCTTCAGAACAGGCGGATACTTCTGCTCCTGTAAAATTCAGCTATTATGACTAATCTTAGAAAAGTGACTAGCACTCCCATGTACAACTGTTTAATTCGGCAAGTACCAAAAAAGCAGATAATTTTTTTTGTCTTTTTAAGGATATTACTTTATGCTTAAAACCTCGAAGTATTGGAAAACATAATTTATATTTAGAGGAAAAATTATTTTGAAAAAAAATTTCAAGAAAAATTGTCAAAGTTTATCTTGTCAAGATCTGCTCTTTGGTTTTGAGTCTATAAAAAATAGATACATCTAATCTCATAACGCACCAGCTACCAACTTACTGCCATGTTATCTGACAACTAACTTCAGATGACTTAAGCAGCTCTTTATTTTTTTAAGCTAATATCACTTCATATTCTCCTTTATGAAGAGCGAATACATAAGATTTACTATTCAACAAATAAGTCAACTATCTACAATGCATCATTTTGATTGATATCAAATGGCAATTATGAATCTTTATCAATTATCCCTTTTTAAAATTTATCCTTTACCAGTTCTTTGTTTTTTCACATCAAAGTGATTGGTCTTGCTTTCTGAGGGAATTACATTCTGTTTTTCACTCTATGACAGTTTTGTTATGTCCATATTTTTCGATTATCGCGGTCAGTGTTTTTTGATTATCTGTACTTCATTATGCATTCATTAACACAGATAATTGAAAATTTACTGTGTAACTATTTTAGGGCTACCTACATGAGAAAAAGTTCAATACATTTACAATGAAATCTAGCATTGCAGTTGCATACTAATGGACTAAAACAAAAAATATAGGGACTATTTTAAATAAGACGACATTTCCCCACTTTAATTTATGAAAATAATTAATGACAATTAATGAAGGCTCTTAAATTTAGATGCAACAGAGAATCAACTTTGAGGAAATACTGTTGTCTCCCTGCGCCCATACCTGATTGCTTCCTATTCCAAATTAAATTATATTTCTGTCAGATAAACTAAAAACTGAAATTTAACACTTTTACAGTTGTGCCACTGGAGTTCTCTACATGCATACCACTTTGTTGTTTCAAGCCTCTTGATTTAACTGAATGGTAATACTTGACAAGAACCCTCCATAAAGACTCCACATTCATCACCAACTTAATATTAATTAATCATTAGCTCAATTGTGTAGTCAAATGTAATTTGATTATAACAAAGCTGGTGATGTAATACATGCAAATGGTATACTACATACATCATATGGTGGGATGAAGTGCACAGCTGACGTTGAGTTGATTACATTACTGAACTACTACACCATTTAACCTGGTAAATACATTATGGTAACTATTTGTAAATAAGCCATGGTCTAGAAAGAATTTAAATACAGAATTATGAAGGCGAAAGTGCGATGAGATGAAAGAAAAAGAGAAAATAGCATTGCACAGATATGGAGATTTTACAGTCTCAAATTACTTTCCATTCACTTTAAAGAAAAGTGAAAGAACAGTCAGGAGGTACAATAGGAAAATCAATTCACATTTTAAGAGGCATGGCAGGATTAATTAAACAAGAAGATTCAGGCAAGAATAAAAGTGGGTGGGGACTAACCAAGTCAAATTCATGCATGGTCAAGTTGGTCAGAAAGGCAAGGGAATGCAATTTCAGAGTGCATTAGAGAATCATTGTGGTAGGTCTGGGATGATAAAATCTTTAGGTAAAAGGCTCTCCAGAAATAAGAAGGCTAAGACAAATTTTGGGGCTTTAACTAGATCAAGTAGAACCATTTACCTATTTTGGAAGTATTTCAGAAGGTAGAAAAAGAAAACCCAAAAAAAGAATTGCACTAGGCAAATAAGATTTTGAAAATAAGGAGATGACAGAAAAAATGATTTTCAAGACAAAGAAAATAATAGCAACTACTCAGTGGAGTAATGTAGGATTTTAAAACTTGGGTCATTAAGAGAAGACAATATTCATAGATGGGAGGCTTTTCAGATGATCTGGATAAAATGGAAGAAGTGGAATGTAGGGAATGAATAACAGGCAAGGGAGTTCTGGACATGGCAGAGGAAAAGTTAATGGGAAATATTCAAAGATGGCATAAAAAAGGATGCAGAGCATACCAAGTGGCAATGAAATGTTTAAGACTGTGATTGGGGGGAATATTATCATATTTCCCATCCCATCAGATGCATTTTTTTTCCTTCAAATGTGATGAAAAATCAACCTACATTATATGGGGTGGGGTTACAGGGGTATAATTTTTGACTTAAAAATGCAAGCCGATTTGCCGGCAAATTACAATTGCATATTTTTTCCCAATTCAGGCATGGAAAATAGTTGCCATTACTACATAGTCGATAATATCACTTTTGAGTCAATAGTAAGCAACAGAGCTGCAATATTTTGTTGTAAGTACTTCCTGAAAATATTCCCAAATAAATTGTAAATGTATAAAAATTAGCTTATTTAGTTATATCTCACATTTGGTGCTGCCACAAAACTTAATTCGCATTGGGATATTGGGGATGTCACCCCTCTGCTAATGCATACATTGTATATACTTTATGTGCAAACATATATACATGAAGAAGAATACCAAGACAATGAATTCAGACATTCAACCTTTAGTAAGATGAAAGTTTTGTAAAGGTATGGAAAATGGCTGCTTTTAATAGAAAATTTGATAATATGAAAATAACAAACTGTCGTGTTAAAATGACTACTTCGTGGGATCTTAAGAGAGAATAATGTCACATATTACTGCATTCAAAATTAAATTCATGAAAACGCAACAATTTCAGAGAATAAAAGTCATTTGTCTGGATCAGGATTGGAACCAGAATCCCTTGAAGTCCAGTTGAGTGCTTTAGCCAGTTAAGCTATCAAGGCATCCTCTTACACTCAAAAATTTTGAGGGCATTAAAGGAACAATATGTTGTGCCGAAATACCTAGTACCAAGTACATACTAAGTCCCAAGCATTTGTAGTCGTGTGCGAAGCACCACAGTCCGCGAGGCTAAAGCCAACTTTAAACACTTAGTTTGTTTTACCCATGACAAATTCTAAGAAACTGAGGGAGATGCCGCAGCCGTGACTTTAGACGTCAAATTTCTTGGAAATAAATTCATGAATTTGATTGTTATGGCCAGGTGATGGTGAATTTCCTGATTCTACGATGAAGGAACTTTGATACACCTTTAGCTGCTAATTTTCTAATTAAAAAATTAAATTTTCTTTGCATTATGTGTTAACATTAAAGTAATTTGCTTGACTCTGCATTTCCAGATTCTTTATTTGCATTAGTTGTCTTTGGTCTTTCGCTAGCCATTCTACCTGAGTCTTCAGGTCAAAACTGCCATCACCTGAAGACAACCAACGCGAATGGAGGACCCAGAAACCTGCCATGGAAACCTTCATACGAATAAAAGTACTTTAATATTTTCTTCTGATCCAAGTATTTTTTGCAAATTCTGACCTAAAAAATCAGTGTGTCTTATGCGCTGGTGCATCTTATGGGCTGGTAAATATGGAATGTGAAGAGGCAGGAAGAGAATAGCATTTCAGTTGAAGTAAAGAAAAACAGTTGAAGAATGGGTGGCAGGAAGGTAAAAATTTCCCATTTTCTCCAGAGAAACTATTTTTTATGATGAAATGAAAATTTCAAAACTATCCAGCGTTTTATTAATTAGGACTAAGATGTGTGTTTAGGCAGCAGATGCCACAAAAACCTCAACAGGATCAATCTTATCTATTCTTAATTACTCAACTTTATGAATATTAAACAATAGAATCGATTAAGTGAATTGTGTAATTTTACTCTGTAATAATTAGCTAAAATAATTGGCAAAGACAAAAAATATCAAAACGCTTCCATGGTATGAGTTCTAAGCAAAATTATTTAAAAAATATAACCTCATTCTCTCACTTGTGTGAATGAATTGCATCAGACCAAGAGATTTGCAGATGACCAGTCTATAATGAATACCACCCACCACATGGACATATACCAGGTATATTTGGATCATCTCAGGCACCAAAGCTTTTCCACCGATTTGAGGGTACTATTCCAATTGACCTGAAAAGAAACCAAAAATATGTATTGCTGTTGTGTGTAAACTATGTACCATTATTAAGAACATATTAACAATAAAGAAAAACGCAGATGCAACAGCCCGGTTTAATTGACAAGTCTTTTGCTGAAATTTTAAGTATTCTTATATAAGTAGAGAAATGAATAATCACACATAAAATCAAATATCCATGGGAAAAAATAAAAATTTTACATTTAGATAGCAATTCTATTTCAGAGGTCTTTAACAGAAAATTGACATGTTGAAGCTCACCCATTCCAATGTCATTCCCACTAATAGTTTCATTAATGTTACCAAATTAAGTATTAATGCCTATCCAAAGGCATTTATTCACCTGATCAAAGACCTGCCTAGTGAATGACTAGAATTCTTGGATCAATATTTCCACAGGTTATATGAAATTTAAGTGTCCCTAGACGATATTGCTCAAAATTGACGCAGCAATGACCACTTGTAATAGCACACCAACTTTGATAAGGAGCACATGTAAAACAATTTATCTGCAATCCAAGATTGTGCTCTCTGTTTATGTTAGTAATTAAACATTGAAATCTTTAAGGTGAAATATTCAACCCTAACTAGAAGAAGCAATTAAAGAGCGGAAAAGTTGGTGATAGCTAGTAGTACTGGTATTAAGGGGAGGCGACTGACTACTGAGGTCATTTGCACCAATGGGGGATGGACAGGAAAGGATGAAGGGTAGAGAGAAACCCGGCATCGGCATTAGCCTACTCTTTACAAAAGGCACCAAGGGGTCCGCAGCTTAATGTCCCATCCAACGGACGGCGCACTCACTCAAAGCGCCCTCCACAAAGCACCTCAAGTAGCGATCGAGATACCTCTGAAAAATATTCAACACCACCGGGATTTGAACCCGAGCCCTCTGGGTGGGTAGCCAGTACGATAGCCACCGCACCAATCCCGATCCCCTTGGTGATAGCTTTCCACTCACATTTTAGCAGTTATGTCACAGCAATCTTTTTCCAGGAATTAAGCACTGGTAGGATAACAGAAAAAAACTACTATTTTGTGCTTGAGATGTATGACAAAATGATTGCAATTATAGTCCATAGTTGTTACCTGTTTCAAGATGAGGTAAACTATCATCATTCGGAATCTAACCTAACCTCTTGAGCATAGGAATTGGGTAGACATGCAATTCAATCTAGTCGGAGGGAAAAGTAAACGGGAAGAAATACAAAGGAAGACCTCAGCTTAGAGATTGTTAAAAACGACATTTCAAAGGGAAGAAATGAGACAACTAATATTGAAATGAGATGGAAATGATTGAGGCTTTATTCATATCTAATCTAGCAGGTTGAAATAACTGACATCCCTGTGTAAATTAGTTGAGTTATGAGCCATTCTCCTTATTGCCTAATCTGATGGATGACATAAATACCATTAGTCTGATATGTAAGACTTCATGGGCAACTATGGACTTGCACAATGTAATCTTGAGTGAACCTAATGATTACTGCCCAGCATTTCTGTGAAAAGAGATTTAATCTTTGATACACATACAACTTGGCACTTAAACCATGGTGGAAGTATATTTATGTAATAATTTGCAAGCTTAGTTCAGTTATTTTGATCTAATGCATGACAACTTAAAAGTTAATTAATTGAAGTTAATCAAGGTTAAAATTATGTCAAATATATGTGCTAATTTCAGTAGATTCCAATATCATGCACTAGCCAGGGGCATACACGAGTCCCTAATTCATCTTTCTCAAATTTGAAATTGAAACTACACGCGGAATTTGACAGGATTATGCAAGGAAGCAAAACCTTTCCATAACATTCTAATTAAGAATAGAAGAGATCAAATTTCATTCATCAATCAGAAATTTGTCCCACAAACTTTTGCAACTGTAGCTACACAAGGTTTTGCCTCAGGACAGAAGTTAATCTAACATTGAGCCAATGGCTTTAGTTATCCTTCTTACTAGCAATTTAAACATTACAATTCAAACCCCAATAATAAGAATTTAACAGAAATATCTCATAGGTGAGGGAATCCTCCACACTTAAGTGATTCTAGTATTTTCAAAATTTTCAAACAGATTCCAAAGCAAGTTATTAAAATCGTAAAAGTTATATACATCGAAAACATACCATTAATGAATTACACACTGTAATTTAGATTTACTACAAACTTTCAACACTTTCAAAGGCGCAGGGAATAGAACATCGTTTTGGGACCATTTTTCATGGGAGTTGTGGGGTCGCAGAACTTTTAAGCGAAGATTATTTTGCTACCTGAATAACACAATTTTGCAGTGAAGGTAATCACACGCTCTAGCAGACATTTTAGGCAATTTTAATTAGAGAAAATAATCAGCCCAACAGCTTTGCGACTTTCAACCAAGACAAAATTCCAGAGTACGAGAGTTATTCGCCATTTACTGCCTCCCAGTAGCAGTATATTTAGGTGAGGCGACCAACAGCGGAGGTAATTTTCGCAAATAGGGATGACTATGAACGAAGCAAAGGCATCGTCATTGGCCTACTTTTAACGCAAGGTGCCAAGGGGTCTAACAACGCCACGCTCGACGGACGGCGTACTCACTTCAAGTGCTCTCCACGAAGTGCTTCAAGTTGGGACCACTGACAACGATCTGCAGTATTCGTACCCGAGCCCTTTGGGTGGGAGGCCAGTATGTTAGCTACCGCACCATCCCCATCCCCTTACTGCCACCTGAAATTTAAGACACGGTGTCTAGCTGGCAGACCTCTTCGCATACTAATGGGAATCCAAGAAATTTTCTTGCACTCGAAAAATTTGATTGGAAGGTGTTAGGTTACCTATGTGAAATCCCAGCAATGAAATATCTCGCTCCTGAATTGATCTCTTGTGTGCAACATCTTAAACCAATCATAGCAGCACAACAACCATAGATAGTGGCCGGAGACGGCTGCTTGGTGTAGCTATGTCGTAGTAGTAGTAGTAGTATTTAGGGGAGGTGACTGATAGCTGAGATCATTTGCACCATTAGGGATGGACAGGAAAGAATGAAGGGTGGAGGAAACCCGGTGTCGGCATTAACCTACTCTTAACGAATGGCGCCAAGGGGTCTGCAGCTTTACGTCCCATCCGACGGACGGCGCACTCACCCAAAGTGCCCTCCACAAAGCACCTCAAGCAGGGATCGGGATACCACTTATAGGCGACAGCCACCGCACCATCTCGATCCCCTTCGTGTATGTCTCCTCCTCAAATTGGCTAATGCTAAATACATAAGAGAGGTTTCGATAAGCTTAAACTGCACAATTATATACAATCTTAATATAAACAAGCTTAAAATGCACAATTTTTCCGTAAGAGAATAGGAAAAGACATGCTTGAAATCAAAGATTAAATGAAGACATGGCGTAAATATGAAATGAACAACGCGCAACCATATACCCTTCGCTGAGTCCACAACCGCTCTCGTCCAGTAATGAAGCAATACTAACACGCGCGCTAGGGAACAAACGGAGTCGGGGAGGGAGAGGAGTACCTTTCTCCCTCTCCTAGTACGTCGGTGGGAGAGAAGGAATACGAAAGGCACGGTCAAATTGTAAAATGACCGAGCAGAGCGGTGTGCTCCCTAGAAATTACGCGCAGTGAAATACGAACTGAGGTAGAATGCATTCACTACGCATCTGTCTTCCCAGTCGAGGAAGTTAACTTCCCCAAGTGAGCCCAATTTACTTTCACGTATGAGTTAACCGAGCTAAAATTTTAGTTTAGTCCCGATAAAATTAAATTCAGACATAGCCCACGACACTAACTCAACAGAAAATCGCCTGTTGATAAATCTATTTTGTATGGTGTTTGCTTGTAAACAATATGCTTACGCTCACTGGTTTCTGTTTACTTTCCTAATGCCCCAGAGTTGAATTTGCCTTCTTTGTCTTCCTAGTTTACCTATGCCGCAGGGGACCTACGGCTCGGTCAAATTATTTCGTCCACCTCAACTCTTCACCCTCAAATACGTTACAACCGCATGTTTTACACACCTGAGCATGTGGGGACCATTAAACACTATATGGTAGCCTACGGTTTAAGGCTAAGGTCCGTACCGAGAATCGTTCCTACGAAGCGAGTCTTTACTAAGTCACAGGTGAGAACGAAGGAAAGATTTCTGCGCGAGAATCGTAAGGCTCTCTTTTTCGAAGTAGTCTACACGAAGAAAGTAAAGGTCAACAATGGTCAGCCCAAAGCTCCCTTCGTTTTGGCAGCTCAAACAAAGGAAGTCGTAGAATGCGAAGGGGGCTTCTTTCCATTCTCGGTACGGCAACCTTAGGTAGACGACTCCCGTAACGGACCAAAGGCTTTGGATGGACCCAAATTTAACACCTCTTCTTAGCCTCGTCCAAAAGACCTAGTACTACACTACAATAGACACAAATTTATTTCTGCATACAATCTACCTACCATCGTCCCCTCCACAACATGCCGATCTTTTTTCTACCCCTTCTTCGCTTGACTGACATCCTCCCCTCTATCAAAGCCTTCAGCATTCCATCACCAATCAATCGACTGTCTCCATTTAATTTTTACCAAAAAGGCTCCCTCCTAAACCACCATGCCTAATACTTCTTCATTTAATTTCCTATCTGTCCTTTAGACTTTGAAAATATGGGATTACACCTTTCCCATCCTTTACCCCACTCACGTCTCAAAAGCATCCACAACGCCTATCATCTTGCATCAACGACCAAGTTTCCGTGCCGTAAAAAATAAGCTCCACAGCAAAGTTTTCAATTGTCTTTTCTTAAACTTCTTCCTCAATTTCCCTGCCATCCATTCCCTCCTTGTGAAAGCTTCTTTGTCTAAAGCAATTCTTCTGCTGATGTCCTACTAATTTTTCCAGTTTGGTCGAGAACTCTTTCGAGATAGGTAAAATACCTGATCTAATTTTTGCTATCCCATATTAGCGTTTAGATTAACATTCCTCTTTCCCCTATATATTCCTTCCACCTATCTTGAATCTTCCCTGGTTCAATTAATAATTCTCCGGACTTATCTTTAATTTTTTGCACGAATTTCCCCTTCTTGCTTCATGCCAGTGCTCTCACTTTCCTGTATGGCTCACCAATTTCACCTTTCCTTCGTAAACTCTCCATGTCCTCGTACTCATGCTGAGTTTACATCCCTCTAGTCCCTTATCTAAGCCATCTCCCTAATTATCTCATTTGTAACCCATGGTTTCCTTGTTTTTCCCTATTTACTGTTTCAAAAGCTTCGTTCACGACTTTCGATATCCCTTTCTTGAGGTTCCCATTTTTCTTCTACTGTCCCCGTGTCCTGATTCATAATTTTTTCCCTACATTCATAAATTTTTCTACTTCTATCTTCACCTTTTCCAATTAAGTCCAGTTAGTAGAGCGTTGAACTACGGACCGGAGACCCCGGCTTCGAAGCTGAGTGTGCCACCTCCGGACACCTTCACCTTCACCCAAGCTATGCGATTTTCCGGGTACAAGACCTTCCTGGGAAACCATAGACGGCACAGGGAAGTGAACTGACCCCCTACCATTGTGTGTGAATTTCACACGCCGTTGGGCTTAGTACTAGGTGAACTCCACCATCACCTATCAAACCGACCTTCGGGTTGATTACTGTGGTACTGGTTCTTCACACTATGTTCCAAGTTCTATACGATACTTAAGATGCGGGTATATATGTTTTTATTACTTGTTTTTTTAGAGGGGCTCAGTGAGGAAAAAGGTCAAAGCGAATGACCCACTGTCGTCAGCGATAAGAGATGGTGAGCTAATATGAGAGATGCCATGCGCTCATATCAGTGCCTCTGGCAACAAAGTTGACTTTAATGACAGTGAGACTTAGCAAAGATACATTGTGACTTTTCGAGCATAGAGAGGACTCATGCACGTGGCGTACGATGAGTAGGACTTTGGTGTAGATCTTTGAAAACTAACAGTTTTCCGAGTAGTCGCTCAAATGTGCCGGATGCCTTACGAAGAAAATGTTGCTTAGAAAAGAATGTTGTGCTTCACAAAGGCGTGCTCGTTCAACAACGTGTTCTTCGACAACAAACTTTAGCCCTACTAGATGAACTCATGCATTGGTGAGTAAATATGAAATGAAATTTGAACAATATCCTTACGGTTTTTATCACTGATGAATCTCTTTCAATCGATATATCTTCGGACGAAATTCTCACATTTCCTATTGACCAAGTTCAGTGAAATCCAATGTTTCCCTATGCTATAACGTCCCTTTGCGTTGTAAATGTGAAGGCGCTTTGCAAAGCGATTCTCTTATATATTTAAACTACAATATTGAGAAGCTCATGTTTTATTTCAGTATAGTTGCATGACTAAAATCGGGTTGCGCGCTCATCCAGTTGACGTATACTTTCTCCGAGTTTACCTTAGTCCACGCATTTGCTATAAAATTAAATATGTCCAATTAAAAATTCATAGATCAACATTTTGAAAACTACAATGAGGAAATCTTTTTCAAGGATATCATATACTCCACATCCCGTCAGTATAGTGATGCTGTTTAACTCTCACTTCCTGGGCACATTGTTAAAATTTTTTTGATAGGTGCAAGACCACCGGAATATACCTGGTGAAGGTAGAAAACTGGGTAGACAAATAAGTGCGTAGAGATTTCCAGCGTTGCTTTTTTAGTACTATTAGCGAAAGGTACACTGATTATCGTTAAGGCCGAGTTCCGATATTCCGAGGTTCTTTGACTAACACATGTCGTTTGAAAACAATTCGATGTGGATATTTTATACGAGCCAAACCAATCGATAATGAGAGCGAAAATTAAATGTAAAAATAATCGGTCGAAAATACATTCCCGGACCAATCAAGTAGTTCTAATTTAACACACGGTGAATGGACGAAGCATATATGATCTATAAGGTTTCTCCTTCCGTAATTCATGGCCGCTTTAAGAAGATAAAAATTCCTCAGCCAAGAAACTAAACATTGAAATTAAAAATTAAGGTCTGTCTAATAATTAACATTAGAGATAAAGCCAATAGACAAATACAAAAGATTTCACACTGTCGCAGATTTGTTGAAAAAGAACCATAATATGATACGAAGACGAATATTTTAAGTATAATGATGCCAACCAAGATACGAGGTCTTTTCAAAATGTATCGCGAATTTTGAATTTTCGTGGGCTATGTAAGTTTCATTTTCAATTTTTTTGTGGCGTTGTTGGTACTTACGTCTCTGACTTTTGCCGAAAATTTCGGCCATTTTGATTGTTCAGTTAATTGTTGATAGTTGTTTTGCTTGGATGTGTTTTGGCTTGTCTTCGATTTTTGCCTGTTCCAAAAAATGGGTCCAAGAATCTGTATCAAATTTTGTGTGAAAAACGAAATTAAGTGCGCGGACGCATTCCGGATGTTCACTGTGGTATATGGAGAAGCTACCTTGGGCCGAAGCAACGTTATTCTGTAGTACAAAATGTTCTCAGAGGGCCGAGAAGATGTGAAGGACGAAGAGCGTGCCGGACGCCCGAGCACGTCAACGACAGACGAAAACATTGATGAAGTGAAGAAAATAGTATTGGCCAATCGTCGAATCACCTTTAAAGAAGTTGCTAAGAAACCTAAACATATAGATTGGCTCGTGAAATTCGATTTTTACCTATGATTTGGGCATGACACGGGTCGCCGCGAAATTCGTACCAAAATTGCTCAATTTTGACCAAAAACAGCAACGTATTAACTTGCTAATGAGGTGTTGGACTCTGTCCGCGACGACCCAACTTTGCTCCAGAGGGTCATAACTGGTGACGAATCATGGGGTTATGGTTATGACGTGGAAACTAAAGCTCAATCATCCCAATGGAAGCTGCAGTACGAGCCTAGGCCGAAAAGTTCGGTCGAATGTGAAAGTTTTGCTTACAGTTTTCTTCGATTGCAGGGGCGTGGTGCATCACGAGTACTTGCCACAGGTTAGGACGGTAAATAAGAAATATTACCTGTAAGTTATGCGCCATTTGCGCCAAGCAATCCGCCACAAACGCCCGGATTTTTGGAAGAACAAAAATTGACTTTTGTACCATGGCAACACCCCTGCTCACACGTCGTTACTAGTGTGCGAATTTTTGGCCGAAAATAACTCACTAATGATGCCGCAGCCACCGGTTTTCCCAGATCTGACCCCCAGTGACTTTTTCTTGTTCCCGAAACTGAAGAGGCTCATGAAAGGACAACGCTACGCTACGATGGACGAGATAAAGACTGCATCGAAGGAGGAGCTGAACAAGATCACAAAAAATGATTTTTTGGAGTGCTTCGAGCATTGGAAAAAACGTTGGCACAAGTGTATAATATCTAATGGGAATCACTTTGAAGGGAACAAAATAAATATTCATGGGTAAATAAATAATTTTTGAAAAAAACACAAAAGTCGCGATACTTTTTAAACAGCCCTCGTACTTTAACAATGGAGCAGGATGTAACTGTACATGGGAAGGAAAACTATCACATTTGCCTACCATATGTAATATGTATACATTAGTTTACACGTGTGTAGGGACATGTATAAACACATTTACAATTTCAATGCAATCATACTTCCGCCTGAAAGTTCTCCTGCGTAATGTAAAAAGGGCAGAACCATAATGTTACACAGGGCATACTTTATACTCTACCGGTTTCTAACACAGAGTTAATTTTCCACTGGTGACAAAGTGTATTTTGTGAAATACTTTTGTTCTCTTCTTGTTACATCATGGAATACGCCAAATGCCATTATATATCTCCAATATGAATTATGTCCTTGGTACGCCATTCCTTGCCCCTACTCTAAATTAATGCAACAATTTCAATGTGTAAAAATCTTTCGCCTTGACCGGGCGAATGATTTCTACACTCTGAAATAGTTGCATTGAAATGCATATTAGCGGATGACTCCGTTAAAAGTTACTGTTGCGGCACCTCCCGCAGTTTCTTGGAATTAACTCTTAATTAATTCTATTACTAGATGTTGCTTCTTAATATCTATCACAACTAGGGCCAATCAAAGGAGACACAATGAGAAAGATCCAGATAATGCGAGGTGAATAGAAACTGTGAAGAGATATCGTACAGACTCATTCTTATTTCCTAACGATTTGACGTCGTCTTCACAAAAATACAACTCGTCGGACAAGGCGAAGTTACATGATGAATACCAAAAAAAATTACATTTCTTTATTTCTTGGAATAGCCTTATGAAAGATATAATTGTCACAATTGCAAAAAAAATTAAACTTAAGTCTGGTCAGCGGTTTCCTTTCACTCAAATTGCTTTGGAAATCGCATTTTAGATACTTTTCTTTCATACGTCTTAAGAGAGCGTCGAATTCGAAGCGCATATTCATTTGATGACATCAGCGTATTTCTCATCTATTAAAGGGAGAGGATACCAAAATAAATCCAACATTTCCTCATCAGGAAGGATAATACTATCTTAATTATGTCGCTTTTGCAGCGTTTCAAATAGATTGCAAATATTGCCACGAGAATCATCGAAAACCCCCGTGGCGAATAACTGAAGTCCCGTATTCTCGCCATGACTTCGCCGAATCTAGACCACACGTCTACCGTAGCCTAAGAATATTTTCCTTTTGCAAACTGTTTCTTAAAACATTATCATTCGTTTAAAATTATCAATACATAATTTAAATAATTTTTTTCGCTGACATAATCGTCAATCTCGGTATGACTACATACTTCGTTCGCACTGTTAGAAATCCACGATTGCATTGAACGAATGAGATACAGGAAGTTAATGAAATTTTCTTAGACTTGTACATCAATTCAGTCGTGGGTTATCTTGCGTTCCGATTCTTACCTTAAGCGCTCCCACGGTCCTTGCACACGGTATTTCGCTTGAGAATTTCCTATCGGAGAATTGGCGTTTACTTCTCAACAAGTGAAAACATCTATACTTCTCGGGTGTACGTCTTCCGAGACTTTGTTGTAATTCACTGTGCTGAAAATCCTCAAACTTTTAGTTCTCTTTCCTGAAAAACAACTAAGACTTATGAAAAAAATAACTAAAAATATGAACGAAAAAATAATGTCAAGAAACTTTCCCTTTTTCCCGTTTCCCCCACCATTGTAGGATTTAATAGCACTATGTTTTTCTTCGATTTACAGCCCATTAAGGTTGACCATCCATTTGATATCCATTACGTTGCCGACCTTTTTTGGTGTCAAGTGTACTTGTACTTAAACAGGAATGGAAAGGTAGGGCTATATCGCAAGCTCAAGACGAACATTTTCCGGAAAGTCGGTATTTTTCACTGTTATGTTACTCTTGATAGTTGGCAGCAAAATGTATATAGAATCCTTCAGTGGTAAATTATCAGATTGTAGAGACTGGCGTTGAGTGAAATGGCCACAGGATTTTCATGAAAATTTCCTAGTAGTGCTTTTGGAAGCCAAAAGTTTCATGTAATTTCGAGATGGATTTAGTATGCATATTTCCCAAATCAGGGTGATTTCTGAAATGAGGATAATGGATGGTAAAAACTGATCACATTCGGCGAAAAAAGGAAATTAGTAGTTACGAGTTTACCCTTAATGTGAAGTTAAACTAGCAGCCAGTTCCTGGGATGAAAATAGAAAGATGAGATTGAGTGGATTTCTAGCTAATTCCAAATAGTGAAGCAAATGAGGGGTATTTGATAAAACCTGACGACATTAGGGCACTACAAAAGGCTTTTATGTAACAAAAGTTCACAAAGTCTTGTGCCTCAAAACAGCTATTTATCTAAGAGTCAAAAAAGTCTTATATTTTACAAATCAATTTCAAATTACCTCATATCTGCAAAACAAAGTACCGTACAGTCATAGTTTTACATTGAAAATAAAATGGAATAGCCTAATGTAGTGATGCTCATTGAGCATATAGGACATACACCTGTACGTTTTTAAAAATGCAGGTTTTGGTATCTACACTCTACAAAAATTATTTATTTCAACAGGAAAGGAAGATGAACACACACTGCATCTGCATAATCTGAGAAGTCTCATTAAATTCCCAAGCTCCAAGAAAGCTATTGGTTAACCTTCAATGTAAAGGCTGACCACAGTTAAAATCTCAATATTTCTTCATTTTTAACTTCAGGACCCATCTTAATTGATATTTTGCTGGAGAGAGAAGTACATATTTTGAAACATCTCATGAAAGTAAAGTTTAAACATTTTTATGAGCTCTACTGGCAACTTGTTTTAACCTAGTGGGAATCAGTTTCTTTTCATTTTTATACTAAAATTTTTTCAATACTCTTCCCTAAAGGAATATAATGAGAAGTTCTAGCTATCTTTTAAATAGGGTGCTCCTATTATAAAATGGAGGTCATGCAAAATACTTACAATTTACCTATAAAATTAAATAAATAAATTGAAAGTTGCTATCAGTAAAGTGCTATTACTGTGCGGATGAGTTTATGAGCGATAACTTGTAATTGTCAGCTGTTATACATGCTTGGATTTGTTTGCAATTTTTCTGCGTATTTTTATAAATTTTACTTGGGTTCAACTACTATATTTCATTGAAGTGCATATTTTAGTTTATTGTTCTGATTTATTTTCAGTATATCTTTATGACTATTTTCTATATCGCATACCTGACTGTTAAAATAATAAAACTAATAAATAGTATTTAGTGCAAATATTGGGCAGCATAAAAATAATATTTTTTTGGATACATTCGTGGCATCAGCCTAATTTATTCCTAATGAAATTAAATCAGTAGAATATAGCAGAGAATATAGATAATATATGACTCAAATTGTTTACTAATTTTGATTTAAAATCAGACAACAATTACTGATCTGGCATGCCACTTAATTATACTATCAATCCAAGAAAACTCGCAGAGTGAATGTGCAACTGCTTTGCGTAAACAAGGTATTCCCCTGGGTATGTTTCTATTATGTGGCTAAAAATAAATGAACCATGCTTAAAAGCCATACATAAATAAGTTAGAGAGAATAATCTCTCAAATTTTCATAATGAAACCTAATTAAATGATAATGTGGCACACAATCCCACAATAGAGGAAGCCTGCAATATATACAGTCAGATGATGTTTTAGTTATGTAGGTACATGCCTAAGTACAGTATTGCGTAATCTCCCATTGATGAAGTACATGTATGATCTCATACAGTTAAGAAATTTATCAAGTGAAGTGAAGATTCAATTCCAAGGAAAACCCTAGTGGCTGGCTGTTCCCTGTGTAATCAAGCAAATAAAACTCAATGATAAGGCATATTGGAATTCTGAGAAAGTGCTCGTAGTACATACACAACTTATACTATTTCTCTGAATCATAAATACCTTGGCATGCTCTGACTTTAGAAGAAAACAAAAATTCACAGTTTTTACGTGGGTTCCATCAAGTCATCAGGTACATCTTAATAATGCTTCTTAACAATTCCTGGAAAATAATAATAAAAAAAAGTAAGACGTGAAACATTCTATAAATTAAATTAAGGCATAAATTGAAGATAGTTGAAATTCAACCTATACATTCAATTTTATATTATCATTAAATTCTTGGATTGCAATAAGCCCATGACAACACTAAAGTAAATGGAATCGTCAGAGTGGAATACTTGGATTGGGTAAAAGATTAACTTGTATAACATACCTAATGCTTAATAGCATGAATGCAACAGGTAATAAAATTATGGAAAAATTAACATAACTTTCAGGTCAAGATATTAAACAAAAGGTAGGAAAACATTGTTTGAACAAGTTTGAGAAAGTAGAAATAAATTGAACCTTTTGAGACTCATATTTTAACAAAAAACTATTTTAATGGTTAAAATTAGACATAAAATAACTCAAAACCACATACGGCCACTCACTCATGAGTAATCACAACAAATGTACACAGATGCAGTATAAATCAAGGATTACCTATGAATGAAAGATCCGTTACTGGCATCTCTACCTTTGGTGAATAAAATCTAGAAAGGACTTTCCAGCTGATCATGATCTACAGCACAATCTCCCTTGCTACTCAAAAGAAATGAAACACATTGCCATTTCTAGACTAACCAACAGTTCTAAAAATTAGGGGTCAATTCTGGATGAACATCTCATGCATCAATGTTTTCTTCAAATCCTCCAATTTTGTGATGTTTTCTTCAGTCATCATAATTGGTAAGGCTCACCATCTGTAAGGAATGATATTTAAAGGCATTATGCTCAGGATAAAAATATCTACTACTCAATGAAGGATTGAAAGTTACTCACCATGGCTAGCACAAATAGTAATGTCATCATCAACCATTTTTAATTCTGGAAACAAACTTTCTCTTGTTAATCATGTCAAATGGCTACTCTAAATAATTAGATATGCCATTATCAGCTAGTCAAATGCAAACTCTCAGTAAATAAACATCTTATTTCAGAGTAGGCTTGACTCCATTCCAAGGGAAGGCCATAAAATTTACATTTTTTAATATAAATCCCAGTCCATGAGTCCAAGTTCAATTTTTTCTATATCACTTATCACTTTTATTCTCCATATAATTTATTTTTTTATTTGACAAAAGTTATTTTTTTGTGAACAACTATGTTTAAATACAGTTGAGACTGGCTAGAAACCTGAGAAGATATTTGCAAATATTAACTTACAAACTTAACTATGAATGGTTTTTCTCTCTACTTTATATCTGAGGGTACTTTGTACTGTTCCCCTAATTACTGAAAATCTGACTGGAAAGGGAAACAATTTCCTGTATTTCGCCATTGACCAATAGGCTACGGAACTCTAATGACGACTCTCAGAGAAATACTGCCTGCCTTAGGGTCACTTGCTCATAGCTATGAAAATAATGATATTTTTATGCCTATGATGCATTATACCTATATACTTGAGCATTGGTGATTAGTTGTTTCATATTATACTTAACACACATGCATAAGTAATAAGTAAATAGACAAGATAAAGCTAGAATTTTGAATTCTTTAAAATGAGGTTTGCCCTGGGGGTATTTTTGCTATATACCTAATACATCTTTTTTGCACTATAAAACTCCACATAAGCCAGGTGATACTTCCCAGAAAATAATTCCGTGGCTCATATGTGACTGAAAGTTGCCATAGTAAACCAATTTTTAGTATATTCAAAACTAAAATGTTTGTAAGATTTTGTGGAAGAAATCCACTTTTTGCCAAAGTGGAACATAGGGTATTGGTTTGGATCCCCCAGTTTAAGGACTCATCAATAGGCTAACCTAAAAACTGGTGCTGTGCTCCTTTTCTATAGGTTGGCCTTTTAAGCAGAGGTCTAACTGAGGAACTTCCCTACTTTTTTTAAATTGAATATAATTTGTTTTTCATACATTTACAAACAGTTTGTTAACGATAAACCATTTTTCCAAGAGCATTAATGAGCTATCAAGCTTAGCTTGCAACAAATTATGGTCATTGTGGCTCATTGCCCAAATTGTATCATCTGCGTACAGGGCAGGTTGTTATTCTCAATATATCCAGGCAAATCATAGATATATAAAAGAAATAATAATGGCCCAAGAATGCTACCTTGTCATACCCTGAGACTTATTTTTTCTATGGGTGATAAATGATTAATCATAATGTTATTGACCCCAATGCCAGAGACCTCCACTATCTGTTTCCTGTCCTTGAAAATATGATTTAAGCCAGTTATGTGCAATCCCATACTATTCACATTTAGGTCGAAGAAATTAATGGCTACAGTATCAAATGCATGTGGATGATAATTGAATATATCAACTTGGTATTCCTTTGAATCCCTAGAAGTCATTATCTTTTTTTAGAAAACTTGCAAGAATATCATTGGTACCTTTTACCTCTTGAAATCCAAATTGTTCCAAGTTTTATATTTGCTATTTTTAGACAGTCTGGAAACTTGCCAGGGGGATCAAGATGGTGTGGGGGCTAATGTACTGCCTTCCCACCCAGAGGGCCTGGGTTCAAATCCCGGCGGTGTTGAATATTTTTCAGAGGTATCTCGATCCCTACTTGAGGTGCTTTGTGGAGGGCACTTTGAGCGAGTACGCCATCCATTGGATGGGACGTTAAGCTGTGGACCCCTTGGTGCCTTTCATAAAGAGTTGGCTAATGCCGATGCCGGGTTTCTCTCCACCCTTCATCCTTCACTGTCCATCCCCTATGGCGCAAATGACCTCAGCCGTCGGTCGCCTCCCCTGAATATTACTACTACTGGAAACTTGCCATTTGTGAAGGACTCATTTATTATTAATGTTAAGGGTTTGCTTATTGCCTTGGTGCATTTTGTGATAGTCACAGTAATTTCATCATTTTGACTGATGGTTTACTTTCAAGGCTCATGATGCACTTCAAGGCCTTATCCTCTATTGCAGGAAAGAGGGCCATTGAAGACATTGCAGGCGAAACTGTGTATCAAATCTATCGTTACTCATTATTCCACTTGGTTAATTAAGAGGCACATTAGTTCGGTAATTAATCGCAAACTCTGCTACTTGTTTTGGGTCGCATTGGCTAACCCCCTCCCCATTTGCAATTTTAAAATTCCTTTCTTGTGTACCTTTCCCCCGGTTACATTATTAACTACAAGCCATAATGTTTTAGTGATATTATCAGATTGGCTGATGACTGTTATAATATGTTTCCCTGCATGCAGCAGTAAAGACTTGTACCCTTTTTTATAGCTCTGGAAGTAGTTAATGAAGCCTGGATCATCCTGCCATTTCTTCAATGCACATTATTCCCTAAATTCATTCCTGGCTCCTCTCATCTCATTTGCCACTCAGAACTTAGTTTAATTTTTATTTTAAGATTATAACTATAGCCTTTCACAGGAATTTCTTCTTCTAATGCCTTCTAGGAAAGCATTCGTCAAAGATGAGTTTTACACTGCTTTTGAAATAAATGTACAATTCTCTTTACTTATATGCTTAATTAATGTTAATATTACTATGTGTACATTAATTTTACTAATGACCTTAAATTATTTTCAAAGCTTCTTACCATAGCCATAGATAAGTACTTTTGGAAGAAGGATGAATTGAAAGAGGTCTGCTGAAGGGGACTAGAATGAAAAAAACCCATACAGAGTTCCAGAAGGATATATTGACAATTAATTTTACAACAAAACCTTTTGGATTGGATTCCAAAATTATAGGCAAGTTTTACTGTTTTTCATTTACAGAATATATTCTCTTTTTAATTATTTTTTTCAACAGAAAATATGGTGTTCACCATTGTAACAATGTTTTATTTACCTGAGATAAAACATACATAGAACCACAATTTGAATTGTTATCATTTGTTGGAAAGTTTGTAAAAAGCATTTTTGTGCAGAATAACCCAATAAAATAACCAAGGAAAATATATTTCAGAATATTCACACATAAAATACACAAAACAAACATCACCATTTAGTATCTAAAATAAAACTTGAAAAACACCCATGCAATATCACAATTACAAAAAATGACATCTTTCAAAAATGAGCTCATTTATAATGTAAAATTAGCAGCACAATAGCTGGTGGGAAGTGACAAAGAAGCTCCTTCTGCGCAGGATTGATGGGATTACTGGCACTGTTATCAGTCATTTGCCAAAAACTTATCAATTCCATTTTATAATGATGACAATAAAGAATTTGTCGGTTCGCTTGGTACTTATATTAGGGGGCGATTTTCAATTTGGACCAGCAAATAAAAACAATATGATATTAATGTAATATTAAAAAAATAAAATAAAAGAAAAGAAAATACTTTTAAAATGTAAACCAACTAATATGATATTACAATTGTTACCACCTATGGAGTTAAACACTAAATTACTTGTTAGTGAGACTTGGGACAGAAAATAGTATTTAAAATGATGTAATGGTACGCCTCAAACATTATAAAACTATTGACTTATGGAAAATGAAGAGATAAATTAACTTTCAACTTGGGAGAAGTTTATTTGAAAATGTCATGAGTGAAAAATTTTATCTGTTCTAAGTAAAAAAAGTGTATTTACCAACAATCCAACACAGAAGTGTCACTTAAGTCTTATAAATTTGTGGTCAGGTGAATTAATATAAAAAATTCAATGTTCACGGAAAATTATTTTACATCTAAGTAACAGAGTACAAGACAACCAAGTAAATTCATTGATTGCATCCACTATTTACTAAATAAAGAGATATCAACAACATCATGCAACCACATGATATTAAAGTAAAGAGATTAGTCAAACATTTTCCTGTGCTAAGCAACAAAGAGTGCATTCATCAACAATCTATCAAAAAAAATTCATATTTGGTCAGATTAATATATACTAAACATTCGATGCTCATGACAAATTATTTTGCATCAACATAACAGTATAATTGACAACTTGCTAGCTTCATTGATGATACTCACTATAGACTTAGTAAAGAGATACCAGCATAATAATGAAACCTAGGGAGGTTAAAGTAGATTTTTATACTCCGTAGAGTAATACTTATTTTGAATTTTCACAAGAGCACTTGATGATATTTGTGATCACATAATATTATTTATTTCCTCTTATTTGAGAGGGTAAAACGGAGTCATTTTTAATTATATAATGAATTAAGGAAGTATGTACTTAGGGCTATTGAGAGCCACACACTACCTGGGTAACTCAAACTGTAACCAACTCAAGTTAATCTGTGGTAATCACAGCAACACATGAGAGCAATGGTACAGCATATAACAAAAACAAAATATAACAGAAATTCACCTTTGGTACCACTTTTTTGCACTCAAAAACAAAAATGAATTCATGGAGTAATCACTATTGTCATTTCAAAAAAAAAAAATTTGGTAACTGACAATGAAACAATTACATAAGATAAACATTAGTATTGGTTAATTATGAGAAAGCTATGTTTCATTCATGACTTCCTGAAATTACCCTATAAATTCCAAGAAACTGCGGGAGATGCCACGACAGTAACTTTTAACGGAGTCATCCGCTAATATGCATTTCAATGCAACAATTTTTTAGAGTGTAAAAATCATTGCCCTTAACTGGAATCTGGGGCGAGGTGAATGGTTTTCACACTCTGAAATTGTTGCATTACCCTATAAATGTTAATTGTCAAACAGATATGGCTGCTCAATATATACCAACAGCTATTGGCACACCTTTTTCACTGATACGTACATAGCCATTGCATTTATTCGTGGGTTATAATTGAATGATGGCTTTATCACATAAAAAGCAATGTTCCAGTCTACTTTTCTCAAAAATATGGCAAATTATAGTAGCAAGTACTGAACTACATACCTCTAGGATGAAATCTAAAAGATTCATGGATAACTGATGGTTTGCCCATAATGTAATAAAATCTTTGGAATAGCATTGACTGAATAAAAATTCTAAGAATTTGATATAAATATAAGGAACAAAATATTAGGACCATATATAAGGGCTCACCATTAATACACTGAAATCTCAATTCGAAGATTCCCTATCAAAATTTACCCCACATTTTGGGCTATTGTCAAAATGTCTCATTGAAACCAATACAGTACGACAGCTATTAAGTAAAGATACAACTTATTTCAATTTTCAAAGTCTTTCTTTTCATCTCCTAAAATGGGAATTTCCCTGTATATACATCACTCTTGTGTAATAAACTAGATGTGTTACCCTAAATTTCTGAAGCTCTACCAGCAGCATTATCTCTTAATACAACACAAATGACATGAAAACATGGAAAAAATCACATTTTAACACTTTTCATTTTTAAGGTTTAGTGGAATTTGCAGTTCCACATTATTTATAAATGCCAAAACTGCAAAATGTAATGCAATATCTAAGACTTTGTAGCTAAGGTCATCTAAGCATAATTTCATATCATTTATCAAATTATGGTGAGCATATATCAGTTTTTAAGTGAAATTATCAAAGAAAATTGGTTTCATAATTGAGGGTCTAAAAATAACTATTTCTTTTAGAGAAAGACGGAAATGGTAAGAAAAATAGCTCAGAATAGGCTTGAAATGTTACACAACAAAAGTATGATTACTAAGTGGAAAATATTCCATTTAACTGAGTTCTCTCCAAACCAAACCTCACGATGTTTTAACTCAAATAAGAACATAACTTCCCTTTGAAGTACAACTATGACAAACAAATAATTTAACAACCATTTTGAATGCCTGGTTAAATTAATATACAACAATTCAACCCATTCACTTATTATTAGGCCAAAATAAACTAACATTTCAGGCCCCAGAGTGATGAATTATTTTGACAAAAGAAACTTCTTGCCATCAATGAGCAATAAAACCAGGAACGGAGGCCTGACCTCCCTAATAGATTACTAGAAGAAGCTATAAGTATTAGTAAGAAAATATGTTACAGAGAAGCTTTATGAATGACAGTTTTCCTGTATGAAAGCAGCATTCCGGTCCTATTGAAGAAATATCCCTGTTTTTTCATTGAAACATTTCAAAAAATATGTTAAGGGAGCTTGAATTGTTCTTTCTAAGTTTATTTGCTGATCTAGTACACTACCTCTTGTTACGGGCTGTTTTTAGGATGTGGATCATAAAGGCTCACCTGGGAAGCAAGGGTGACTGGCCTTATTGGTTCAGTAGTTTAGCTGATGCATGTATATCTAATTTCTTTGGCTCTTTCCCAATTAAGTATGCCTTTTCAACCCTCAATTTCATCTCTTACACCATCTTTCACTATTCAAGATTAACAGGTGATTCTTGATGATGATAAAAATTGAAAATATTTGCTTTATTATAAAATAAACTTTGGTTATCATAGAAAGTGCACTAAACAATAATGAATCTATTTCTCACCAGAGAAAAAAATGCTTTTAGTGACTAGCCTAAAGAAAAGATGAGAAAAACTCACTCAGAGGACTAAATTTCTCTTATGTCGCTGACTCGATAAGCAATCAAATAATTCAATTACTGATGTTAAATGAGTGAAAAGGATTGAATAATGATGCCTTTCACTAGGAACACATAAGTAATTAAAATATCACAAAAAATTATGGCTATTAAATTACATGGAACTTTAAGATACATAGTCAAAATAAAAGATTGAAGTTTAAAATAAAACCAAAAGGATTGCACAACCGAGATAGAGTTAACTGGAAAAATATTCAATTAACTCATGAAGAATGTATTAAATTATTTTTGTGGAGTGAGAGTAAAATTAAGTAGCGTCTGCATTTTATAATGCCCAGAACTGTATTATTAACTCTCGCCTATCTGAAAACTTTGTCTAATGTTAGTTACAGGGCTACAATAGAAATATCAAAACTAATTTTCTTTAAATGATTATCAATAAGATTATTTGTAATTGAAATTATATTAATGGACCTATTAACTTACTATTACTGCTACACAGTCTATCCATTAATACGTAATTCCTCTGTACAATTTATCATACTTTTAACTCCAAAAATTGACAGTTTCTCTCCAACACAACTACTTCAAAAACAGTTTGTTCTGAAACAAGACAACTCATTTCTTTCATGAACACCTTTCCAAAATTACATTACCATTTTTTGATCAAGAATTCCCCCACAAAATACTTATTTTAATTTAATGGCTCAACCATATAAATGTATATACATATTTTGTTTTTCTTCCATAAAATGAGGGAATTAGGCAATTTAATTCATTATATAAAAATATTAAATTTAAATTTAAATCATTCAAAATTAGCAGTAATTTAAAGACAAACAGGACATCATTAGGTACACCTTAAATTGTCCAAAATGAAAACGACTGTAACACAATTTACCTAAAGGAAATATTTTAAAAATTGACACTTTCTGAGTCAAAACAAACTCCTATAGTGAACACACATAATATATCACACAATTAAATGATTTAATTTCTAGAGGAACCACTACTTGTGCATGAGGTCATACTCTGATTATCTCCCAAAAAAATAAACAATATTATCACATTTACTTGGGCCACAAAAAATATTCATCAAGGATAACTTACACAGCCAAAAAAGTGATCAAATTTTTTGGCACAATATCCTGTATTATCCTTGGATACCTTGAGATTGCCTTCTTTAATCACTGCTTATGGCGTCTTGTCTTTCTCATTTTTAACAAGAAAATACCAAAAACATAGGCTGTGACAGTGAGGACATGCCCTATGAAATAAATAGATCTCCAATATCTAATGATAGAATTAACATCCAGCAGAAGGAATGCTATCCCCATGTAAGAGAATGCTTGCATTCTGGTGAACCAAAATATCCAGTCGTACATTCCTCTCACCTGAAAATTAAGAGAGTTTGATGTGCAATGAAATGAAAGAAATAAAGTTTATTTTGACGAATTTCATCCAGACTTACCAAACCAGTGGCTTCCCTTCGGAATAGTTTATCATATAAATCCTCCACAGGCAGGTAAAATGGCACAGAACACAGACAGAGGTAGTACCCTGCATACACTCCATGCCAGACTGATGACATGAACATTGTTGCAGCCAACCTATAACCACAACATTCAAGCCAATTAATCCACAGTTTGAACATTAATAAATGTATAACTCAAAGAAAAATGAAAAATATTATGTATTCCATTCCGCATGAATCTCAACATAAAGCTTTTAAAGACAATATATCTATTTTAATATATTTTCCCATTCATTGTAATTTTCAATTTAGGAAGATTATATTAACTGTTCAAGAAAAGAAATTATGAATGGATTGTCTATTTTTGTGATTCAATTTCAAATAAAATGACGTAAAGCCAAAACGTAGGCATATGACCCAATTGATAATAAAATAAAAAATTCACTCACGTAACTGATTTTAATTGGCCTTTCTTGTCAAAAAAGTACTGAAAATAACTGATAAATATTTACATTTGTACAGAGAATACCTCATTATTTTACTACAATTTGATCACAATTGTTTTAGTCTACTGATAAAAAGGCAATTAGCAATAAAGGCTGCCTAGACTATTAAGGGATTTTTATAATTTTTATCTGGACAGGGTCAACATACAACAACCTATCAAATTCAAGCAATAATTTCAAATTGCGAGACAACCAACAATTTTTGTTGGCATCCTACAAAAAATTGTTAGACGTGTGGTATCTGAAAGGTATTATTATATACATTAAAAAGTTCATGATGTTACACATTACTCTCAAATGCAAGGAGCAATGACGTTATATTAACACTTTAAAACTCTGGGCCATTATACTTTCATACTCAATGGTTATCCTGGGTGGAGATGTACTCATGATTTAGCATTTTTTTCAGAGTTAAAGTAGTAGGCAATAGAAATATTGTTTATTTTGGGAGAGCTTGAGAACTTATTGTTGATGCTCAAATTTTCATTCAGAGTTAAAGATATACATATGGATCACTATGGGTTGTTTATTCCAATATTATTTCCATGCCGAATAATGAGCTTGTGGATAGGGATAACACTGCTGTAATGTATACTTTGGCTAATATATCTTTGCCAGCATGGCTATTAATTTCTTTAATATATTCATAGAATCCTAAATGGTAAAATGCTAGAATATAATAATACATCTATGAAAAAAATTTCCTGAAAAAAAGGACCCCCACCCTCACAACTCATCAGATTAGCATTTTATTAAGTAAGAAGTACTGGAAAGTGAGAGGTTTGAGTCATTCTAAGAAAGACTGTACAATGGTATTCATGGCACTTTTCTCATTTAAACTCTTATCCAACTATAAAATCTATTTGTACCCACTAAACATGTTGTCTTCCTGCAGTTTGATAAAGAAGAGTTTTAGAACACAAAACTATGGGAGAAAATGCAAAAAAAATTCTGCCATGAACACTAAAGAAAGTCTGAAAATGAATTGACTAAGAATGGAATTAACAATATATTTTGTTCATTTTTTTTCACAATTTCCCATGAAAAAATTTAATTTAATGTCACATTGTTAGCTTAATGTATCATGCATCCATGGTACAAGTTTCATAAAATTTACTCCAGTAGGGAGTAATTGCTTCAGTTGCTGCCATTGCAAGTTGAACCATGCTCAGTTCACCTCTGCTTGCCTATGATAATGAAATGTGCTTTCCATGAGGGTATTCTTTAATTTGGGGCACAGAAAAAAAACTGTATGGGGCATTACATTGAATTGTCTGGACTATAGGGAGGACGAGGAGGAATACATTTCACAAATAAAATTGCAATTTGGTGGAACTCGCTACCCAAAAACACATCTTGTATGAAATTTTTCTACTGCCAATGAGCAGATGACACCAAATGGAAATTTATATATTTTCAACTGGGCTATTAACGTTGCAAGACAATCTCCTCTCACAATGGCAGCAGTCATGTTAACGCTGCTATGGGCCCATCATCCATTAAAAATGATTGATCTCCCTCTTTGAACATTTTGAACTATCTTATAATTGCACTGTAGGGAAGAAAAGACTCTCCATAAACTTCACAAAGCATGATGTAGTTCTGGGCTGATGATTGGTTCAGGTTCCAAGAGCCCAGGTTTGAATCCCACTGATGGCTGGATTTTTCAGTGGTATCTGGATCCCTACTTAGGAAGCTAAGTGGCAAGCACTTTGAGTATGCCATTCGTCAGATAGGATGTTAAATTGTGGACCCCTGGGCATTAGGAGTAGACAAATACCATTGCCAGGCTTCTCTCCACATTCCCTCCATTCCTAAAACATCCTACCACTAACAGGTTACCCAACTATCCCTTCTGGTGCAAATGACCTCTACTATGGGTCACCTCTCCTAGTAACTACTAGATTTGTTCAGGCAAACATGAAAATTCAATACAGCATTGCATATTACTTCCTTTGTCGATGCAGGCAAACTGATCATGTCACAACTTGCAATGACTGCTGGTTGATTGAAAGACTTTTACAGAGACTAATTACAGATTCACATCTTTATCATTGAAATTATGAAAAAGTGAAATGTTGAATTATATGACCGGATTAGCTACCAATAAAAAAATTTGTAAGTAGAACAATACACGCAAAACATTTTAAAAAGGGATTCATGCAAAGCATGCAGGACTAAGACAGTTTGCAATAATGGTTCAGTCAGGCTTTTTAAATGGGCACTTCGAATTTTACAAACAGATGCGTTACATGCAAGCCCTAAAGCGAAAGATCACAAGTACAATAGTATGACAAGCATACAATAAAACACAAAGTACAAGAGTAGAATAAATGAGAAAAATGTTATTTAAAGCAAAGCAATTGAAAAAACAATTACCTGAGGTGCAATATCAACTTTTCTCATCATTTTTTTGGAACTATATCAAAATATGCCATTTTTCACCATACTATTACTGATTTGTGCCTTGTGTTGGACCTATAGACTTTGCAGTCAGTAGGGATATGATTTGACTGGAGATTAGAGAGCATAGGATAAGCATTATTATCCAATGGACTGACTGAACATGGGACATCGACTCAAAGGGGAAAACATAAGTAATAATTACAGTTACTTTGCATTCATTACTTGGCAAGAATCTTTTTTGGAATTAAGTTAGTGAATGTAAATATTGTAAATCATGCACAACACTATATTAAACTCTACAGAAATCCAAACATATAACATGATTCCATTATTGCATCATAAAAATTATTCTAAGATATCAAGCAAATTCATTGAAGAAATTCAAAAGGTAAAATGAACTACTGCAAGTAAAGATGCTATAAATTATTTCTTCTCTTGCTCACCCTATATTACCATGCCAGCTTGCATACCAACTCTTTAAGAATTCAGCAAGAATAAGGGTCAAAGTGAGGAAGAGAGCAGATAGTTTTCTTTCTTCTCTCATAAATTGGGAGTACTGCAATCAAAGTTTGAAAGACATAATTCTAAAAAATTTAATCACAAGCATTTAATTTTAAAACTTAATTAAAATAATGTAACTTCGGGATGTACTTCATGTAAAGGTGGCTGGAGAAATCCCTAGCTTGTTTAATGTTGAATGCCTCCCTTAATGTAAAAAAACTGCAATACAGTTACACTTTCATATGAGGCAATACTATTAGTGGACAAAGAGCAAAATACAAAAATGACATTAAGGAAGTATTTAAAAACGGTAAAATATGCTACTAAGTGATTATATTAATTACATATTATTATATTGAATCTATACCTTCAATGATTTACAACTCCTAAAAAATATTATGAAGAAAAATTGAAGGAGAAACTAGAAACTAATTACTGGACGTTAAATTAGATTTTACTAGTTCTTATACATCCCAAAATATGATTTTCAGCATGAAGATATTCATGAAAAATGAACCAATGTTTTTACATATAATATATGACCTTATAAACACCAACTCAAAAACCATAACTTTAATTTAATCACAAGCACAGCTGGCTAGGAATATGAAAAATATAAATTCAGTCAGGTGTGTCATTTGGGCAATTCATTTTATATCATACTATAATTTGGAAACAAGATGTCTATGTTTGCACATTGACCCTATCATCTCTGAAGGGATATGCAGGTATTACATATAGAAGACTCACAAAATACTATATATCCAAAAATGATTAAAAAAAAGGTGTTGGTGTAGCATCAGTCAGACATTTACATGTAATACATGCATTAGCAGGCGTTTATTTTGAAAACTTAGGGCTCACCGTACTGCCTTCTAAATTTGTTCTGAGCTTATCTAATAATGCTTAAAATGAGTAAAATCCAATTTATCAACCAATGCACTCACGTGGTATATTATACCCTTTTGTGCCCAATGCACATGATGAGTTTCATGAATAACTGCAATTTTCTAAACCTGTATTGCCACTTGCTTCATACTACTCTAAAAACTATGGAACAATTATTGAAAATAAAATTAATGTTATTTATGAAATGAAATAATCTACTTAATATTTACTCCAAATAATGTTGTCAAGTGCTAATGGTCATGCGGAAATTTAAATTGTTCATGACCAGATTGCTCCTGCATTTTAATGTCACGAGAGGAGCTGTAAGTTTAATATTTTCATTCACTCTTGAATACTTAGTGAAGACTGCTGAATATCACATATCACAGAAGGGCATTTGAGAAAAATTTGAATTTAGGCTATTGAGTTAGTAATATCATTACTCAAGGGAAGCTTACCAGGAAATACTTGGACTATTGAATTTTCCTTGGTTGAGTTTTATAACCGTGCATTTTTAAAACTTTACAACATAAGTGGGTAACCACATAATATATTTTCCAAGGATTAAACATTTTTTAACATTTGCACGTGGAAGCCTGAATTAAAGCTTTTACTGCTTCTCTCGGATTTGCAATTTTTGAAAACCTTAAAATGTACAAAAACACTGGTAATCATATCAAATAGAAAATTTTTCAGGAATACTAACAATTTTCAATGAATGAAAATATAATGATAGGATTTATGAGATAAATACAGGTAGATGCATAACAATAACACTACATGAAATGTATTTTCACATAATGTTCAATGACTTGCCCAAAATATTTGCAGCACGTCCAGGAGGTATGAAAGAAAACTTTTGAGAACGTTTTCAATGGTTAAATTTTAAGAACTGCAAGCAATTTATCAAGAGGCTTAATTTTTTTAATACTTGATTAGGAATTATTACAGAAGGTTAGTTAGTCAGACAACGAATTTCAGTAATTTCCAAGTATTTTCTCATGCCTATCACATGGGACCAGAATGATATGGATGGCATGAGATTCATTCATAAAAAGCAAAGTTTATGAGGTTATAAAGAAATTGGATGGCGAAGTTAATTATTACATTTTGAGGAAATAAACTTGGATGGGTGGAAAAGTTCACAAAATTAGGAAATGCTTTAGATAAAAATTGGCACAGCCGCGAGGGTATTAAAAAAAGCATTGTAACAGGAAAAGGAAGCTTTTATATATCGATCAATGACAGGTATATTGAGTACAGATACAAAGAAGTGTTGAAAGAAAACTTTCATAGATAGCTTGGGAGTTGTATGGCACAGAAACTTTGGCTGTTGAAACCAATTAATAAGCATAGGTTAGAGGCTTTAAGATAAGGGTGCACAGAAAAATGTGAAAATTAGATGGACAGATTGGAAACCAAATGACTAAGTTCTAGGCAGGTAAGGGAAGAGAGAATGTTGGGTGAGATAGAGGAGTCAAGGATTAGAGGTTTTGGATGTAATTAAGGAAAATAGAAGGCATATAGAGCTGGAGAATAGTTTATTGCATTATAATTTTCAATTGAATTGGGTCAGGTGGGACTTATATGCGTGAGTGCTTAGTGCCTAGGTCAATCAAAAACCTACCTTGACCAGTAGAGTTCTGCTAATGACATAACTGGATTGATGATTGACTCATTGAAAGTCATCTATGCTGTGGCAGAAAAAGGAAAAAAAAAGTTGGTGGGGAATATCAATGAAGTTCTCATTCAGAGTAAAAGGCTGTTAAAAAAATTTAGATAGTTACATTCCATCTTCAACAAAATATTTTTCCAAAATTCCTCATACAAATACCACAATAAAGTAATCCAATTATCATTTAAATTTATGATATAAGGATGAAATGTGGCAAAAATGCCATGAAATTTACATTGTACTTCATTTTCATAAACTTTCTACTTAAATGGAAACCTATTTTGAAAAGGATTCTCTCCAGATTTTTAAATTAAAATGTATAAAAATATAAATAAATACTCTACAGGAAAAATATGCACCTAATATCAAACTAAAAATCTCTATATGATGTACATAGGGCAGGACAAAACAGTAGCAACTGGCATATCCAGGTTTTAACAGATAGATGTGGGGCATATTACTTATTTCAAATATCAGATCCTGAAAATCGTTTCTTATTTTCAGATCCTGCTGCAGGTCTTATAGGTAAGAATGAGGAATTCAGTATTACAGTGTAAAAGAGGTTTCTCCAGAAAGCTATTGTTTATGACAAGGCTGGACATATGAACAGAGGCGCATTTCATTTTATTTTGTTTTATTTAAACATGAAATGATTCATTTACAGGCAACTACCAAAGTACATACAAAACAAAAGGAAAAACAATACAGGAATATACAAATGATAATAAATGATGAAATTTTGATAAATTATTTCTAAGGCAAAATGAATATAAATATAAGAATAAAACAAACCACAACGACAATCTAAGTTAGAATATCAACAATAAATAAGAACATATAGCACATAAAAATACTCACATTCATGATGAACGTCATATGTTTTAAACAATTTAGGACAGTTCAAAATAATTCTACTATAGAAACAGGTTTTAAAAGAATTAAAAGACATATTAATATCATAGTTCCATAATCCATTGAAACAGCACAAAATATCACAAAAACTATTACTAAATGAGACTATCCAAATGCAACAATTTCAGAGCGTAAAAATCATTCGCCTTGACTGGGACTCGAACCCAGATCCCTCAATATCCGGTTGAGTGCTTTAGCCACTTAAGCTACCGAGGCGTCCTCTTAAACTCTGAAATTTTGGGGCTTTTAAAGGAACTAGATGTTATGACGAAATACCGTACATACAATGTCACATGCATTTGTAGTCGTGCGCGAGGCGCGACTGTCCACGAGGTTAAAGCCAACTTTAAACACGTATGGTGTTTTCCCTTTGACAAATTCCAAAGAAACTGCGGGAGATGCCGCAACAGTAACTTTTAACGGAGTCATCCGCTAATGTGCATTTTAATGCAACAATTTCAGAGCGTAAAAATCATCGCCTTGACTGGGACTCGAACCCAGCCCTGGGTTCGAGTCCCAGTCAAGGCGAATGATTTTTACGCTCTAAAATTGTTGCATTAAAATGCACATTAGCGGATGACTCCGTTAAAAGTTACTGTTGCGGCATCTCCCGCAGTTTCTTTGGAATTTGAGACTATCCAACTAAAATACTAGACTATTTAGAAGTAAAATATGTATGCATGAAGTAATTCATAATGAAAACTTAAAGTATCTGGTTTTCACCTAAGGGGTATCAAAACAAGGAAGTTTCAATAAGGTGAACAATGAACATAGCATAACATAATTAACAACTTAATACCAAATCAGTCATCATAAACACTCGCTTAAATAAGTCACAGATCTATAAGATTTGCATACAATATTATAAGCAATATTTGCCATGGCCAATCACTAACATACTTATTAGACAACCTGCAACAAGAGATATGCCTGTCAGATAGCAGCAGTGGATGAATCGGCTGTTCATAGCAATGATGCAGGGTTATAAATACTTTTCTTAATCTTCATTCAAAATGAAAATTCATGCATCATATGTACTATTATCACATTCCAAAGGGACTTCATTTTTATTTTTTCATTACTCACAAAAAATTTTTTTAATACTAACTTTCCTAATTACAAAACTGAATTTAGAAGAAAACCTGGTACAAATCCGATAATAATAATAGCCATTCATATTCATTATTCTCTTTAATTATAACTAGGGATGGGCTGTTTCAGCAGGTTGGTTCGTGGTTATTGGGACAAGAAACATAACCAAAATTGAACTAAAATCTTGAGTTTTGGAATCAATATTTACACTAATATAGTTTTCACTAACTTGAAACCTAGTTTAAGATTCTGTGAAAAAACAGCATTGAACACACTTGCTTAGGAAAATGACTTTATAAGCTTCATATAGTTAAAATGACCTTTAAACTCAAACAATCATCCCATTATAGGAAGAGAAACAGCATGGGTATGATGGTCATAGAGGTTGACTAGGAAGTTGATATGGTAAACTAGTTTTGAGTCTTGTAGCCAGTCATTTCAATAAGTAGTTAATTTCATGAAGCTACTAAAACAGCACTTTCATGCGAGTCCTTTTTATCTGCAAAGTTTAAAATTTTACTGGATTGGGAATGAACTGATTTTTTCCAAATTATGAGAAAAATATAATACTATGCAAAATGCATTCCTAAAAATTCAATTATATGAATAAATTTGATTCTTTAAGGAAATAAAACTCCAATACTACTATTACATATCAGATAACCAACCATTTAAGGTAAGTGTTGGATGGGCGTACACTGAAAATGATACATTCCTTTTCCTCTCCTAACAAAAAAACCTTAAATCCAACACTACACAAGCTTTTTCTTCAATTCTGCACACTTCTTTCCTACCCTCATTCTTAGTAACATACTTGTACTTTTTCTGCCCCATCCTCATTTGCCTCATGTTTTCCACTCTATCACAGTCTACAAATTCCTCCAGCCAATGGCAGAGACTCCTTTATTTGATTTCTTTTTGCCCATTTCACCTTTTCCATCTTTCATACCCACACTTCTTAAATCTATGCCTACCATCTTGCTTCAATGACCATATTCCTGCATCATAACAAACCATTCTCCCATATAAAATTTGTCACCGATTGGTTCCTCACATCCTTACTCAATTCCTTTGCCATAAATCCCTTCTTTTTGTGAAAGCTTCTTTGCCTAATGCAATTCTTTTTCAAATGTCACTAATAATTTGTCCATTATGGTCCAAAATACTTCCACCATAGTTAAACTATTCCACCTGCTCTAATTTATGACTTCCTGTTTTAATGTTTGACTTAGCTTTTCTCTTCCTAGAAAACCTGATAACCTTTACTTTACTTATATTCATTCCATCCAATACATATCACACTGATTTTCTCATGCATTCAGTAATGATTGCAATCCCTTGGCTGACTGGCTAACTGAAGCTTTATCATCCTCAAACCTAACAAATTTTATGGATTTCCGACCCAATGTCATTCCTCTTAAAAATAACCAGTGATTATTGATAAACCTGTCGAACCTCTCTCCACATAACAGTCTATCTGCACTCCTCACCTTGCCGCCACCTGAGCGATCTGAGACATGTACAGGTTGTGTATATGCCACCCATTCCTCCTACCTACCCTTATTTTCTGCATTACATTCATTAATTCTACCCAATAGACTCTATTGAACACCTTGTCAAAATCTATCAAACACAAAAACACACATCCTGATAATAATCCATGTTTCTCTCTATTAGTGACCTCTTCAAGGCTATGTATGGCATCACCCAACTCTCTCCTTCCTGAAATCAAACTGATCATCCCCTAAGTAATCATTCGCCCTCTTCCCAAACTACTCATTGATGATTCCAAGTACTGCCTTAGCTGTGTGGAAAATCAAACTTATTTTATAAAGAAAAGCAACTTGAGTGATTCAGCCTAAGGTCTCTGAATGTGATCTTATTCTAAACATTTCTTTGAGAACTGCTTTTATATTTAGTCTTCACTCAACTTGATATTTTGGCTTTGCTAATTACCTTTATTTCTCTTTAATCTCTCAAGCACGGTGACACTATTCCAAGCTATTTGAATGTTAAATGCAAAGTGCCAATGAAACAAACTTTTCTTTCTCATCCCATTAAACAGCAAGACATTCAGTTACCATTTATAAACCTGTAGTCATGTTATAAAATTAGATGGTGTGCTGTTTGAATGTTTGGTATATATTCCAAGTATGTATATATTAAAAAAACTTAAGCGATTTTTGCAGAGTATAATAAAATTATAACTCAATGAAATGCATCTCATACCAGGAAATATTCTGTAAGCAGGGTGACTAATCATCTACAATAAATGTACAAATCTAATTCATATAATGTCTATTGTTACATGAAGCATATTTGCAACACTGACCTACACCATATTAAACACAAATAATTTTGATAGATGCCAAATAATTAAATACAATTACTGGCAGTCATGGAAATTCTCTAAAGTTGCTGTTAAATGATATAAATTTATATGCATTACCTGGCAATGCAAGCTAGCATGCAATGTAGTTCAATTATGTTGAATATCATGCCCGTGTTGCTGTACAAAATACTGATATAAATTACATTATTTTTGAACAAAATGCAAGGTACTGTCCTTTTAAGTGAACAAATGACTACACTAATGGGCCTTTTTGTGCGTAAAGTACAGCATATTCATACTGGAAAATTACCATATCTGATGGCATATAAGACACGCTGGCATATAAGATGCACCCTCATATCAGCACACCACACACAAGGAAAAAGTGTTAACAGCCCTTTTGAAAGCACAACACCCGCCACCAACATAAAGTATTGTCCCTTTTAGTTCTTACATTTCAGAAAAGCCAAAGAGATGTCGGTCTCAGAAAGAAGAGCACACAATGTCCTGTTATGATCAAGTTGTGATAAAATACAATGAGATTCATGATAAAAGAAGACACTCCACTTTTCTGCATAGATTATTTTTATTACAACCTAGGTTTCATTCTAGCCTAACATCTTCAGGTCAACCTGAAGCTATTTCTTTAGGTGGAAGACCTTCCTTCATTATGGCATAACATCTTCAGGTGAACCTTCGCCTGAGAATGTGATGCTGTAACAAAGCCTAAGTCATACTCGCAATAAAAATGTCTTCTTTCATCATGAAGGATTTTCACCATGTTACACTTAAAACTGTGTTATTTACAATGAGTATTGTTCGTTCTCTTGCTCACACCTCTTTCAACATTGAAAAAGCAAGTAACATGATATTTATGTCACATAATAGCAATGAGCTTAATAATAACAATCCTGACTACAAAATTCTCTAACTGAATAATAAATATTACATACAGGTTAATATAATGATCTAAATACAATATAGTTAAATAGGTAGTACTGACCATCTGGGGTAAAATAACATTCAGCATTGAACATTAACCCGAGGAGTTTGAACCTTCTCATTTAAGTCACAGGAGATATTTTTAACCAATATTTTGAATAAATAAGGTTCGTGGGTGCAAGTCAAAATACAATACTTTTTGCGCTGAACTTTTCTAGGATTTTTTGATTAAACTCATCTATCAAAAGCATATAGATCTGGTAATTTGCAAATAACAGTTTTATTAGTTTGCACAATGACTGGCAAATAATAGTCAAAATAACTCTCTGAATAGTCACCTGGGACCTGTGTCTCAAAGCTACAAGTTTGCTTACAAGTCAATGAAATTTGAACATATTGAACTAGCCAGCTCCGGTGGCACCGCAGAAACACCCTTGTCTATCAACTCAAAGGTTGCACGCTTGATCTCTGCCTGGATGGGTTTTTCTCAACCTAGGGCTTGGGTATTTGTAATTGTAATAACAGTCCGATGTCAAGGCCACATAGTGGGTTTTGCATTAATTCTGAGTAAATAAAAAATAAATACAGTTCACTAATTATAAAAAATGGTCCAGCACAGGCAACTAGCCTCCATATACAAATCTGCACAAAGCCTTCTAATTTGAAAGTTTTACATTAAATTTAAGCCTGTATTCAGAGAAGTGGTAAAATGGATTTGAAGCTTTGAGAAAGGGGCACCTGTTGGTGTATTTCCTGGGAAAGTTATGATTGCTTTTATTTGCAAGATGGAAATGTTATTTTGCAGCTAAATATGAGGGGATGAGTTAATGAGTTATTCTTATATATATATGTGTGTGTGTGTGTATGAATATATATATATATATATATATATATATATATATATATATATATATATATATATATATATATATATATATATATATATATATCCATATACATACACACACATATATATGAACGTATATGTATATATAAATATATGTATATAATTATGATAATATATCTTAACCACTACCTTTTCAAATAAATAAAAACCTGATATACGTTAATTAGAAACCAAACGAAATATAATGTCCTGAATGAATAAGATTTTTTATTTTATTAATATTAATGAACATAAAGCCCATCACCATTTATTATACACATGAGACTCCGAAATTTCTAAGTCTGGCCCTCTGTTAATGTATGATACAAAGGAGAATACAGAAGAACCATAGATGAAAGTTTAATGCAGAAACTGGAAATAAATAAGAACTTAAAATGATAGCAAGACCATATACCATATATATGTATATATTGAAATAAAAGGACAATGACTACAAAATAACTAATACCTGGAAACCTTTATCTACACAGAATTTGACTACATCAATACAGAAGGATTATTAAAAACTAGGTACTCAAAACCCAAAGTAATAGTTAATGGTATTTTTGATTTCATGATCAAAATCAAATACTTCCCAATACTCCCTGCTATACGACCCTGCCCTGGTATCAAATTGCAAAGTAATAGGAAAAAGTTCCAAAAAATTTGAAGGTTAACCTATGCTACTGAAATATGGAGAAAATTAATTTTAATGTTGTATTTTGTTAAAAGGGAATGAATTGAAGGTGCCTCAACTTATTATGATTAAAAGAAGAATTTTCAAATTTTGCGGATGATCATTGAGCAAAACCCTGCCATCATTCCCACAGGTGTAATGAGTTAGTCACTTAGTTAGTTACTACACAGATAACATATCTACTATTTATCACTTACTGGATCAGTCCTGAAACATAATTTATCATAAATAATGAAGCACAGATATTAAAAAAACATAACATCTCGCAATTATCACGGAAATGTTTTAGAATGATATCTTAGGCGTCCTCAAATTACAAAGGCTTTCTGGTTGATCATCAATCTTCCATTAAGTTAATTATTACATTATTGAAGTCACTATCTATGAAACAAAATTTTAATTATCTTCAATCACCAAAAGCCACATTGTACAAAAGCTCAATAATAAGCTGTCTGTAAGAATTCTCTATGAATTAACCAACCTGTTTAAGGAGCTTTGAAATATTTGTTTATTTTCCAGTATACATTCTGATACCACTAAAATAAAATACAAGTATACTTAAAACTGTACTTTTTTCAGTACAAACATGCAATTGCACTGATAAGTAGATCATAGAGGCAAATGCTTACCATATTACCCGGCCCATAAGATGCACTTTTTTCAGATGTGCTCTAAATTCAGATGGCATATTTTGGGCCTAGGGGTATAACTGTGTACTATTAGCAAGCAAGCTGATATATTGGGAAGGGTCCTTTCTATTGAGTATCTTTTCCTCATCAGGCAAATGTTTGAATTTATCACAAATTTTGATAACACTGTTTTGATCCAGGTTTATTCAACAGAGCTTTAATAATTCCTACGCAGTATTTTCTAAAACAATTCCAAATAAATTATTGATGCATTAAAATGCAGAACATTTAGTTTCTTCTCATATATGGTGCTTCCGCAAAACGTAACCTCATTAGGCTAATAGGGATGCCGTCCCTCTGCTCAAACACACTATCTCTGTGGTCTTTTCTTTTTTTCTAAAAAGGAGAAGTCTATAGACACTCAACCGCGAGTAGTATGACAGTGTCATTCAATGCATAATAGTTTCCTTGCTATTTGGTGTGAAATGTCTGCTTTTACACAAAGATACTAGGTGTTGCATAAAACGTTAAAAATAGAATAACTGCATGGGATCAAAAGAGATTGTCATAGACTATCACATTTAAACTTGAAGTCATGACTTATGCTTCAGATAATGGAAAGAGGGCAGACAAAAGACATTTTGGTCCACCTAGGACTGAAAAGATGATACAAGAATGGAGGAGGCAAAAAATTGATTCGGTGAATGCAGATACAGAAGGAGTAAAAAACTTAACATTCATGTGCTCCTAAATGCTAAAGCTCGAGGAACAGGTCAACAACTAGATAAAACTCAGGAGGAACAGGATTACGGTTTCAACATCAATGATTTTAATTGAAGTGAGAAAATTAGCGATAGGTTTGTCAATTGCTGATTTTTCTGGAACAACATTACAGCACAAAGGATTCACAAAGAGATATAGTCTCTGCATTCATTTCACAACTACAATAGAACAAAAACTGCCACTTGAATACAAAAATATAATAGAATTCTACAGTAAAAATTACTGCATACATATATGATTTTAGCAGCAGGTTTTCCTTATATCTATTTCCATGTAAATGAATATTTGTTCGCCATATGGTGGGTTTTTGTTTAAATGTGTACTTGACCAATGTGGCTTGTCTCCTTCTTCTGGCAATGTGTGTCACGAAACACACTGTTCCTATCCTTTATGATGCTGTATGATTGCTTTACCTACTGCCCTTTCCTCTTGGGTCGTTCATTTCTCTTTCGGTGGGTGAAACAGCTCCCTAATGCCATCTCCTGGCCAAAGGATCAGGGCACTTAGCTGCACAAACCCCCCGCAGATTTCAGGGTAAATTATGTTTCCTTGATAGTACAAGTGGTTAGGGCATTGGCCCGGCAAGTCAAAAGATCTGTGGTTCAAGCCCCAGTAAAGGAAATATTTTGGCACTTGTGACCTGCTTGATTCCGCCTTCCCCACCTCTCCTGTGTTCGCCTTTTATATATTTTCCTGTCACTTTTCCTTATATGTACTTCCACGTGAATGAAATTAATATATATAAACATTTATACATAGATGACAATTTTTAAGGAGACAATTCTATTTTCTCCCAATAAAGTGTCAACCTTAAAATAACTTTTGGTCTAATCCATGAATTTTTTTGTTAATTCTAACCTAAAATATCATAGTGCACATTATGTGCCCTTGTCTTTTATGGGCTGGGAAAGGTATGTCACACCCAAAAACACATTTTCCTTGTAAGAAAAAGGGTTTGACAGCACTGGTAATCAATTAGGATGGGGAGGTTTGGGTTCATATCTTACTTATATTATCTTAATATAAGGGTAAAAAAGTAAAGAATGACCTTATGTAGTCAAAGGATACCACCTTATGGAATAGTGTTTTTTAAAACGTTACCTTGTATATAAGATGGATACAAAAATTACTAAAAGGTTTCTCTAGAAATGTGGACTTTAATAGTACATAAATTTAAAAAAACTACGAATCTGTCTATACTCAAAAAATACGCTTTCTTAACCTTGTAAAATATTTTCAGTAAACTTTTGATAAATACTTTGAAAAACAGATACATGCAATATATTATAGTAGATAGTAATCCACAATGACCAAAAGAATAATTCCATTGATTTGTAAGTAACAATTGTTTTCTTGTCAACACATTGAGTTCAACATCAAAAGTTTACATTATAAATGTAATTAAATTTTTAATGTATTTGTATAAATAAAAGGGTGCCCTGATTTTTAAAATACCATAGGATCATCACATACTAAAATATATGGTAGACGATTACAAATGGACGAAAGATTGCCTATCTCTCTTCATTAAAGCCAATATTTTGTACAATATTGTTCACCCAAGTGCCCACAAATGGTATGGCACATTTTTATAATTGGCGAGAATCAGTGTCAAGTATTTTAAATACTGCAGTATTTCAAGTATGAATGATTAAATAACATCAATGGTAAAAAAATGAAAGTGATTCGCATTCAAAGCACGTAATACTAAAATGCTGCCCCTTATTTAGTACATTAAACCTATACAATAACATGAAATACATGAAAGCATTCTCTTATCCACAAGGCATATGTGACTATCAGCTAGTATCTTTTACTACCAATAGACCATTTATCTCATCATGCACTACTATGAATTTGGCTCCCTGACATGCGAGGTATTATGCAAAAAGTGAAGGTTCAGAATAACCTAAGTTAGATGAGATTTTATACCAGGAAACTTTCCATCCTCAATAGAAAAATATAAGGGTATGGAGCAATTCCAATGTGACATTTTCAGCAGAAAAATCCATGGGGATATCCACTTTGAAAGCTTTGGGGTCCTTCAGAAACATTAATAAACTAAAGAAATACTTTGTAGCAAATGCCAAACAGTTGCTCACTGCTGAGTGAGGCCCTGTTTGTAACAGATAATATGCTTCATCTGAAAGACAAAAATTATAAACGCTGAATTGCAATGTTGAATATATATTTTTCAAAAGTATTCTAATGCCACGGCTCGAGTTATGCAAGGTTTAGGAACTTTCCCTGTAATAATTTCTTATACGAGGGTCATCCGGAAAGTAGTACCCGTTCGTGCCGCATGAAGTGCTGACGACGCGAGTAGCCGCTGGACGAGGTCAGATAGCTTCAGTGGCTTGTCTGCCTTCTCTGAGCCAAGTTGCGTGACGCTAGCATTGCCTGTGTTGTTTCTGTGATTGTTTACAATGTTTAAAAAAATTGAGAACGCCGCCAGTTGTGAATTGAGGGCAGTGATTAAATTCCTCAATGCAAGAAACGTTCGCCCATGTGATATTCATCGCCAATTAAAGGAGGTGTATGGAGACAATGTAATGGACGAGTCGTCTGTTCGGCGGTGGTGTCGCAACTTCAACATGGGGAGGGGGAACACACACGACGATGAGCGTTCGGGGAGACCGTCTGTCATTACAGACCAACTGGTGAGCTCAGTTGACGAATTCGTGAGGAACGATCGGCGCGTCACAATTGATGACATCTGTGAGCATTTTCCCAATGTTTCTCGAACAATTGTTCATGAAATTGTTAAACACCATCTGCATTATGCAAAAATTTGTGCAAGATGGGTCCCTCGCAAGCTTACAGATGAGTGACCCTGTATCTCAATGAGCTGGCGGCGAAGGACTATGCAGCAGGAATACAGAAACTTGTCACACGTTATGACAAATGCCTTAATTTGCTTGGAGATTATGTTGAGAAGTAGTTTAAAGTATCCTCTTTCAAATAAAATTTTTTATGTTTGTTAATATTTACTTTTGTGTCTTTATTTCACGAACGGGTACTACTTTCCGGATGACCCTCGTATATAACATGGTTAAAACTACTATATTTATAGTTTAAACATGGATTGGAACAAAATACTATAAAAATACCTGATACTTCTTGGTGTTCGCTTATACACATGAATTGCCAGCCAATATTGAACTGCCATATTCCAGGTCTTCATTGCTTCCCTAAATGTGCACACAAAATCAGCACGGTATGGATCAATGTTGTGCACTGTTTCAAAATCATATTTTACATTTTCCAGCTTCTTCGGATCATATGACCTAAGAGAAACAAATCATAGGCATATGAAAGTACATGCCCCAGAACACTGGAATGAACATAATTCCCAAGGCTTAACAATGTTGCACAAGAAATATCACCTTCCATATTAGTTGAGCTTTGATAAGGCTAATGTTATAATTACTTTCTGCTATTCTTGGACTCATTGTATTCAAAATGAAAATTATTAAATTGAAATTAAAATCTCATTTTACCAGTTTACCATATAAATTTTAACATTTTTTTATAATCCTGGATAGTTTAGAAAAATAAGAGGTACTTTTTCTTGGGAAGCATGAAACATTCTCTTACATTTATTATTTTCCTCATGACAAATGCTAATGAAGATTAAGAGTTATTTATTGCTCATGCTCCATGGCAAGACTTATTATAATCTTGAGCACTGTGATAGTTTTATATATGACATTACCAATTCATGAATAAAAATGCACATAGAACAGACTGATAGCAAACAATTAGATAAATTCAGATTTTTGGCAGGTTACAAACGGCAGAAGGGAACAGCATGAAGGATAATTGGACTAAGATCTCCATAAAACCAATTATAGTGATAAACAGTTGGCTTGCTCGCTAACCAAGGGGTTTTAAGAGCAAATGCTACCTCAGGTGGAGATATTAATTAATAATAAGTTCAAATACGTAACATTATCATAATATTACAAATTTTACTGAATTATTTTAAAATAATCAATCATTACTTACATCTGCTTAACCAGGGTATAAGCGGCAGGACCTCTTCCAGGTTTTGAATCTCCAATAGCTGGGTATGCTCCAACTCCAGCCATTATGCACGCACATTCAGACAATACAAATCCAGTATATATCCTCATTCGAAAGTTGAAAAAGCAGGGTGTTAAATACCATATACGATACAAAACTGATCTTTCATTGTAGAATGCATCTTCTTCAGCATACTGAAATTTTACGTTGAAATGATTAAATTAAAGTTGAACTAATATGCATTGTTCACTTTTTTATTAATAAAAAAACGATTATTATTTAGTTTTCTTTACTATCATAAGCCACTCCAAAGGAAGAGGAGCAAAAATGAAATTGATATTCATTAATTAAGTTCTTGAAAATTAATTTCATTTTTGATAGAAATACTAACAGCCAATTCAAAAGGGTAAAAGATATTTATAGGATATTTCAATAACAGTGATGTAAATACAATCAAATTCAAATTTAGAGAGAAGAGGGAGAGGAGCAGTAAAGTTTAATGCCCCTTGAAGTAATAATAGCTTCAAAATTAAAAGGAATTACAGCAACCATCCTGTTCTTGTCATTTACTATAAAATGTATTGACATGAAAGACTGCTTAGGGCCAAAGTAGCAGAATTTTGGTACTAAGACCAATTAAATATCAACTTTCATAGAGTAAACCAATTAGTAATGGATAAATTATGCCACATACCTTCAGGGGAAATATTGAAGCAGAAATGAGAAATAAAGCGGCATACATGGGCACATATTTTAATTTCTGCACTGTTGCCTCTAAGCAATCTGCTTGCTTAGAAAATGGTGTGTGCAAAAAGTCCAAATAAGTACGATATCTGAAGTACGGTCCTAAGATTCAATAACAGGGAAATTAGTACGCAATCAATTTAAATCCAATGAATAACATGTCGATTTTAAAAATCAATAACCTGTAAGTACTCCAGCGTAACAAAAGGAATAATGAAAAATATCCACAAGCCCAGGTAAAGGAGTTGTCAGCTCCCACTGATCTTCGTTATTGTCGTTGTTTTTCTTATTCAATTTGTTCGCATCATGCACCTCAAAAGCCAGCCCAACCAGCTATAAGAGAAGCTTAACAATTAAAAATAACGATTAAAACAATTCAAAATAATATATATATCATGATATGAAACAAACCTTCAGAGTTAACATCATCTGAACTGCATTAGTATGAGCGGGAGGGTATTCAATACCAAAATATATTGTAGACCGAAAGAAGAATAAATAAGCAAATGTAAAAATAAAACTAATGACGTGACAGTGTCTGAAATATAATTTGAAATTTAATTACTCCAAGATTCAACAGCTAATATATTATCATTAAAATACAAGGCAACAAATGGGGTTGTAAATTTAACTTAGGAAAGAGAAACTCACGAGAATGGTAGTATGGTGATGATAAACCCATTTATCAGTGTACACAAAATAGGATGAATGAGATGAACACCAGAGACGATGTACACTAGTATAATGCCGGTGATAGTTGATATCCATTTTTTAACCTCTAAGTGTTTTATCTGACGAATTACTTGTCCAAACCCAATAGAAATGAGCAGAAGACCGAGATATATACTATCATCCCACTCCATCATTTACTTGATTTCATACAGCTACCAATAACCACAACTCACACCATCGCACGGGATTTTCGATAGTCGTATGTTTAAACGCGGCTGTTCAAAATTTCGTTCATCGAAGGCACACCGCCATAAGATAAAATATTAAAACTCTGATGGAGGTGTAAATAGAAAGAGAACAATTTTATTTTAACTGAAAAATGTTTAACTATTTAATATGCACTAATAACTTTTATTGGAAATTTTTATATCTATTATTAGATTACGGAAAATATTTTTTTCCCCTTAGTACCGTTTCGATGCTACTATTTTTTCTTTGACAAACTCATTTATCAGAGCTATTTACTTCAGCAGTGCAGTTATGGAAGAATAAAAGACTGCGATTTAATAGAACAATGTATTTTTATATTATCAGCATAATTGTTTATTAGATTTTAACATATACTTACCAATAAATAGCCAGGTTTCTTTGCACTTAGTTGTTTAATAAGTTTTTGACAGAGAGCACCCTATTCTTTGTTTGATATATACGATGTTTCATGAGTGCGATTTTTATGCGATCCAATTAATATATTTGTTAAATGATGCCATTCATAATTATGTCAACGGAAAAATATTCCTCACTAGGAGCACGTTCAACTTGAATGAACTCGAATCCTTCATTTACACTTTATCGAAAAAGAAAACTTTTTATATTGAAATGTAGATATTTCCGGTTATTCAAGCTCGGAGACCGTGATAGAAAGCAAATATCGGATGCTAGATATAATAAGTGACCTCACGAGATTTTTTATATTTTTTTCATCCATGCCTCCGCTGTATATGGTGATAAATATCACCAGATAATGAGGATTTTCTTATCTAAGAATCACGTCTGACATTCTATAACACTGGGTTAATTTTTCAGCCGGAATATGTACAAATGGCATTGTGTTTCATAAGTGTGGGGGGAGACAGCAGTTTCTCTCATTGATGTGTACATTTTTTTTTGTCCTGTGTGATACCCAGATGGACCTTGGTTGAATGCAGTTATTTTAGCAATGGATTTTATGCATCTGAGATCAATGTCATGTCCGGAAATTCTGCTATTTCCAACTCTGTCAGTTGTCTCACTCTAATGTTTCAATGCTATTCTTCCATGCTCATCAAACTCACAACACATGTACATACGAGTAAGTGAAAAATATGTCAATCATATAATCATGGTGTTTGGATATTATACTGATGCTTTCTCAAAATCCCTCTAAACTATTCTACAGCCGTTTAATTAAATAACCTTGTTACTTTTCAGCTGATGGTTTCATCTTGCCTGTGTGAAATGGTGGAAGTTGACACTTCGAGAAAGAACATAATGTAACTATGATAAGAGTAGTGACTGGATTAGAAATAATTGGATTTTTTTGGAAAAGAGAAGTAAAACAGATTATAACGGAAACAGAGGCTGAAATTCCAATAATTTCGTTTTCGGCAGTACGTATTTCATTCGGAATAACAGCCAAAATAGTAATATTTGCAAATGAATAAATTATGTATCGAAGTTTCTCCTCCGTAGAAAATGCTTGAGCTCATCCTCACAAGTTATTTTTCTTTCTCTTTTATTTTTATACTTCTTCATGAATATTCAATCGACTCTTCATAAAGCTAACACTCGGTAGAATGGAAGTCAGGCTATTTCTCGAGTTGGAGCAATTTTATCAATTCTCTTCACTCGCAAAGTAACATTTTCTTTTGGGTTGAATTTCTCACGTGAAAATGTAATGTAATTCATTGTAATGATTTTGCTCTCTCGACAGGTACCAATGTTCTCAGGTGTTCTATAATACTAGAAAAAAACGTAAACTACGTATTATTTTAGAATGGGACAAAAGAAATTCTTTTTGCGCGTAATATATTTTCTTCAATTTCCAAATAGACTACATTGTACAAAATGTCATGTTTGAATTTAAAGACGCAAAGAAAAGATAATTGAACATTTCGGTTTTAACAATATATTTATCAAATTTGATACTTGAGGAATGACGGTAAACGAAAAGACATTTTAGATGACGTAAAGGGAGGTGGAGAGTACGTGGAACTACAGAATGATATTTGGTACAAATGGTTATGGAACTAAATAGTACTTACAATTTTACCTGAACGCGCTGTTTGAACAGTTCTTTGGGTTCACGGATGCATTCAAAGCCTACACTTGACTGGTAGAATACTTCATATCGATAAAATAACAATTACATATTAAAGCCACACTCATACATGTTTATCATTTCTTGCACGTTTTCATGGAAAAACATCAGCAACGAGGCTTCAGAATTGTATCCTTTTGACACCATAAGCTTTGAAAAAAAATTAAGATCCAATCGTGGAGCATTATCACTTTTTGATAATTTATTGGGAAATGTGAGCACAGATGTACTTTATTACACGACTAACTTGATATCAAGCTATGTCTGTAACGTACTTTTATCAATGTTTACCATTTCACTTACATATTATTTTTAGACAGTTTACAAGATAACTTGTGTCTAGTTTTAATAATTTTCTACTTAAACATGCATCACTTTGGTAATTGATGAATATACCCTTCAGAAAACCAATTCATTTATAAAGTGTTCAATTTCATTCAGAGCACATCTCTTCTTATGATGTATCGGTTATATTCATTCTAGCTTATAAACCATTCACTGCTGTCTTTGTTACAAAATACTAGCACATACATAGAGTATAAGGTAAAAATCGTTTCAATTGAAGGAATAAGAATCAGGGCAGAGCGAGCAACCGCAACGTATCTTGCAATATACTTGACACAATAAAAATGAGATTATTGTTCGATACACATTCCCACATTCACTATCAGCAAATGTCTCAAATGTGGTATAAATCACTCTTTTGCACGATTTCATAGCCAAACTCACGTCAGCGTGCGGGATTGTTGGTCTCCAGTTTCATCATACTTAGGATGTTGCAGTTGGAATTGCAGAGTACACTGCGTGTCTCTCCCCCTCTCCCATCACTATTTCTTCAAGGAATTTGGGGGGGAAGCAGTTTCTTGAAAATTTTAAGTCAACACCAAAATTTTGTTCCACATTTTGTTTTGCACACACAGTTCTTTCGTAATTTATTCTTCTTCGAAGTCCCAAAGTAACACGATGGAACTTTTTCGAGCCGATGCGCTTCACTTATTGACTCCGCATTTTGAAGGGGATTGACCTTATCACGTGCCTGAGAAACTTGAAAAGCTTCAGACTTCATAGAAGCAGCTATCTCCAGCCGCCTACCCTAGCCGTGGCGAAGACGTTTACCAGGGTCATGAGAAAGGTGTAGTTGAGGAAGTAGCTCACGGATGTTGCGGCCGTACCTGTTGAAATAGATTGAAAGAACGCATGAACATATTTTTCCAGTAATATAAATCTTAAATCAGAAAACAAAGATGGAAGAAAATATTTGCATGAACCTTCCCTCAATTATGTTTTCGAGCCGGGGATTGATTTCTGTAATTTAAAAACTTTGTTGAATATCTTTGAAAATATATTATTCAATGCATGCAAAAATTGTAGTTAGAATCAAGTCAAGTAATTTATTTCAATTAAGTGACATCATTTTAATATCGAATGAAAATTGCCCCGTAATCTTCGACTTCGTGTACTTTATTACTAAGCATTGAGTTATACAATAAAGCCTAATTTTAAAATTTATAATACCACTACACGGAAACAAAGGATTTACCCCATGATTAAATCCCAATGATTACAACTGTACTGGGAATTACTTGATGTACCTAAGTAAGTCGTATGAATGGATGAGATACATTTCTCCTGTTGCCTTGACTGAACTTCGAGTGTTGTGGGACCCAAGCACATTTGATTGCTAAAATCCCATCAAAATAAAACAAAGAAAAGAAAAAATCACGCTATTATAAATCTCTATTAAATACGCTAATTATTTAAAATGACTTATAAACTTTTGAAATTTTAACCGCGGCGTTTTCAACAATATCCATTCTTTAGTATTTCGATGCTGAGATTCTTTGACTGAAGTTCTCCATTGTTTTCCATCCAATACTAATGTTCTTAAGTGCTGTGTCTTACATCACTCGGTACATCCGTAAATCCATTGTATTTCGGAACATTGTAGTTCCTCGTATTTTATGGCTTTTTATCATGTTCCGCGTATTTTATCATGGCTGCTAAGGATTCGCTTACAGCACCATGAGCATACTTTCCCAATGGTCCATATCATCACATCCATAGAATGTCACAGCTTACAAGAATGTTTCTACGCCTGCTCTATTGTTCTTTAGGATAACAATTTAATCATTGCAGCTGCTGCTAATACACATACGACGATGAGGCAGCTTGAGCTATTACGTGCTTGAATCCATGAAACTTCTTTTATCCCATATTATGCTTCTTTTGAGGTTGGTGATAGATATTCCGTTCTAGTTTCTACCCCTGCATTTTTAAAGCAATATCTGCAGTGATATTGCTTTAATGTTTTATGTATAGTGATATATATTTCTTTACTTGTAAATCATTCACTAGGGTTTTATATTAATCTAATCAATTTCATGCATACCTTCTCAATACTTTTGACTGCTGAGCTCAAGTCTGTGGGTCTTCTTGATCCTTTCAACTGCAGGTCTCCTCAATTTCAAACTATGACTGCGATTTCACCAGCTACACTAAGCAGTCTCTGAATTCACTTTAGCTAACATTCCATTAACTTCTTCTACTACCCCTTCCTAGTAAACATTGAAAAGTACGGGAAGTGAGTTTGCATCAGTGCCCAGCTCTTAATTCATTTCCACTTCTATTCTTTTCATTCGTGAGAGTGAATTGCGGTTAATATCATCACAAATGAATAGATATTATGTAAGATTCGTAAAAGAATGATTTGTGTCAGCACGATGAGAATAATTTAATACGTTTTGTAACTATATCCCTTACCAGTCAAAATTAAGTAGTAATAATTTATTTAATTAAATTTTAATCAAATTATTATGTACTCGTATCTGGATTTTAAAAATAAATTTTGTGATTATTTCAACGTCTTTACACTTATAAAATAATATTTTTTCCTTGAGGTTGTTGGGCTGATGCTAGCTATTTCAATGTTATTTCGGATAGAATGTATATAATAAAATATGTAAAGGATTCGTTAAATCATGTGATTGATAACATCAGACCACCGTTAAGATTAGCCTAACTTCAGAACGTGTTCTCTTATGCCACCTTACCAATCATGTGTGTAAAGTTCCTTCTCAATCAATTTTGTTGATTATCATTTATGATTTTGGTATGGAGTCTATATTTCTTGATTAATGGATCTTAATTTCTTGATTAATGGTTCTACCGCCAACCAAATATTCTCTCCTTAAGTCAATAACTTTAGGGTCATTGACGATTACCCACGAAAGCTCATGGCCTACACGGAAAGAATTAATATTCCACGAATGGGAGACCGCCGGTGGTAAAGTTTACGTACATTATTTTACCCGGACACTCTTTCTAATGGCCATCAAATAACTAATGAAAGTCAAGGTACCAAAACAAAGAAGAATTTGCATCACACACGCCTTCGAGTGAAAGCATAAAAAGATCCCAGTGCATAAAACCGAGTCTGCGGACCGAGATAAATCACTCACTGTGGAAACGAAGATAGCATCGAAATTTACGCGTGGTGATACTTGGCGTCGCTGGCGTAAACGGTGGCAGTGAGAAAGGATGGCAGCTCTGGGAGGAGGTCGGGATAGCCCGATTCGCACGAGATCCTAGCCCCTGGAGGGAGTTAGATGGCTGAGCGAGCTAGTTGCTCGATCCCCCTGTATTATATGAGCTATTCTCTCTTCGCCTCAAAACAAGTGGTGAACGCAAGATGGGATTAATTTAAAATGGGGTGCAGGGGCGAGGAGACGAGAGAGGTGGGTGGGGGGGGGGGGAAGGAATTTTAGGAGGACAGGCTCTGCGTCAGGCCGAGGGTGAGAAGAGGTCGCCCGGGTTTCGCCATCCAACTCTTTCCATTATAAACCGAAAAGATAAGATTCAAAAGGGCCGAAATATTCTCGCGCACTCATAATGCATACCTCATAGTTAAGACTTTTCTCTTAGAGATCATAGCCATCATAAGTGCCCTTAATATAATCACAGTCAATACAGTGCCAACAAATTTTTGCTTCAGATGGATGATCTTTCTAGGCCCACCCGGTATATTGTTTGTTCATTGACATAGCTTAAAAAATGGATCCACGGAAAGGGTTCTTTTGATTTTTTCCCGTTTGCCTGGGAGGGCGGCGCGAGAGGAATAAATGAGAGGATGGGAGTTCTTTTCATTCTGGGCGACCCTAGGTGGGTGGGGGTCGATTTTCACTCGACCCTCATCATTGGAGGAGATAGCTGAGCGAGCTAGTTTCTCGAGTCGTTTCAGTAATGCAGGCCGTGACTTCTGAACGATCTTAGATGAGCGTACGTACCGGAAACACCAAATCGTATGAGTTACAGGTATTATCACTTCACCTCAAAACAAATGACTCTCCAGGCAAACAATTCGGGAACCCGCATGAAATTGTGATGACAGAGATAAGAGGTAATTGGATATTTTATTAGGTACCTACTCGGGCGACTGAGGTGCTTTTGGACCATGAAACCTACTCCGAGGTATCCAGTACCGGACCACACGATATTCATGCCCAAGGAGGGAGGGATCGAAGAATCTCGAGACCTTCGGGCTAGTCAAATGGGAGGGCCGTCAGTTACTCCGTTAAACTAACAGCATCAGCCTGATGAATGCTGACTTAAAAATACGAATAATTATTTATATAACTCAATCAATTCTGATTTAAAATGACTTTAAAAAAATAAGGCTCATTCTCTCGTCTGCAGAGATTTTAAACTATTCTAAGAATAAAACGCAAAATTTCCCCGATTCAAAATTGGCAATGGAGCATGTGGATGTAGTTTAGTGCTGGTTCCAACGACTCTCATAGCGTGATGGTGTCCTGAATAGAAAGGTTAGGTGAAAGAGGAAGTTTTAGTGCGGGGAGGAGGAGGAAGTTGTGGGTAATGGTTGGGAGTGGAACGCGGAGAGAGAAAGGGGCGGTTGGGGAGGCGGGCGGAGAAGAGGCTGGTGGAAGGAGGTGGAACGGCGGCGACGTACTTTGTAAAAGTCACTCAGTGAGTTACGGCGTAGTGCGGGGTCGAAGGTGGCCTTAAAGGCACCTAGAATCAAGTAGGCACTTCATTTCATATTCAATTTTGTCGGAATACTCCGACGCGGTATGAGCGGAGGAGGCAACGAGATCTTCGCAGCAGGTGGGAGTGACGTTAGCGGGAGCGGGATGGGGGGAGGGAGACGGGATGGGGTGCAGTTTACGCGAGGCAGGGAATGGGTGTGTGTGTATGGGGGGGGGGGAAGAGAGGGAGGGAGAGGGACTGGAAGTGGCAAATGAAGGGGCAAGCGGGTCGGTAATGGGGAGAAGGGGATGGGGTGTGCTCTTGCATGTGTTGGGAGGTGTGGAAATCTCCTCGCTTGGGTTGGCTGGCCCTCGAATAACTTACACGGAAAAGGCAGTTTGTCGCAGGTCGTGTATGAACTGCGACCCTTAAGAAAAGGATTCGGTCCGGAGTTCGGTGATTTTAGCCGACGTTGGATCGAATTCAGTGCGGAGAGTCCCGAGCAGGAGGAAATATCATTTAATGCATAATTAGCTATATATTAAAAAAGAAGACATATGCTGTTTTAAGATGCACAATGCACTCGGTAAACTGCATTAAAAATGAACAGACAGTATCTAACATACGTGAGGTTCCTTTAATTACGTTAAACTAAAAATGCGGTAGACGAAAAGAAAAAAATATGGAAATTCATAATAAGGACTCATGAACCTGGAGACCACGAACGCGTATGAAATTAAAAAAATATTAGTACATTTTATTAAGGTTTTCAGTTAAACGTTTAGTCTACAAAAACCGAAAAGAAACAACAAACTGCAAGGAAGAGAAAAAAAACTTCAAATTTACAAAGCATAGTTTTTCATATTGGAGAGCATTGTCTTATTTTATGGCATTTGAGAGATGGACATGTCAAGTTTATTGCATCAATTGTTTTTTTTACTAACTAACTAACGATGCCATTAAATTGCTCGGAAAGTTTCCGTGGCGTGAGGTTGATGAAAGCGTTCCTCTTCCGGGTTTCTCTACGCAGGTTGACATTCTAAAGAAATCTTATAAATCGGCCAAACAGGAAGATCAGTCGAATGCAAACGGAAGGAGCATGTCGGTGCTGTGCAAAAGAAAATCAATCCGTAATTGGGGCCCCACATCAATTTCGAAGAGACAACATTTTAGGCAAAGATAAATAGCTACTTTCCTAGAATAACCTGTGAAGAGATAAAAATAAGGAAGAACTCTAATAATTTTAACAGTGAAGAAGGAGTCAGCCTCTCTTCAACAAGGAAAAGGGTCTTCCAAGCAACGTCCAATCAGAGTGTAGGGCAGCCGAGCCTATTGGAGGCGGCCAATCTGCAACAAATTTACTTCGACCTGAAAACGTCTCGAGGACTGGCAACGAAACTTTTGTCCAGTTTGTAAACTCATGCGAAGAAATTTGAAAGAAGAATGTCTCCAATGCCATAAAATTTTGTTTTAGGAACGACGTAACCATTGAGCCAGCGTACCAAAATAGAGGTGCGCTCAGAGACAGCCCATTGGAACCAAAATATTTTAAAATTTTCACATTCATTTCCGATTTTTCACCAATGTGGACGAATATAATTCGTATTAACAGATTTGGGACATAACTTAACGATTAAAGAATGAATAGTTAAAACTTTTTATTGCGTTGTTAGGATATTCCTCCCTATAGTAATTAAAAGATAAACTTTAATGGTGAAGTTCTGGAACAATCCGAAGATTGATTTTAACCTCAAATGTTTTCTCCACAGTCAGGTAAAAAACCTCAGCTGATAAAAATTATTTCACGGAATACTTCGATAATTGAAATAAAAAATAAAATCACATTATTAAATTATTGATTGGATACACCTGGGTTGTGGTTTCATGGTTGATACTAATCTGTTCATAATCTAAGCATGGTAAACATGGTCAATGGCAAATTTAATTATTTAAAAATAAATAACAAATGTTATGTTGATAGCACAGATTGAAACATACTTAAGATGCCTTTCATTTGGCAAAAATAATATGGGGAATCACTAATCCAACTGTTATTATGATCTTTCACCTAAATTATTTCGATTCATTTCTAGAGTCTTTTCCATTGCTGGGAGAGATGTGTACGAAGCCTCCACCAACACATTACCAACAAGTATTCTTTCAATGCAACAATTTCAGAGTGTAAAAATCATTCGCCTTGACTGGGATTCGAACCCAGATCCCTCAATATCCGGTCGAGTGCTTTAGCCACTTAAGCTACCGAGGCGTCCTCTTAAACTCTGAAATTTCTTTGGAATTTGTCAAAGTATTCTTTCTATCATTCATTTCAGAGCGAGTAGAATTTCAACATAAAATCTATAGATCATGTATTACAACGGCTTCCATGAATTTCCCCCATCCTACGTCCCTCTGCGTCATCAAACCAATACGTCTTCATGTTTCCCCTTCCGTCCGTCCATCTCCCTATCTAACCAACCTCCGGACCCTTTTATCTATGCCTCTTATCTTCTGATAACCACTGTTTACATTTCCATTTACTCCACACTTCCCATTTCTCCCTGAACCTGTGTTTCTTCTGAGACTACCATTGCGAATATCATCGAAATCAGCAATGTTGTCAATTTTTTTGAACTGAAGGAAAATAAAATTAAAACAGAAAAAGTAATACTTTCCCATATAATACACACGAAAAAGTAAAAATTGATCTATTTCGAGTGATGAACGGCTTAGTAAATTTTTCTCTCAAATTTTCCATAACTTTCTTTCATATGTTGACACAACGTTCGTTTATCAAAATTATTCTCACACACGTTACCGATTTTCTGAATTTGATTAAGATGATGATCAAATATGAAAACTTATACACTTTCGCCTGCTGATATGAGATTGAATTTCCTAGCAAAGGCTGCATAATTTCGGTTTTCATTGCGTTCGCAGTTCCTCTGCTGGCTTATTTTTTTCATTAATATTGTCACTTTAGTTTTCTTATGAATTCTATTATTGATGGACAATTATTCATTTATTATTTATATATTCACCAATACTTCATCATCTGCAAACTTTAGTGCCTCCAAACAGTCTCACGTGACTCATGAATACAACATTCCCTTTGATTTTTTCATCCTTACTTCCAGGGAGACAAAACATTTAAATAGGCAATGGTGAATCCTTCCTTGTCTCCTCTCTATCACTCTATCCATAATCACTACTATTCCTATCAAGTTTATTCAAAAAGATCGAATAATTATACTTTATAATAGAGAACCATTCATTTACTCCATTGTGGCCACAACCGTGAGGAAATCCACGAAAAATTCAGTCAATTATGGAGATGGGACAGGCATGTTAATCCAGTGGGTAGAGCGCTGGGCTACTAAACGAAACGGTTTGATTCCGGGTGACGCCTTTGGACACCCTCATTTTTACCCAAGCTTTGTGATTTTTCTTGTAACACATCTTCCTGGGAAACTAAAGGCGGCAGAGGAAAAGGGTCTGTCTCCCTACCCTGATTTGCGAATTTCACACAACGTTGGTTTTAGTATTATGGGAGTGTTACCCTCACTTATCAAATCAAACTTCAAGTTTATTACTATTGTGGTCGTGAAGTGGAAAATATTTTGATTACACTCGTGACTGTCTACTCAGTTGTATTCTGAGTTAGGTTATAATAGTTTTAAAAGAGTAAAAGAAAGTTAGTTATGGTAATATTCAGCAGAGGTAAACCAGCATATTTCAAATTTGAAAATTCCATTCCAATTCGGTTAATCCAACAATTATTATGGAAATGTAGTGGAGACAAGATCCGTTTCGGGAGTAGCAAAGAGGAAAATGTTTGTCATTCAAATAGAATTCTTCCCGATTTACAGTTTGCTTCATTTTTAGTGGGCTCTTCTAGGTTTGAAAAACAAAGTTATACTTGGAGTCTCTGTAATCATATCACAGATATTATTATGCTAAGTAATATAATTAAACTTTAAGAAGATAAAAAATATTTAATTTTAAAATAAGTCCAAAGATATTTACATGATTCAAGGTTGTTACTTACATAAAAATATATAGTCTTATTTATTGAGTCGTTAATTGTGAGTTTTAGCACATACGCAAAATGCTATAAAATTCTAAATAACCTGTGTGTAACAATTAATTTAAAAAGTTAAAAGAGCCATGAGTGTAATAATAATTGCGCAGCGTTTAATAGAAATTATTTTGATAAGTAGTAACATATTTTGAGGGACTCCTAAGGACACTGGGAGGATTGGAATCTCAACCGTCCAGGCAGTGGGGTGAAAATAGTAATATACAATCAAATTAATGACTTTTTTAACAAATACAATTATGAACTATTATTAAGAAAGCTTTATGAGCGATGCAATCATTGCTTTCTTAATTTATGATTGATTTTTACTTGAACTCTAAGTATCCAATAAACCTGAACTGTATTGTGTCTCAAAATGTATGTAATTTTAAAGAGAATATTATGCTTTGAAAAAAACGAATGTGATATTATATTCAAGATTCAAATACATAAAGATTGAAAATTTCTAATGAGGATCTATACTGTCAATTGATAGTTATGTATTAACGATCATGGTGCACTTGTGACTGATACCGAGAAGGAACATTTTACAGAGAACGCACTCATCTAAAAGATCCCGAAACAAAATTGGTTAAGTTACTATCAGAAAAAGGAGGACATTTTTATGTCTTCTTTCCAATGTTTTTGCTCTATAAAATTAATATTTTTCCTTTCATTTCGCAATAATCAACTAGAAATTTGATTTTGATAGGCAAAGTTTGAGATTTACTCGAAATTGGGCGTTTAAAATTCATTCGTCCGGGTTAAGGGAACCAGATGATCTCAAATGTGTCATTATAGAGTTTCTCAGCAAGTCCTGAATTTTTAGATCAAGGTACAGCAAAGACATCACCCGGACTTTGAATCCTAGATCCCCCACCCAGCAGCCTACTCACCTAATACCGACCTTCTGACTAGGCTACCAAGCTGCATCTTAAGTCTGGCATGGCATTAATTATTTATCATAGCGGGATTATTTTGCTTGCCTTTTTCCTTGTGCATTTTCCTTGATTAATTATTTATTTTTGGCTACGTATTTGGTTCGTAGGAGTACAATACATGAACCCAACTACGAGCCAGCGTAACGCTTTGAAGCCCTTAACCGAACACACACAATAAAGGCGGAGGTCTAAGTTCTCCGCGGCGGGAAACGCCCACGGCCCCGACAGCTCTCTGGCTCCTATTCAAGCGCGCACCGGGGTGTGAAACAATGGCGAAATCAAGTGTATGAAAGCTGACAATGAGAGATTGACGTGCGTCCCGAGGCGGGCCGTGCGATACGTGGGGACCGCGTCGCATCGACTGGACACCCCGGGTCACGCCACCACCGTTCCTCACCGCTGCGGTGGAGAGAGGGGTGGGCCGGCGAGGGCCCGTGGGCCGCAGCCGCCGCAACCGTCGCCCCTGCATCCTTGCGACTCGACCCGAGCACGACGGACGCAATCTTGGGTGAGTCCTCAGCCATGAGGTGCACCTCGGCAGCCCGGCGGTACAAGCCGAAGAGCGAGGCGAGGCACCTCAGGGTGAGGAGGCGGGGGCCGCCGCCCTCCCGGTGTGGGAGGTGCTCGGAGGCGGCCTCAGGATCCAGGTCAAGTCCTAGCAGGGCTGTTTCCAGGGGCGGGCTCGTGGGCTTGGGCTTGCTCGGCTTCTTCCGCACCTCGGATAAGGGCTTCCCCCCGATGGTCCATTTGCTGCCTCCCTTGCGCTCTTGCTTCTCCTCCTTCTTCTCTTGTGGCGGCGCCTCCGTCTCGTTCTCCTCCTCCGCGGGCCGGACGTATACTGACACGGGGTAGGGGATAATCGCGTGGGCGGGAACCTGCGAATAGACGGAGTTCTGTTAGCTACGAACGCATCCAGTGCAGAACAATGTATATGACCCATCAAATACACAATTTAAAAATTGAATTTAAAAAAGTGGTGTAAGAATTTGAATGTGATATAGTGATATTTGAAAAGAAATAGCAAATATTATTTAAATAATTTGGATTATTTATCAAGTGAGCATGCAGTTAAAATGATCACTTAAGTTCAGTCTTATTGAAACAACTTATGCTCCAATCCTTGTTTAATCTAGCAAGATAATAGAAATAAATTATAATATTTACTGATTATCGGAATTATTATGAAGTCATTATTATTATTAATCAAGAACTAAAAGGTACATTGTACCAAAACTCTCATTGATAACTATTATAAATTGGCAGTTTGCTGGAAAACCATGTTAGGAAAGGTATGTAAATATGTTAAAATTACCATTCATTGTGATACCATATTAGTACATCTATATATACTACAATATATACCAATGCATAACATGCATAATACAATAAAAACGAGTTATATATGTGTTGATTTATTATTGGAGGTTTGTTTACAGAAAATACGAATAAATAGTTTTTCATTTCATGTTGAATAATATCCACACGCAAATACTATATGTGACAAATTAAACATTTTACTTATTTTTTCTTTCCTCACTTTTATCTGAAATAAACGTTTTTCTACACTGAACACCCGAAGTGGCAGAAACCGAAAGGGTGTCGTGGAAACCGACATATTTCCGTTTTTCTTTGACGCCTGTTTCTCTGCACCAATAATACTCCTATTGTCCTTATCACCCAGCGTTGTCTTGCCTTTATGGTTAGGCAAAATTTAACCATATATTTAGAACTTAGGTGTAAGAAATGTTTTGACAAACTCAATTTAGAATCTGTTTATAAGTACCAACCATTTTAATACTTTCTCGTAGAAGAATTTTTTGGTGGAGAAAACGATGTCAAAACAGTTATTTGTCATCACGTTTCGTTCTGAATTCAGACGCGAGCACAATACACGGGCTTTCGGGGAACCTTGTCGGACGGGTACAACTTATCATATCCCAGATACGGACACCTAGAACAAAAAGTTCAAAATCTGCATCCTAAAAAACTCAGTAAGTTATATAAAACTGGTTCGGATAATTAACTCTACATTGAAACTACACGTAGATAAAGTGTAAAAAAAACCTGGTAATCAACTCCTACAAAATCTAAACTTGCTCACGGCTACGAATCCACGGACTGAAACAAGAGTGGCACGTGATTAGAATTGTGACCCTCCTTCGCTTTTCTTCATATTGCATTCTTGATATTCTCTTCTTGACTCCTATGAGTTCGTATTATGAGCAGAAGGTATGGAGGTACGTGCAGCCTGGTAGGTGTGTCGCTATTATAAACATTCAAAAATGCTTTACTTAAAATTGTAGCAATACAGAACACTAAAATAGGGTAATAAAAATGGACATCTTCCATTAAATCGCGATATTTTTCTATTTCACGGGCGTGTTTTCTCTGGAACGATTGACAGACCAGACGCATCTTACCTCAAACGAAGTTGGGATGTTATCTCGGTGAATATTCCAAATCTCAAGACGTGCCTGTAGTTGAAAACTTAAGCTGTCCTGTGAATGTCTTTTCTTTCAAAGTACCCTGACTGTTTTGCTGCCATCTTTTCGTGCTGAAACTTAAGGGGTAAAAAAAAGGACTGCACACAACTCCAAACTGTAATTTCTACTTTCTTCACCGGAGCAGTCACGTTTTAAAGAAATTCCAACACAAAAATGATCCCCGAGGAAAACTGAGGCTTCAACGAAAAGTGAACTTTTCCAAGAAAATCCTGAAAACACGAGGGGAACAATGTATACTTGAACACGAAAAAGGTGACTGCATGACTTTGTGATGAGGAGTCGTTGAGTTCAAAAGAAAAATATGATAATGCAGCATGCCTATATTTTGACAAACTTTTTAATCAGACACAGACAGTACAGAAGTTTGGATTCAAGACACAAAGTGTCAAAAGGAGCAAAAGAATTCCATGTTGGAGCTTGAAAGAGATATATATATATATATTTCGCAAGATACTTTTCATCTGGAAGTTGAAATTTGAATGTTTTTTTGGTAATTTTACTACTCCTGAAAAATAAAATGCGAGAATATTGTAAATTATGTCTCCACCGAAATGACTCCAGACTTATTTATTTTCACTTTCCTTTACAAAAGTATGTGTAAAGCTTTGCTAATTTTTTAAAACATGTTAATCACATGATTTGAGGCCCTAAAAATTCATTTTGTTTTAAGTTTTCATTATCCCCGGGGAATTGCTACCTATACTTTCTCAAATCGTCTATTAGTTTCTTTACTTGAAAATTAAAGGTTTTCATTAAAATATATTATTTCATTCAATATAAACTTACCTATATCTTTATCGTTATTCCCTTTAATTTTTGAATATTGGCTTCAATGGTTGTTTTGATCAATCCACTTAGTGGAGAGGCCCTGAATATTTTCACAGATTTTGACAAAAATTGACTTCTATTAATTCATTTAGATAAATTTCACAATTATCGTATTCCCAGTATTTAGTTGTTTATGAGAGAAGACACATATTGATATTGCGCCTTTTCTCATGCATTCTTATTTCTCACTTAGAGAGAAAGAGAGAGAGAAATAAGAATAAATGAATATTTAAGAAACCCGGGAAGTAGCGTGAAACGATATGGAAGAAGCTCATCGAATAAAATGTAATTCACAGAAAAGCTTGGTGGATTTAAATAGTTTCAGTTTGGATTTAGACTGTTAGCCTAATGATCTACGAAGAAAAAATTCCCGTTGACAGAGACCGCCAAAATAAATAATAATCACTGCGATAAGATTTTTTCGATTCGCCATATATGGTATCAGTCACAACTTGCGCAATCAGCACAACTTGTATTCCATAATTACAGTATTGTTATTATGATTCTGAATAGTGCAAAATTCATTGTAGGAAACAGGTTGAAAATCTATATTTCTTGAGCCAATGCTATCATAAATATCAAGAATCCAAAGAATCTAGTAGTTTTGCGAATTTGCAGACGAACAAATTGCGAACTCACAAAAAGAGGCACGCACCCCTTTGAATAATTTGCCTTTGAAATGCCAGAAATTCTATGCCTAAACAAGTAGAGCAGAGACGATCAAAAGAAAGCAGTCGCAAAAATGTGACTTTTTAATGCTATATTTAATCCATATATCGTTATTTTTCTTGCCTATTCACAGTTTCAGTAAGCTGAAATTAACAGTTTTGCTGCGGTCTCCCAAACACAGGTTTAAATTGCCCTCTCACCTCCTGTCCGTTGAGAAACCAAGTGAGGTTGGCAGGAGGATATGAGGGCGGCGCCGTGCAGTTGGCTCTTATCCTTTCCCCAGGGCCGAATTTCCTCTTCTCGATGCTCACCTCGGGAAGTTCATCCGGAAAGTCTGAAATTAAAGGAGGGAATATATTAAAGTTACCAAGTTCAGATGGGACAACTCAAAAGAGTATTCTGTGCCAAAAAACGTCGTGTAGGCAACCAATGGCTTAACCATCCAATTTTTTTTTATAAACGAGGCCTCTCGTACCATCAATTTTAAATAGAAGTGGATTATTGCAGGATCAAATATTTGCATAATTTGACTACACATCCGCAGATTGCGAGATATTTAATGAAATAATTATTAATTTACGTTTGCGTTTTAACTCGAGCTGGTTCAATGACGGCAGTGAAAAAATCAGTGATGAAAAATAATCAGTTCATCATCTGATTTCCGGGCCAAAGTTGTAAAATTTAATATTAAAATTATAGAATGATTCCCGTTTGAATTATTCATTTTCCTATGGTGCCGGATATTTCGTCACATCTTCTCCATAACGTCGTCTAAGCGACGAATCTGATCGTCTCATAAATAAATCACGATCTCGAAGCCTGGAAATTGAATTAATCTCTCAATAAGCGCATACTCTTTCTTTTCTGCGTATTGATTACCAATTATTCACATGACGGAAAACACAGTACTCTTTTATGCCAGTTATTTGAAAATGTATACGGTGAAAGTAAAAAAAATGATCTTTTATCATTGAAACTCCTACGAATGATAAATCTCGTCAGACGAGGAAAATGATTAAATATGGCTAATATCACATTTTAATACGCATCGTCATTCTATTTTTATTATTCCCCTCTTTGCTCTAAACTTTGAGGAAAGGTACTGCGTACTTGTAGTCCTCCTAAATAGACTTTCGGCTCAAAAGAGTTAGCGATAAAACTTCATACAACAAATGAAAAATAGAATCGGCGTTTAATTGAAAATACCATTTCTCTCTTCTTACTGGGAATATTAAAATAATGTTATGCCAACATAAACACATCCATAATCATCAGAAAAAATAACTTTCAAATAAGCATTTGAAAATATATCACCAAGTAACATAACTTTAAACGATTATGTGGACAATTAAAAACAAATCTACATCAAAGAGTGTTAACTCCAAGTTTGCAGGTATGGTAGCTAACTGTACAGTAGAAATTAATTTATTTGGTACACTACTTCATAATCGCCTCTGTAAGGAATAAAATGGAAATAATTATCTTGAACTGAGGATCAAAACAGCTTTTCTTGTGCCCAAAATTTTTCTGCACTCAAATTGATATTCAAATAGGGATTTATCTGCTTTAGTTCCATGCCCCTGATGATTTATGTCAAGATCTTGGGCATTTTCGACTCATTAGGCTTTTGGCTCGAAAATTTCATTAACGTGTCCTCTTTTTCTTTGGGCATTTGTACAGTGTTGTTCTCCTGGAAGTCCATGGGTATGTTTCAATTACTTATTCATCGGAGATAATCTTGGATAGCTTGGGTTAAATCCTCTTTTCCGAATTTTTAATGAGATATGTTTAATTGATTCGAGGAATCATGTTTCAATACTAATACGTCATTTTCCTCGTAAGCAGTACTTTGCTCTTCCCTGGTACATTTTCCCCACACATTATTTCCTTCTCTTACCTATAATTTCACATTCAAATAAAATTTCACCCAATTGGAGCGTTCACGTGCTGTTTTTTTTATCGGTTTTAACAATTCATTAGTTTATTTCGACCGTTCTATTGTATCCATTAGTCTTTTCACTCACGATGATTATTCTTTTTCTTTCCGATATCTTGTAGGTTTTCCCTCTGGGCATTCTCCTAAGATGGCGTCCACTAGGACCATTTTAATATCTACTCCTTTATATTTTATAGTACCTTCGTGATACCTTCATAGTATTCTTAAAATTAATGAACTAGGAGTGCGATGCAAGCACGTAAATCTGCATCGTTATTGTGTCCATGGATTTCATGGCTATTTCAAGCATGGGAATCGTTTCGCTCTCCTGAAAGGAAATCTTTACCCGTATTCCGACAAAAATGTAGCGTGATGTCGGCTCCTTCATTCCCGTTCACAAATCTAGTGTACTTGATAGCTGCCAATTCAAAAATCTCCATCTCATGACAATTTCATTTTATTAAGCCCCTAAGCTCATTCTCCGGATTTCCACAGTAAAGGACTCCAGCATTTCCAAAGGACTGAAAAGATCTTACGTCTCAGGTTGCGTTCGTAAATTGCTTGCTACATTTGACTAATACTTATTCGGCCGGTTCCCGCCTTGAGATCGAAATGGTAAATGGTTTAAACCGGAGTATTTTCCTTGAGAGAGTTCAGTTCTAATATTAGATTAATAAAAGTGAGGAAGAAATGGGAGGGAAGAAGATGCTACCGGAGGCAGTAAATTGGTGGATTCCCCGCAATTTTCACTAAGTCTTTAAATAACCTTCTGCTATCGGGCATGAAAAAAATTACCGACCTAATACTGAGAGAGGTTACTTTGCTGACCTTTATGACCTCCTAACCCCACATATGCTGGGATACCAACCATTTCGGATACTTGTTAGCGGCCATTTGTCAAGTCACTACTCCTTCATAGGATTTTGTAGCGTTCTAGGGCAATTTTGCCTAGCGACGAGACCCTATGTCCTCCGGTGCAGTGCAAACTACAGTAAGCTGAGGCGCTATGGATCACAGCCGCTCAGATCGATGAATAACCTCTGTTTCTGAAGGCCGTCTAACCGCTCCTGGCCACATGCACTTACTCGATATCATCAATCACGGATCCGAAAAAACAATCTTGACCATATTGAAAGGCAAATGCAGTGAGTGCGTGTAAAAATTCCTTTAAGAGATTAAATATTGCTCCACTGTCATTTAACTTCTCCTTCGCCGGTCCACATTGCGGAGGGAAAGGGAAAAGAATCGTGACGAGAAGGACTGGGGCGGCGGTTTGCCGAAGAGGAGGAAATTGACGGCAGATTTAGACGGAGCGGCCGTCACTCACTCATCCACGGCGAGGAGAGCGGAGGGCAAAGGGAAGTCCGTGCAAGAGCATATTGTTCCCAATAACCCCGCCGCCGCTCGTGGCAGGGAGGCGGCTGTGCGGAGGGAACGATGTGGCGAAGGGTGAGGGCGGAGGAGGAGGGACGTGTCAATCGAAGTCAAGTAGGAAAGTGAATTTTGCGAGTGGAGGAGGGTCCAGATTGAGCGGAGAGGTCGGTGGAGAGTCCCGAGACACGACCGACTGGCGATATGCGACTGGCGAGATCGGCGGAGGGGAAGGGGGAGGAAGGTCATGGGGGAGGGCAGTTGCGGGTAGAGCCGAAAAGGAAGATGCGGTGGTGGACTTGACGGGGGAGATGAGGAGGGAGACGGAAGTGAAGTGGGAGGCCAAGCAGGAGGTCTGAGTCACGAGGGGGAGCGGGAGGAAGAATTGAGACATACGAAGTGAGGAATGGGGTGGGGATGGAAGGACGGGACTGTTATGACTGCACATGATGGAGCGAGCCAGCGTCACCGGGAGAAGAGAAATGGTGATTATGAGAAAAACAGGGCAACTGGGAGCAGATCCCCCTCACAAAGAGATGTGGTCTCACCTCACCATGGTAGCCAGTCAACTCACTCAGTTGTCAAGTCAGGCGTTTTTTTTAAAGGCGAATAGAAAGAAAGATGCTGTGCACGTTTTTTTGGAAATCAGTTGATTCACTGAAAATGTCCTTTGAATATTTACAGCTAAATAAATGATCTTTCATATTGGTTATTTTTGCATAAACAATATCTAGTTAAATTTATTTTGTCAACGACTACTCAGGAATGTTTCCAAAAGCAATAATTTTTAGACTTCTGTCAAAAATGGTAGAATTTCCAAAACATCCTTGAATAAACCATCTTTAGTTTTGGGTTTACGAGGCAGTTAATTCGAAAAGAAATTATATATATATATATATATATATATATATGTATATATATATATACATACACATATGTATATATATACATACACATATGTATATGTATATATATATATATATATATATATATATATATATATATATATATATATATATATATATATATATATGCATAACGCTAAATGAAGATTAGTGTGAATGAATACATGTATGTATCATTTTTCAAACATTCAAATTACACATCCACTATGAATGTAATGCGTATTCTCTGGGAAAATAGATTTTTTGATCGTACTTGCACAAATGCTTAAAATTCTTCAAAATACACTCCCCCTACATCAATGCACTTGCTGAGACGGGTTTGCCTCGCCTGGAAGGCATCCTGAAATTCGACGGCAATGTCTTTTAGGAACGTTGTTACATGCTTTTGGATGCTTTCCACGCTCCCTTAATGTTTTTATTTCAGCTTTCTGTTCAGTCGGGGATTTAAAAAGAAGTCACTTGGAGCCAATTCGGGATTGTACGGGGGTTCGGGGATCACCGGGGTGTTGTTCAGGGCCAGGGAGTTGGTAACGATGAAGGATGTGTGGCTGTTGGGCAATACCATTCTCAAGCGAACGCTCCATCGCGCCGTGCAAAAAAGTCGAAAATTACACTTCACGCGGAGGCACGTCTTTTTTCTCAGACTGTTTGGAGAAAACTGGCGATCAACTGCGTTTTGAAGGCAGAAATTTCCCCACCGCCACATTTCCTGAACGGTTTTACCACGCTGCCATGGATATTCGCATCAAAATAAAATCATGCGCATTACTTTCACAATGGACCATGTGCATTCATTCACATCGAAAGGATATGTGAGTATTCAAATGAAGAGTAGTTGAAAACCAAGTTCATTGTCATCTAATTACTTACTCGTAAAAAGTGTTGATAACCATGAAACAACAAAACACCAAAGATACAAATGAATAAATACACAAGTATTGTATTTCACAGCGCGAGAACGTAGATCCGATTCAATTCCGAAATTGGAAGAAAACCTGGACTTTATTTATTCATATTTCTGAGATCACATGTAGGGATAAAGAATGTCAATGAAAAAAGTTCGGAAGTTTTGAATATTTGTCGAACAACAAAAGTCCAATCGATCATCAAAAAACAGTGAATGTTTAAAAAAAATATGGATTAAATATGACATGGGTCCACTGAGATTAACCTACAGAGTAAGGGCAAGCCTCAATAACCCTAGAAAGAAATTTTCAATCATATCAAATATTTAATTATAAATAACTCTAGTCCAGTTTGAAACAAAAAAATCTATCTTTTTAAAGGACACGTAAGGGGAGCTGATTAATAAGCCTTTAAACAGAATACATGTTTTGAAAACAATAGGTTTAAGACATTTAAGACTAAAAAATGATAAAATGAACGGAGCGGCAATAAAATAGGCGTACTCAATTTTTCAGCATTGAAAATGCCCAAATGAAGTTTTTATTTTCAAATATAAAAAACGAATAAATGGAATAAAAGTTGTGGTAAACTCTCCAAAGTCAAATTCAAAGAAACTGCAAAAGAATTCCTATTCAATGTTTCAGAGTTTAAGAGGACGCCTCGATAGCTAAACTGGCTAAAGCACCCGACCGGGCAATGAGGAATCCGGGTTCGAATCCCTGTCAAGGCGAGTGATTTTTACACTCTGAAATTGCTGCATTGTCTCCTAATTCATATTACTCGTTAATCACCCGTATACGCCGATCCGGACTCTAATGGTTAGCACATTTAATAAACGTGGACTAAAATTATATTTTTCCGTCCTAAAATCTCAAAGTTCTCATGTTCAAATTCTTATGGTACAATCTTTGAAGGTAGATAATTCAAGCTTAGTTGTCAATGCGAAGCAATGACTCAGGTCGAAATTGAGTGATAAACGTTTATGTTATCACCAAATAGCATTTCTCACAATGATTTATGCATTGGGGGAATCGTGGGCCATCAATTCACTTCATCCCGTCATCAGCTTAAAATCTGCCAAGGAGGGATATTATCCATCCGGAGGGAAACACAGCAATGAACCCTCCTCTCCTCCTCAACGGACCTTCCATGTGGTTCGAAGGTTTCAGTTCCAGCGAACATAGAGACCGCGGATATTATTCTCACTGAGGCAGGCACAGGGGAATTGGGATCACTTAGGATTTTGAAAAAAAATGTCAAATGATCTCCGTAAGCTGACACAGTCTTAGCTTAAAACTTGAAAAAAGGATTTAAAAAATCGAGTACTCATTCAAATTAACTTATATAATGTTGAAATTCGTTAGTATTTTGACGTTTTCACTCAAATAAATGATACATAATTCTAGGAAGGTACTCCTGGAGGTAGAATTAAGCAGAAATAGAAGTTCTGGGTTATAATTACGGCGATATTGATTTTAATTTCGGAAGATTTACACTTCATGCCAAATATTGGCGTGATGAATGATAAAGGCTAGAGAGCAAACATGCAGGTCATGTGGTAGTGATAGATGACGCAGTATTTGGGAAGGAAGGCGCTATGAGCTAGATGCATGGGACCGCAGGAGATACGGCAGGTAGGGGGCCAGGTGAATTGGAAGAGCCACACTCATGCCATACAGATGAGAAGGTCTGGCAGCAGTTGAGAGCAAATGTAGGAAAGGAAACGAAAGAACTTTGACACCTATCACTTCAGTTTATAGTAGAAGTACAGTTAACGCAGTTTTGTTTTGAAAGAAAATGGAAATTTTTCTAAGGATAATTGTCGAAAATATTTAAAATAAATTTTGGAAGGATGTAATTCTATTTATTTTACTATGCATGTGCGATATGTTTCGAATGTAGTGCCTAGTAAAGAATGGGTACAGAAAACAATTCAAATTTAACTTTTTTTTAAAATTTTAAGCCACCCTTTAATCGCTCATGAGAACCAAAGTAATAACATTGTGCTGTGAAACCTCTAATAGCATTTACCAGCATAATTTTTAACTATGAGGTTTACTGGCTAAAACACTGGCTGTAATTCTCGCAGGACGGAGTAAAAGCAGTGTTTAATGATGCCCAACTGTTGACAGCCAAGGACTCTCTTTACGTGTAATATACTTGTAATATGATACATCACTGCCAATACCCTTAAAATATTTTACAAATCCCTCTGTTCATCATTGAATGCCATGCAAACTCTCCAATTGGAAAAATGAGCTTGGTGGGGCAGGTACGAATCCAATAGCCATAATATTTTTTCAAACTTGACAGCTTCATTATTCCCACTTTTCGTTGAATATTTAAGACAGCACTGTCATTATATTGTTAGGTTTGATATTGCGTCCATAGCTTTGTCGGATGACGTAAGAAAAGACGGCAAATTACAAATCAACGGGCAGGCCATGATGGGAACCTGAGACATGGGCCGAATGGCAGATCTTTCAGTCCTTTTATTTTCTTATCAATATGGGAAGGCTCTTAATCTCATCATGGATTATTGAACAGTTAAGAAATGGTAAGGTATGAATAAATAGTTAATGATAAACAGTCCGTTCTTAACGGAAGGCGCCAGTGAGCTTCACTTGAGGATAAATCCTATCCGATGGACTGGCGAGCTTCACGTTTTGAGTTTTACCCCACGGAGGATGACCGAGAAAGACCAGGAATATTCTGCCCAAAGAACCGGCCCACCTCTGAGAACAGAGCCATTACATACAATGCTCTCCACGTGGCATCTCTCATTTCAATTGAGTAGGTCAAAAAAAGAAATGCGAATAATCGCGGATCAAAACCGGCGTCGTGGATGACACGAGCAAAAAAAAATGAAAAAAGTTTGTGACCAATTGAAGTTCCTTCGAGAAGCCGAGAGAGGGATTGTTTCCGAGAGAAGGGATGGGGGTGGGTGGGTTGGAGGCGGGGGAGAGGGTAGGTTGGGAGGGGGAGAGGAGGAGGAGGGATTAAAGGAACTGGGGTGTGCAGCTGGAGGGACCAGGGGGAGTCGGAGACAGGGTAGTGGGAAGGGGTTTGGCGACCGGCGGAAGGGGACGGTTAATTTGTCGGCACTCTCGTTGAGTAATGCAAGGGTTAAGTGGACGCCCTCCACGGCCGCCGTCTTTCATCCTTTGGACCCGTCCGACCTGCTGCCCCCCCCTCCCAATCCTCGCGATCCGCAGAGTGCCATTATTCGCGGTCCGCTGGCTGATTGGTCTGCTCCTTTCAAAACCACCCTAATGCGAGGGGAAAGGATTTGATAACTTTTCTTACGCCCTCAACAAATAGTTATCGTATTGCTAGCATAACTCTGAAAATAATGGCTGGAGGGGGGAAGGTGTATGTAAAAGTGGGGTGGGTAAGCAGATGCACCCGGCATTAAATTTAGACGCTGAATACATTTATCACCTTGCCTTGGATTTCGCCTGCGCCGAAAATACCTTGAAATCCGCTATCCAGTTTTTGGCCATGAATTCAAATAATTATTAGCGACCTTATTCATGTTGATAAGATCACTTTCAACTCATAATGGCCGTTACTCTCATTCTAAGCGCGATTTGCATGAAATTTTTATGGATGTTAAAGAGAAAATTTTCCTTCTGGTTTTTCATAATACATAAAGAATACCATCAGGTAACATAGAGCTTACATTTGCTTTTACTAGGATTGATCTTGTTGGGATAATGTACGCATGAAATAATCCTTTTTGCCAACCTGTTACGCGACCGATAAAAACTGAATTCTCACTAATCCTTTTTCAATATGATGGCAAAAAATGGTCGATGCAATTTTTACTATCATTGTTTTTGTCACGTGACCTCATTTAGGACTATTTTTTATAAACAAGCTTATTATTTTCAAGGTTCTTAGGAGGCAAAATAAGGATAAAAGTGGGTGGGAATTCTGATGAACGAAAGGAAGATCTAAGGAAGCAAACACATAGGCAATAGGCAAATATGTGGTTAACGATTAAATCTAAATTGGAATATTTTGAAGAGAATTATCGTGATAATTTTACAAAAGACTTTGTGCAAACAAATTTTTACATATAAAGTTCTTTACATATTTGCAGTAGCTCTTTGAACAATAGTGAACCAGTGATAGTTCACTGTGGTTTACAGTGCCGTATTAATCGAAATGGAATACAGAGAGATAATTCCGTGATTAAAAAATTAAATATCATATTTTCTTCTTTACGCTGTGTTTCCATTGATGTCATATATCTCTGATTTAACTGCTTACGTTATTGTGCATTTTCCTCCAATGTGGTAGGTGGACAAGCAGTTGTAAATGATAAAGTTTAAATATAAATGTAGCTTTCGTAATTATTTTGTAACAATTCATAGTACCCACGCCTTGAACATGTATTTCAGTAAATAGCAGCATATTTTTAGTAATCATTTGTTGACACAAATTCCTGCTGATTGGCTCGGATGCATTCGAAAGTGTCTAAAATAACCACTATCTCGAACATAATATTGACCATAGGGTTTCAAAGAATACTCTCCGACAACAGCAATTTATATGTAATTAATAAAAAAAGCCAGGTTGGGATTTAGTTTAGATAGTTTCAACTTGCAAGTTATAAGATGAAAAAATATTTGCTTCGTACCATTCAGAATGATACTCTAAAACCTGTTCATAAGTAGTAGGATTATGGGGTATCCTGCACAGCTGCGCGCGCAGAAAAGCAAGTGCGCGCGGCGGCCATCTTGGAAATCCGGCGCCGGTGCTGCCGCCTATATTGAGTTTGAAAACAAAAGCGCAACGAAAAGCGGCGCTGGAATTCCAATGTGGTTTTCGGGGGCCACGCGCGAGTTGGGAGGAGGAAGTACTTTGCGGCGGCGGCGGTGGTGGCGGCGTAGGGCCGGGGTGTGGGGGGCTCCGTAACCGCGTGACCGCAGTTGTCTGAAATTCTTCTGAGATGCATGCTTTTAAGAATGCTAAAATTTTATCATTGCTTTTATATTGGTATTTTTGAAAGCGAAATAATTTTACAATGGAAGCCCCGGTCCCCCCTCCCCCTAACCGCGTGACCGCAGTTGCCTGAAATTCTTCTGAGATGCATGCTTTTAAGAATGCTAAAATTTTATCATTGCTATTATATTAGTATTATTATTAGGGAAATAATTTTACAATGGAAGGTGAAGGAAAATGAATTAGGAAAAAGAACAGGAATATGATCAATTATAACGAACGCTATAACTTTACCATTGGAATTTAAAGCAGAATAATTAAAAAAATTTTAATATTGAATTAAATTTATCATGACGTACATTATTATGTATCCAAGCTTTCAATTTTGAACAATGGGCGGCGTGGGCTTGTTCGGAATGATAATTTCGCCCTGTTTATTTATATTAATATTATTATACTAAAAAAAGCCGTGCGCGGCGGCGTAGGGCTCGAGCCGGGCCCCGGCCCCCCTCCCCCTCACCGCGTGACCGCAGTTGCCTGAAACTCTTCTGAGATTGCTTTTAAGAATGCTAAAATGTTATCATTACTATTATATTAGTATTTTTTGAAAGGGAAATAATTTTACAATGGAAGGTGAAGGAAAATGAATGAGGAAAATACACATTACAATAGGAATATGATCAATTAGAACAACAGCTATAACATTACAATTGGAATTCAAAGCAGCATAATTAAATAAATGTTAATATTGAATTAAATTTATTATGATGCACATTATTATGTATCAAAGCTTTTAATTTTGAACAATTTTTTTCACCGCACATACTAATTTCTCCGTTTCGTGAAAATCGCATTTTGTTGAAGTGGGAGGGAGCGAGCTCAATTTCGGGACATTGAAATATTTTCCTATTCTATTCCCGGTTAAAACGTAAACGGTCAACATCACAGTTATTCGGCTATTCTCACTTGCTTTTTACGTACACTTTCTTAAAATAATAAACTAACCTCGAATGCAGGGCCCAAAGGGAATGCTATTTGCTCACGAACGGGAGAGGGTTGATACAAATAATAGTAATAAAACCTTTTATAATGATTTATTTATTCAAATTTATATTTATATGTAAATATCGCATTAAAATGAGAACGGGCAGCATCTGGTGAAACCTGCCAATGAGAAAAGTAATAACGTAAATATCCATTTTTGTAAGGAAAATTGGCTATTAAGTTGAATTTAAGGTAACTATCACATACTTATTTTAATTCACCATCTCCAGCCTCATACCGTCCCATATTACGTTAAACTTATTGTTTTCGTTCAAACTATTATATTCTGCCAAATCTTCCACAGATGTGAAGAGGACCAAAATATCTCTTAGGCAGGAAAAGCTTTCTCTTTATCCCAGCAATACGAATGGTTCCTATAAGCGCAGGTCCATATTTTGCTGTGATTTTTTCTATATCGGTTATTTTATATTTATGATTTAATATAAGGTCTTCTTTCTTGAGAAACGCCGGCAATTCCATATTTAAATTATATAAGTTGTACTGCGAAACGGTTCATCTGAAAATATAAAATTAAAGTGGGGAAAAGAACAAGCCATTAACATGAGCGAAAGGTGGGGAGAAAATGGTCATTAGTATGGACTGTTCGTGATTACGAGATAGCGCATGATCTTTTAAGCATGGTGACAAATATATTACGACACGATGAGGCTGACGTAATTGCTTGGGTGACGTTTTAAAATAAGATTCGATAAACAAACGATCTAAAGCTTATTAAAAAATGATACGATAAATAAAAAAAGCGCATATATAATCGAAAAACACAACCGCTATATGGTAAATAATGTGGTCTCGAAATGACCACCCTTAAAACTCCAGTACATTATGAAATAATACATAGACTTATACGTTATTATATTTCTTTACGAAAAAATAAAACAGCAATGCTAAAATTTTAGCCTTCTTAAATGCGTAAACCCAAGCGGGTTCTCACTCTCCTTATCTAATCTCCCTCTAGCGGTTTCCGCCTCGGCGGCGTGCTCGCTCCGTTCATGGAAAAAAATATTCCATCGACTCCCGTCTTGTGCTGCCACCAGTAGTGTGAATCCGAACAAAAATATATAGTTTCCGCTTCGCCCATAACGCCTGTGGAGAATGGGAGTTTCCGCGTGAAACGGAGGCGTACAAGAAGTCCGTTGGAAAGCGAATGTAATTTATCGTCATTAACGTTTCAAGAACATTTCGTCCTCGCCATTGCAGAAAGTAGGCGAAGGGGATAACCGAAGTGCCCGTTTGTGAGCCACTAGCGAGGTCAGCGTTGGAACGGAGAAGCTGTAACCCATGTAACATTAATAAATAATACGCAACAATCCAAAACAAAATAACTATCTTGTCAAAAGTCTTGCAAATGAGATATATTGTAGATAAGATAAAAGAGAGGCTGATTGACATTAAGTAATCAACTAATATTTGTACGTATTAATTACCTGCATTTGCTAGACAATGACAACATGCAAGTAGATTATGAATTTAACCACTAATATTTCACTGACAATAGACACAATTGGGAAAGGATTATGATTCTGTACTAATTGGCTGAGAATGATGTTTCTGTGCTGAATTTGGACACAAACAAATCTGCTTTGTTGCTATGCATTTTGACAATTTCGTGCACCACATTACAGGTGTCACATGCAGATTCCTTTTGTCAATAAAAATATATGGTCATAATCGCCATAATTTCCAGTATTTTTAAAGAGAATATATTGTTGGAATAAACATACACATATGCACTCTTGTTCACTATTTACATATAACCTTTAACTTCATTACTTTCTTTGAAGCAAAATTGATCCAAATGCCATGCATTCTCCTCCGAGAGAATTGTCTGACTGGTGATTTCAACTTGCTACTGAAATTATGACCCTAAGGTGACAGAATGGTAGACGATAACTCAGGCTGGCCTTACCTCTTGCATTGAAAACATTTGTGACATAATTTAAGCAGATCTGACCCAACAAAAATGCTAAATTTTCTCGAGGACTATGGATTCTCTCTTAGGCTTAAGGGAGTATAAGTTTTTTATCAGTTCAAATTCAACCCCTCCCTCCCTAGCCACCACTCCACACTGCAACACCAGAATCCAAGTAAAAAACTTATGGATGCATCTCTGTTACTTGACCAACATTCTCCAAGTATTTTAAAAACTATCCATTTGGAATAGTTTTCCCAAGAAGGTAATTGCTTATCTAGACTGATTATCTTTAGTGAATAAACAAAATTTATCATGGTTTTCATACTACATGCATATGTGAAACAAGCTTTTTTCACAGAAACATTGTTTAAAATCCAGAAATGTCATTGAATACACACGCTGCTTTTCTGTTCAGCAAACAATTAGGTGAATATAAGAATATTTGAACCAATGAAAATAAATGAAGATTAATATTAAAATAAAATTCACAATATCTCAGGTCATATAGCTCACCTAATATTAAGTTCTACAAAATGTAGAAGATAGCAATTTGTTGCAAGAGCAATAAAGAATAGAAAAGCTCAGAGGCTAGTCTGAAATCATAATGGGATTAGCCGCAGTTAACCATTCTTTGGATAAATAACTATTAATAACTTATCTGCATCAAGTTAGTAAATCCAATGCATTAAAATTGTCATTTAACCATATCCATCATGTAAGCCTGAGGGACATAACTAATTTTGTAAATGACAAACTGGGTTTTGAATGTTTTACAAATAAATTGGTGTTGTCTCTCAACAAATCACAATTATTTTCGATATTATTCAGACATTTCAGCAGCAAGTCAACAATTTTTTAGGAACTCTTTGATTAAAATTAACAATTTTAATCTTCTAACATTGTCATTTCTTTGATTTATCTATTCTTCAAACCCTTTTATTATGATAAATGTGCTGTTGATTGAAAATAATTCCATACTTAAAAGTATGAATAAGTTTTAAAGCATCATATATTATTGGAATGCCTCATGAACCCTCCAATATTCCACCCTGCATTTCGTGGAATTATTACCATGTCAAATAGGATTGCCTCTCCCCTGAATTTGCTTAGTTTAAAGTTATTTGCAAAAGGAAATTGTAGTCATGCATTATGCAACCATTTTGATACTGGATGATACTCCTCTGTAATTTATTAGCCAACACTATGACAAATGTTATAATGTGCATTTTCGATTCATAATAACAACCAAAGAAAAACCCATTGGGCAAGAATAACACCTAAAAAGTGAACACAAAAGACATTTCATAGCCAAATAATACATTATTAACACTTGCATTATATTACAGCCACAAAGCTTACGCATCTGATTGAAAGTGATTCACAAAACGTATGAAGGTACACAGCCATATTTTACAGGCAAATAAATTAAAAGTGGAATCACATATGGTCCAAATCATTGGCATTGGAAGATTCTACTCTTTAAAATTTCAGAATTTTTATCTGTTGCAAGAATTTTATTGAACACCCAGGCTTGCCAGGACTTGATTTTAAATAGCCTGAATTTCCTACCAGACTGGTAGCAAGTTAGAAATAAGCAATTAACTTGGATTCTGAAGAGCTTATCAAAATGTACTCCTGCCATTTTTTAGCTTAATTACAAAGATGCATTCAGAGAAACTGCGGGAGATGAGGCAACAGTAACTTTTTATGAAATCATCCGATAAGTGTACATTACAATGCAATAATTTCAGTGTGTAAAAATAATTCACCTTCACCAGGATCCCAGTCAAAGCGAATGATTTTTAGACTCTGAAATTGTTGCATTGTACCAAGATATAATTCAATTAGAAGTTCAATTGCTTGATTCCATGATTCACTGCGGTAAATTATTTAGATTTTTCGTTGTTTCATTTTGAATCAATGTACCGCTTAGTGAAGAATTGGTAGAATGGGGATATTCCTCACATGGTAATATTTCTATGGTGTACAATTTTAATTTGGCAAAGTTTCATATAAAAAAACTGATCAGTCAATTAGCTGAGCAAAAAAGTTAGAACTTGTTAATCTGCCTAGGGGACATTAGCTCTTTGGGAAATGTCCTTGTTCCAAATACACAGGCGCATGGAAGAGTATACAACTGAAAAAATCAACCTGATTTCTTTATGATACTAACTTTGAGACAACTGCAACACAATCATTGCAGAACATTATAAAATCCAATTGAATTACTATCCACAACATCATAACAATAAGAACAAATATTCCTTTAAATGATGGTAAATCATTGAAGTCATGTAACCAATTAAAGTCTTGTCAATATTATTTATTTAAAATGTTTACTTGCATCATTTCTATTGCATACACAATAAGTTTCACAAGTGATCCATCTATGGTCACCATAAAATATATTAATTGATACTTTGCATAAATACATATAATATCTGGCGGAAGTGAATATCACAGGTAAAACCCAGCACACTGCTTTGAAAAACTTCACCAATTAATCAAAATAGCCCATCTCACAGCCCATAAGATATTGAATCAAACACTAGGTGCGGAATAAAAAATATCATTTTCAAAACTATTGCATTTTACTTTCAATCACTAGCTATGTACAATAAAATCATTTTTCATTTATATAACGAGGAAAAACTTTAAAGAAGCAAGAACTGTATTTGTCAAAATGCAGCTTCTCCCTACTCCCTAAGTCAAATATTGTGACACTGCTAATATTTTCAGTTCAACTAAGCCGCCAACACTTTAGCAAAGTATGGAGAATGTTTATACCAATATGGTATCCTCAACCATGGCAAAACAATTTAAAGTTACAATGAAATAAACAAATATATCAAAAAACAAAAAAAATGTATCCTTTTCAAGCACCCAGGTTTGAAACGAGGTATATCAGTTTAAAGATCGTAGAGACGTGATGCCATGACTTTGCTTCTGTGTACCGGATCCAGGATTGCATTCAGCACTGGTGCCACAGATGCAATTCGACCACTAAACCGAGCTCTATCTCTGGCATGTACTTCCCATGGCCCTCGACGAGACTCCCGGTAAGCATAGCCCCAGGCTATCATTGGTCTTATGACAGCCAAATCAGATCCCTCAGCAAAGTGGACCTAGAGAATAAAACACACAACACAATTACATGTTGGCCTATAATTCAACAATGCTAAATTAATGAATCAATTTTCCAAATACTTTAAATGTCTTAGGTACCAGGCAAAGGCTAATTGGTGAAACTGAAATATTATAATCAATTAGAAACCACAAGAGCATCAATTTTGCAAAAATGCCACTTCCCTACAGAATAGGTGTGGTCAGATGAACATGACATGAGGAAGGGATTGCATAAGGTGTGGTATGCCTTGGATAACAACCAAATTTGGCATAATAGCCACAAAAGAAACCATAACAATTTAACTTTCATTCTTCAGCATATGGAAGTCACATTCAAAATTTCAAAACTACTTCTGCAGTCCTGGGAAAATTTTGTCATCATATTACTGCAGTAGGGAAGAAACTAGGGTGGCATTGTGACATGGGGAATTTATTATTATTAGACAATATTATATACAGTCAGTGAGTTCTTAAGTTTATACAATGCATTATCTTTCTAAGAAAAGATATACTATCAAATGTGTGAAAAACAAACATATGTACATCAAAATATTTAAAACTCTGAGACCTTATGTGATATGGGCTAATTAGATATTGATTTCACATCCAAATAAAATATAACTTAACTTGGCTGAAATTGGTTATAGCAAGATTATTATCAGTATAAGTGTGTCCACTAATACCCAGGTATGTTTGTATTAGCAGTTATCCAAACTTTCATTTAACACACTTGATGAATTCATTCTTCTTCCGGGAATTTCCGTGATGTAGGTGAGTTGATGGACAACGGTTTCGCCCTCAGTCCTGGAGGCATCTTCAGGTCGAAGTGATTTACGTTGCAATTTGGCTGCCATACGTTGGCTGGTCGGGAGCTCTTATGGCAGCCAAATTGCAACGTAAATCACTTCGACCTGAAGATGCCTCCAGGACTGAGGGCGAAACCGTTGTCCATCAACTCACCTACATCACGGAAATTCCCGGAAGAAGAATGAATTCATCAAGTGTGTTAAATGAAAGTTTGGATAACTGCTAATACAAACATACCTGGGTATTAGTGGACACACTTATACTGATAATAATCTTGCTATAACCAATTTCAGCCAAGTTAAGTTATATTTTATTTGGATGTGAAATCAATATCTAATTAGCCCATATCACATAAGGTCTCAGAGTTTTAAATATTTTGATGTACATATGTTTGTTTTTCACACATTTGATAGTATATCTTTTCTTAGAAAGATAATGCATTGTATAAACTTAAGAACTCACTGACTGTATATAATATTGTCTAATAATAATAAATTCCCCATGTCACAATGCCACCCTAGTTTCTTCCCTACTGCAGTAATATGATGACAAAATTTTCCCAGGACTGCAGAAGTAGTTTTGAAATTTTGAATGTGACTTCCATATGCTGAAGAATGAAAGTTAAATTGTTATGGTTTCTTTTGTGGCTATTATGCCAAATTTGGTTGTTATCCAAGGCATACCACACCTTATGCAATCCCTTCCTCATGTCATGTTCATCTGACCACACCTATTCTGTAGGGAAGTGGCATTTTTGCAAAATTGATGCTCTTGTGGTTTCTAATTGATTATAATATTTCAGTTTCACCAATTAGCCTTTGCCTGGTACCTAAGACATTTAAAGTATTTGGAAAATTGATTCATTAATTTAGCATTGTTGAATTATAGGCCAACATGTAATTGTGTTGTGTGTTTTATTCTCTAGGTCCACTTTGCTGAGGGATCTGATTTGGCTGTCATAAGACCAATGATAGCCTGGGGCTATGCTTACCGGGAGTCTCGTCGAGGGCCATGGGAAGTACATGCCAGAGATAGAGCTCGGTTTAGTGGTCGAATTGCATCTGTGGCACCAGTGCTGAATGCAATCCTGGATCCGGTACACAGAAGCAAAGTCATGGCATCACGTCTCTACGATCTTTAAACTGATATACCTCGTTTCAAACCTGGGTGCTTGAAAAGGATACATTTTTTTTGTTTTTTGATATATTTGTTTATTTCATTGTAACTTTAAATTGTTTTGCCATGGTTGAGGATACCATATTGGTATAAACATTCTCCATACTTTGCTAAAGTGTTGGCGGCTTAGTTGAACTGAAAATATTAGCAGTGTCACAATATTTGACTTAGGGAGTAGGGAGAAGCTGCATTTTGACAAATACAGTTCTTGCTTCTTTAAAGTTTTTCCTCGTTATATAAATGAAAAATGATTTTATTGTACATAGCTAGTGATTGAAAGTAAAATGCAATAGTTTTGAAAATGATATTTTTTATTCCGCACCTAGTGTTTGATTCAATATCTTATGGGCTGTGAGATGGGCTATTTTGATTAATTGGTGAAGTTTTTCAAAGCAGTGTGCTGGGTTTTACCTGTGATATTCACTTCCGCCAGATATTATATGTATTTATGCAAAGTATCAATTAATATATTTTATGGTGACCATAGATGGATCACTTGTGAAACTTATTGTGTATGCAATAGAAATGATGCAAGTAAACATTTTAAATAAATAATATTGACAAGACTTTAATTGGTTACATGACTTCAATGATTTACCATCATTTAAAGGAATATTTGTTCTTATTGTTATGATGTTGTGGATAGTAATTCAATTGGATTTTATAATGTTCTGCAATGATTGTGTTGCAGTTGTCTCAAAGTTAGTATCATAAAGAAATCAGGTTGATTTTTTCAGTTGTATACTCTTCCATGCGCCTGTGTATTTGGAACAAGGACATTTCCCAAAGAGCTAATGTCCCCTAGGCAGATTAACAAGTTCTAACTTTTTTGCTCAGCTAATTGACTGATCAGTTTTTTTATATGAAACTTTGCCAAATTAAAATTGTACACCATAGAAATATTACCATGTGAGGAATATCCCCATTCTACCAATTCTTCACTAAGCGGTACATTGATTCAAAATGAAACAACGAAAAATCTAAATAATTTACCGCAGTGAATCATGGAATCAAGCAATTGAACTTCTAATTGAATTATATCTTGGTACAATGCAACAATTTCAGAGTCTAAAAATCATTCGCTTTGACTGGGATCCTGGTGAAGGTGAATTATTTTTACACACTGAAATTATTGCATTGTAATGTACACTTATCGGATGATTTCATAAAAAGTTACTGTTGCCTCATCTCCCGCAGTTTCTCTGAATGCATCTTTGTAATTAAGCTAAAAAATGGCAGGAGTACATTTTGATAAGCTCTTCAGAATCCAAGTTAATTGCTTATTTCTAACTTGCTACCAGTCTGGTAGGAAATTCAGGCTATTTAAAATCAAGTCCTGGCAAGCCTGGGTGTTCAATAAAATTCTTGCAACAGATAAAAATTCTGAAATTTTAAAGAGTAGAATCTTCCAATGCCAATGATTTGGACCATATGTGATTCCACTTTTAATTTATTTGCCTGTAAAATATGGCTGTGTACCTTCATACGTTTTGTGAATCACTTTCAATCAGATGCGTAAGCTTTGTGGCTGTAATATAATGCAAGTGTTAATAATGTATTATTTGGCTATGAAATGTCTTTTGTGTTCACTTTTTAGGTGTTATTCTTGCCCAATGGGTTTTTCTTTGGTTGTTATTATGAATCGAAAATGCACATTATAACATTTGTCATAGTGTTGGCTAATAAATTACAGAGGAGTATCATCCAGTATCAAAATGGTTGCATAATGCATGACTACAATTTCCTTTTGCAAATAACTTTAAACTAAGCAAATTCAGGGGAGAGGCAATCCTATTTGACATGGTAATAATTCCACGAAATGCAGGGTGGAATATTGGAGGGTTCATGAGGCATTCCAATAATATATGATGCTTTAAAACTTATTCATACTTTTAAGTATGGAATTATTTTCAATCAACAGCACATTTATCATAATAAAAGGGTTTGAAGAATAGATAAATCAAAGAAATGACAATGTTAGAAGATTAAAATTGTTAATTTTAATCAAAGAGTTCCTAAAAAATTGTTGACTTGCTGCTGAAATGTCTGAATAATATCGAAAATAATTGTGATTTGTTGAGAGACAACACCAATTTATTTGTAAAACATTCAAAACCCAGTTTGTCATTTACAAAATTAGTTATGTCCCTCAGGCTTACATGATGGATATGGTTAAATGACAATTTTAATGCATTGGATTTACTAACTTGATGCAGATAAGTTATTAATAGTTATTTATCCAAAGAATGGTTAACTGCGGCTAATCCCATTATGATTTCAGACTAGCCTCTGAGCTTTTCTATTCTTTATTGCTCTTGCAACAAATTGCTATCTTCTACATTTTGTAGAACTTAATATTAGGTGAGCTATATGACCTGAGATATTGTGAATTTTATTTTAATATTAATCTTCATTTATTTTCATTGGTTCAAATATTCTTATATTCACCTAATTGTTTGCTGAACAGAAAAGCAGCGTGTGTATTCAATGACATTTCTGGATTTTAAACAATGTTTCTGTGAAAAAAGCTTGTTTCACATATGCATGTAGTATGAAAACCATGATAAATTTTGTTTATTCACTAAAGATAATCAGTCTAGATAAGCAATTACCTTCTTGGGAAAACTATTCCAAATGGATAGTTTTTAAAATACTTGGAGAATGTTGGTCAAGTAACAGAGATGCATCCATAAGTTTTTTACTTGGATTCTGGTGTTGCAGTGTGGAGTGGTGGCTAGGGAGGGAGGGGTTGAATTTGAACTGATAAAAAACTTATACTCCCTTAAGCCTAAGAGAGAATCCATAGTCCTCGAGAAAATTTAGCATTTTTGTTGGGTCAGATCTGCTTAAATTATGTCACAAATGTTTTCAATGCAAGAGGTAAGGCCAGCCTGAGTTATCGTCTACCATTCTGTCACCTTAGGGTCATAATTTCAGTAGCAAGTTGAAATCACCAGTCAGACAATTCTCTCGGAGGAGAATGCATGGCATTTGGATCAATTTTGCTTCAAAGAAAGTAATGAAGTTAAAGGTTATATGTAAATAGTGAACAAGAGTGCATATGTGTATGTTTATTCCAACAATATATTCTCTTTAAAAATACTGGAAATTATGGCGATTATGACCATATATTTTTATTGACAAAAGGAATCTGCATGTGACACCTGTAATGTGGTGCACGAAATTGTCAAAATGCATAGCAACAAAGCAGATTTGTTTGTGTCCAAATTCAGCACAGAAACATCATTCTCAGCCAATTAGTACAGAATCATAATCCTTTCCCAATTGTGTCTATTGTCAGTGAAATATTAGTGGTTAAATTCATAATCTACTTGCATGTTGTCATTGTCTAGCAAATGCAGGTAATTAATACGTACAAATATTAGTTGATTACTTAATGTCAATCAGCCTCTCTTTTATCTTATCTACAATATATCTCATTTGCAAGACTTTTGACAAGATAGTTATTTTGTTTTGGATTGTTGCGTATTATTTATTAATGTTACATGGGTTACAGCTTCTCCGTTCCAACGCTGACCTCGCTAGTGGCTCACAAACGGGCACTTCGGTTATCCCCTTCGCCTACTTTCTGCAATGGCGAGGACGAAATGTTCTTGAAACGTTAATGACGATAAATTACATTCGCTTTCCAACGGACTTCTTGTACGCCTCCGTTTCACGCGGAAACTCCCATTCTCCACAGGCGTTATGGGCGAAGCGGAAACTATATATTTTTGTTCGGATTCACACTACTGGTGGCAGCACAAGACGGGAGTCGATGGAATATTTTTTTCCATGAACGGAGCGAGCACGCCGCCGAGGCGGAAACCGCTAGAGGGAGATTAGATAAGGAGAGTGAGAACCCGCTTGGGTTTACGCATTTAAGAAGGCTAAAATTTTAGCATTGCTGTTTTATTTTTTCGTAAAGAAATATAATAACGTATAAGTCTATGTATTATTTCATAATGTACTGGAGTTTTAAGGGTGGTCATTTCGAGACCACATTATTTACCATATAGCGGTTGTGTTTTTCGATTATATATGCGCTTTTTTTATTTATCGTATCATTTTTTAATAAGCTTTAGATCGTTTGTTTATCGAATCTTATTTTAAAACGTCACCCAAGCAATTACGTCAGCCTCATCGTGTCGTAATATATTTGTCACCATGCTTAAAAGATCATGCGCTATCTCGTAATCACGAACAGTCCATACTAATGACCATTTTCTCCCCACCTTTCGCTCATGTTAATGGCTTGTTCTTTTCCCCACTTTAATTTTATATTTTCAGATGAACCGTTTCGCAGTACAACTTATATAATTTAAATATGGAATTGCCGGCGTTTCTCAAGAAAGAAGACCTTATATTAAATCATAAATATAAAATAACCGATATAGAAAAAATCACAGCAAAATATGGACCTGCGCTTATAGGAACCATTCGTATTGCTGGGATAAAGAGAAAGCTTTTCCTGCCTAAGAGATATTTTGGTCCTCTTCACATCTGTGGAAGATTTGGCAGAATATAATAGTTTGAACGAAAACAATAAGTTTAACGTAATATGGGACGGTATGAGGCTGGAGATGGTGAATTAAAATAAGTATGTGATAGTTACCTTAAATTCAACTTAATAGCCAATTTTCCTTACAAAAATGGATATTTACGTTATTACTTTTCTCATTGGCAGGTTTCACCAGATGCTGCCCGTTCTCATTTTAATGCGATATTTACATATAAATATAAATTTGAATAAATAAATCATTATAAAAGGTTTTATTACTATTATTTGTATCAACCCTCTCCCGTTCGTGAGCAAATAGCATTCCCTTTGGGCCCTGCATTCGAGGTTAGTTTATTATTTTAAGAAAGTGTACGTAAAAAGCAAGTGAGAATAGCCGAATAACTGTGATGTTGACCGTTTACGTTTTAACCGGGAATAGAATAGGAAAATATTTCAATGTCCCGAAATTGAGCTCGCTCCCTCCCACTTCAACAAAATGCGATTTTCACGAAACGGAGAAATTAGTATGTGCGGTGAAAAAAATTGTTCAAAATTAAAAGCTTTGATACATAATAATGTGCATCATAATAAATTTAATTCAATATTAACATTTATTTAATTATGCTGCTTTGAATTCCAATTGTAATGTTATAGCTGTTGTTCTAATTGATCATATTCCTATTGTAATGTGTATTTTCCTCATTCATTTTCCTTCACCTTCCATTGTAAAATTATTTCCCTTTCAAAAAATACTAATATAATAGTAATGATAACATTTTAGCATTCTTAAAAGCAATCTCAGAAGAGTTTCAGGCAACTGCGGTCACGCGGTGAGGGGGAGGGGGGCCGGGGCCCGGCTCGAGCCCTACGCCGCCGCGCACGGCTTTTTTTAGTATAATAATATTAATATAAATAAACAGGGCGAAATTATCATTCCGAACAAGCCCACGCCGCCCATTGTTCAAAATTGAAAGCTTGGATACATAATAATGTACGTCATGATAAATTTAATTCAATATTAAAATTTTTTTAATTATTCTGCTTTAAATTCCAATGGTAAAGTTATAGCGTTCGTTATAATTGATCATATTCCTGTTCTTTTTCCTAATTCATTTTCCTTCACCTTCCATTGTAAAATTATTTCCCTAATAATAATACTAATATAATAGCAATGATAAAATTTTAGCATTCTTAAAAGCATGCATCTCAGAAGAATTTCAGGCAACTCAAAGTCGGTGTCATGCAGAAATTTTGTTCTACGTGGCTTAACGGCCTAGAACATTCGATGTGTGGACATTTTTCTAGCTATTTAGATGCTATTTCCCTTCGCCCGGTTTTCATGCGGTATTCATTCACGGGATTTTGGAGTCAAAAGTCGATATGCCGCCTGAATGGAGTTAGGAACCACATAAACCTTAATCGTGCAGACGGAACGAGATGTGGAGTGTGGAGAGGTTTCCTTTCCTCTCTCGGGGAGCGCGAGGGAGGGTTGGGGGAGGCGAGTGGGTGGAGGAGGAGGAGGATATTGGATTCCCTCCTTTTGCCAGCAATCGGTTATTGAAGCGCCTCTGGATAGAGTGGGAGAACACGCTCGGGCGCCATCTTTCCGCCCTCCCAAGGATGAAATTGCCGATCAAAATCGTTCCAGTGACTCTCTTTTTTTAAATTTTAATCCGTCAATCACGTAATGGCTAAATAATTTGACCTTGATGAGTCATCACGTTATCATTTTTAAGGAGTAGGCTTCTCCTGAAATACTACTTTAACACTCTCTTATTCTGCTGCATCCCACTTCCACTGTGGGTTTTCATTTCCCTCTCCCCCCCCCCCCCGAAAATGCGACTGCGTTTGTTAGTTTGTTTGTTAGATCACCATTGATTTTACTGGAGACTAAGTAGAAGTAATTTAAAAGTATGTCTAGAGGGACCAAAAATTAAAGAAAAAAATTCATGTTGATACAAATGCTGGTGATTGCCATAAAATGTACTCAGGTTTGAGGTCATTGTAATTGTGAGAAAAAGCAACAGAATCAAAATTTCACATACATAATGGATCCATGAAGTCGATACTAAAGTATCTTGAAAGAGGACCTTTTTCCACTCAATCTATTTAGTCTTATAATTAACGTGTGTTTGCTGGTTTGTGTTAAAGAGATCTTTATTAATCGGTCCAAATTTAGCACACATAACGCATGAAGTATTTGGAGCCAATTAAAGGCTAATGGTTTCAATCATCGAATAAGTTTTGATAAATGTCTTATAAAAGTATTCGAGAAGAATTACTGTTTCGAGATTATTAGGGATTGGAGCCAGAATGGCTTATATTCCAATATGAATTAGGTCAAACCGAATCAAAGGTAACACTTTCACGGAAGTGCAGGAAAAGAGAATAGAGATTCTGCAGAAAGAAAATTATTAATGAAATCAACACTATATCCGGTGCATTGATCTTTCAGAGTAAAAAAGAACGGATTACTGACCTGCTGGAATTTAATAACTCTCTTGTACAGTTCAGTAAAACAACAAAAAACGTATAGCACATAAAAATTCATTTAACCATTTACAGGTTTTTTTCTGACCATACAATTCAGACGAGAGGCATACATGCATCCCTAAAAAAATGGATCGTTGAAGGCTGCTAAGACTCATGCAGATTCTCAGGATGCTACGTGGATGGGAAAATCGAACATTTTTCTCGAGTTTATTTTATTTCATGAGACACCCGGAGCGTCACGTTTACTGAAAGGCTTGCTGGAATTCTTTAGCAGGAGCCTCTTGCTCGTCATCGTGTGCCGCGTCAATCCAAAAACTACGGAATCCACCCGGAACACTTACGGAAATCTATAAGAGCCCCTCACACCCTTTCGCCTTTGGACTTTTTTCATTCTGGCCGGGGTTTCTGGTGCCAGGGCCACAGGCTTTTACCAAGTTTCCCTCTATTCTTCAGGTACTCGCTCTTCACTCTGCCCACGGTAACGTGACATTGAAACTGATTTACACATCTCAAGTCCTCCCGCAGCACTACCAGAGCTGAACTACCGTACGTGTACCTGACTACTTCCTTCCCTTCCACATCTGCTAGATTTCACCGACTTTTTCGCTGTTTGAACAGCCTACAGGCTACTCCTTGTTTTTTTTATCTTTCAGAGGCGTTTATTTATAGTGGGAGCATGGAACTTAATAAGCGTAGTTTGCATTGACGTAAGAGGGGAGAATGTGGTAGCTGGGAACACTTGCGTGTGGGGTGCCTTTTTCACTTAGCATCAATATGAGGGGTACTGAAGAAAACCTCCTTTCATCCTCGAGAATCGAACTAGAACCTTTTCCTCAGTGGGAGTTGAGTGTGGCTGAACACTAGGAAAAATATCAATATGCTATTTTCTTTTTGTCATATTTCTCGTGGCTTTATTTCGATCTTTCGTTGATATTTCCCTCGGGTTTACTTGTATCAACAAAATTTTGCACAGTTCGAATTATCCTTTCTGTAGACTCTGTGCGGATTTGAGGTAAATGTCAACTCAAGGGTGCATATATGAAGAAGATGTGAATCTAATATCTTCCAAGTTATCTTTAACTGCTGCACCTTTGCCGTACATGTATAGCTTTGTAAGATGAACACAATCAGACGTCTGAGATTAAAATTAGCACCGGCAAAATGGGAGTAAACTTTCAATTCAAACGAATGCGTAATCGGTTTAGAATAAATCAAAGACGAGAAAATTCCAGTCTAGAGTATTGCCTGGACTTTTTATTTTGGTCTCTCGCATCATTTACCCTAGCCAATTAACGCACGCCAACCTGTCACATGAGTGTGAGATATTAGCTTCAATTCCTAACAAACAAAGGCGCTCATCCGTTTGCGCATTCGTATTTCCCGCCACCTTTCTCGCTCGTTCCCCCATCCCTGACACCCTAACAACCCCGCGACTACTATACTCCCCTGCACTATCAATCCCTTCCAAGCATCCCCTTAACCCACCCCTGCGTCCCCTCCTTCCCATCCCCACCCATTCGCCCCCATCCCCCTCTCATCCTTTCCCTCCCTCGGCTCTCCCAATGAATATCGGCTCCTCATCGATATTAACCCAATAGCCATTGCAAGGGACGGCCTTTATTCTCCTCCCTGTCTTCCCAACCTCATCCTCTTTCCTATCATCCCACGCAACGCCTCATCCCCTTTCATATCTGTGAACTCAAACCATCCCATCCCCTTTATCCTGGCTCTCTCTCTCCTCTCACCTTAATTTTTTCCCGGAATTCCTATCCTTTCTTGTACTCCCTTATCTTCGGATTCCACGCCGTTCCGTTGTTATTTTTTTTAACCTCTATCGAATATTCTGCCTCCTCAACTCCTCTTCCATCCCCTGCGTTTCCTCTCTCCCCCTTCAAACCTGCACCCCCTTCTCATGGCTACTCTGCTTTTTTAAGGGCCAGGTCGTTTAATCCTGCTCAACGTTTATTCGACAGATACCTGCTCTTTCGTGGAGTCCGGGGAGAGAGGAATGGGGAGAAGAGGGTGGGTAAGGGCATCATTGATGGGCACAGTAAAACTTTATTCGAGTAATCGGGGATTAAAGTGACGAGTCAGCCTTGTTGGATTTTTCGCTATTGAAACGCGCTATGAAACTCTCGGATTACTTCTGCCCTCCTGGGTACTTTTTGCGCGAGCAGAGTCGTTGGGATCACTTTGATGTGCGCGTTAAACAAGACGCTCGTGTTTATATTCATAAGCTGCATCAGCGGTAGGCTCTCTTGAGCAGAATATGCATTATAGACATCGACGGTTAATGAAAACCTTGGTGCCATTAAATGTTATTGGAAATCATGTGAAGTTATTAATGGAGAGTTTATATAATGATTTTATGTGCCAAAATATTTCCTGGACCACATCGTTATCAGGCACCTGTTTTTAAATGGTGTGGATAGTGGTGAGGGTAGCCACTTATCGAGAACTCCAAAGAACATTAGGAAAGAAACACAACATTTTATTCGGAAATATTTTGGAAGAGGTGAGGGTAATCCCCTTGACCGCCTGGGACTGTAATCACATTTTCCGCGTCCCTTTTCAAAGTCCTTTCAGAGCGACTGTTCCTATTGGTTTTCGGTCAAGATCATTAAGGACCAGTTTGAAATGGTAATACACTTACTGTCGTAAAGTGGTGCATTGGCTGGTGGCATGTATTTTTACAGCTTTAGTAAACATTAAAGAAGGAATTAGCACGTAATAGTGAGGGTATGCAAGTATTTCGAAAAAATTTGATGATTTCTTTAAAAACACAGGGGATAATCAATTATTTTACTGTTTCATTATGATCGTGAAAAGAAAAATCAACCCATGAATTCGTATAGATATTCTAGCAATTAAAACGGCATGCAAAAACATTTCATCGGAAAATGTGCTTTGGAAAATTATACATAACGAAATACATTTCTTACTATAAAAATTGAGATGAACAACAACGAATTTACCTTCTGAGTTATAATACGAAAATATAAATCTTTGCCCCCTATACCGGTGTCAGAAAAATACTTGTAGTTAGACTGATTGTTGCATTGAGAATGGCTAAAAATATATTCCGTTAATAGGTAACTTCAGAATTCCATTTTGATTTGGGTTTTTCAAATTTATATCCTCAACCACATACATATATGCCATTATTTTTGAGTAAAAGAGTCTAAGAAAAATATCAAGCCTGTTGAATTCTTATTCCACCGCTCACGCTCAGAGTCTTAAATCCTCAATTGAGACTTTAATAACGAGAATAATCTTACTACCTTTTTATATTTCCAGAGATTTGCGGAAGTCTCTCGCCCGGTCACACACGTGCACACAAAAGATGTCGCGCCCCTTTTCCTTCTCGGGTTTGCATTCCCCACTGCCCCGCCCCACCATTTCCACCCCCCGCCCTCATTCTCTACACGATATGCTCCCCGTCCACATCGGCGCTCCCTCCCCCATCCACCCTCTGCACCCCCGTGGCCTCCTTTAAGTTTCCTGCCACCGCACCCTCCACCTCACCGCTCCATCCCATGAGCCACCTCCGGTACCCACCTTCCAGTACCGTCCCTACCTCTGTGCCCCCCTCCCTTATCTTCCGCCACCTCCGCCGCCACCGCCCCCACCCACTCCGCTTTTCGATGAAGTGAGCAGGATTTGCGCTCTACGGACAAAAAGCGGGCCGTCGGACTCTCCGTTTTCCGGATGTTTCGAATTGGATTTGAGGTTCCAATTTCCAACGCCGATATGGATGCGGTAACTCTCTACCCACCCACTCTCTCGTCCACCCCCACCCAAACTCCCCCTTCTCCCTCTCCTTCCCCACTGGGGTTGGCTTGTCCTCCCCTCCCTTCCGTACCTACGTTGCCTTTCCCCGAGACCCCACAGCCACATGCACCCACCCCTTCCAATCCACCCCTCTTTTCCTCCCCGTCGCTATCGGGCGTTCCCATGCGTCCACTCTGTATGTCATCCCCCTTCCTCCAATACTCATTACCCAGTTGGCCCCTTTTGCCCATAAACGAACGACCCCAAAGCGTCCGGCAACCCTCTCGCCTGGTGCCACCACCGCCTCTCTCTCTCGCGCACGCCGCTTTCACCTTCCCTGCCTCGGGCACATTTTTTTTTCGTGTCGGGTGTGTTAAAAAAAATGGACGTGCAATATGTGGTACTAGGACGAATTCCATCTGCGGAGTGCAACCTTTTTATGGTCTCTCCATGCGTAGTATTAGGCGGAAATTATTGTTTTCATGAAAAAAAAATCGACTTGTGTTTTTCGCCGGAAATGCATGTTTTGGGTAATGCAGGACACGTTTCGTGTCACTCCGAACACGCTTTGAGCATTTTTTCAATCATGTGTCTTTCTGGGTGTGAATTTGAATGCGATGTGATTTCGTGGAAAAGTTAACTTGAAAACTACTTATCCGAGGAATCACGAATTTTGGCACTTAACATGTTTAAAATGAGTAGAATACTTTGCCGATTTGGGCTAAAATCAGAAAAGTTGTTTCATTTTATTTTGACTTGAAAACGTGTAAGGCTCTAATGAATATTTAAATTGTTCCAATTATAGACTTTTATGTAAACATGCAATGCTGTCAGATAAGTATTCATACTGTAAAGAGTAATTTTAGATATGGATAAAGTATCATAGAAACAAAAAACTTCTTGTTAAGCTTTCACACTTTTACCAAGACGTGGTTTACACAGTACGGAACGATTAAACAAATGAAATCCAGATGAAAGAAGACAGTATGCTTTTCCACATAAAGTATTTTTATTACGACATAGGTTTCGTTACAGCCTAACATCTTCAGTTAAAAAAGGTTCTTTTTTACTTGAAGATATTATGCTGTAACAAAACCTATGTCGTAATAAAAATACCCTATGTGGGAAAGCAGTGTCTTCTTTGATCACGAAGCATTTCCATCATGTTACGTGCGAAAGTGTATCAAATGAAAACCTGATTCCATTAGTTAAATAAATAAAATAATCCCATGAACTAAATTTTTCCACGTTCTATAACATTAGTTGCTAATGATAATGTATTGTATTTCCTGAAAAACAGTTAAAGCAACGACATAATGGATTAACACTAAAAGAAGATAGATGAGGACCCAACCATTTAGATTTGTATCAATGAAGATCACTTACGGATGTTAGTTATAGGATATACTTGAGGCGTCCCTCTCATTGCTCGATTGTGGTGGTTGGAATTCATCCTAATTTTCCTCAATTTGTACTCAGAAGTCGGTCCTTCGCACAAAAATCTGAAGTTCATACTGTGAAACTTTCCTCTCTCTAGCATTGTAGCGAAGTGGTGTACCTGTGTATGACATCTCTACCTCACATACTGATATACTTCTCGAACCAAAAGCCACGAAGTACGAAATTCATACAAAAACTGACGCTTTTCAATTCAAAACGTATAGTATTAATGGTAATGTTCCGTAATTGACTCTCAATTTGCCTAAGACACTCACTCCTATCTTCACCTGATATTAAAACGAGGTTATCATCGTAATTACTTGCGACTCGTGATGCAATCGAACTTAAAGGGAAACTTTCCGTTGACGACCCTTCGTTACACGACGAAGAGAGGACAGAGGAACGATGGAAATCGAAAGGACGGGTCAGAATACTCATGACGGGCACGTAGCCAGGATTTCATTCCGAGGGGAAGAGGGGGGTGGAGGGAGGGTGGAGGAGGAAAGAGATTGGAAAGGTTCAGGGTAGGGTCTGGGGGCCCACTAACTGAAGACGTTAAGCAACTTACTCGCAAAGAAGGTAGAATTTGAAGGGTGACCGACCCCTACCTCCCGAGCCATTCCCTCTCCCGTCCCCACCCCCGCTACGTGCCTGACTCATGAAGTTCCGTGCGGAGCGAATGAAGGAGGAAGTCCGCGGGAACTCTTCTCTGGGGAGAGGCTCAAAACTCTCAGGGTGTGGTGTGAGCTGGCGCAGCGACTTCTTTCAAAGACAATAATAGAGAGGGCGATAGATGGATGGATACGTCTGAGGATGAAATATTGTACAGCGGCCGGATATTGAAAGACGCGAAGGTGAGTGGACTGAGGAGCGAATGGATGTGGGGAGAAGGTCCGGGTGGTTGAAAGGGATCAATGCAGGGACTGATCGGTGACGGTGACAGCATTAAGGAGTACGGGGAGGGCGACGACGGCGGAGGAGAGAGATCCTTGGGGACCATTTTGGGGCGAGGATGAGCCGAGGGAGAGGTTTGCGGGTCGCCAGCTCACGGGGAAGTAGCTCGAGGAGAGAAAGAGGGAGGCATGGGGGTGGAAGCGGTGGGGTGGATGACACCGCGAGGGGAAAGGAGGAAAAGGACGGGCATTCGGGGATGACAGGAGTGACATGCTTGGATACATCGTTTCAGGGGTGGAAAAATTGTACGCATGAAAAATATTAAATTCAAATTTTCAAGAATTTAAGCCGGCAGGATTAGTTTGGGACGCGCTCGCCTGCTAACTCAAAGGTCGTAGGTTTGAGTCCCGTTTTGGGAATGAGTGTTTGTTATATCTTCTTGTTTGTCTCCTGAGATATCTAATGACAAATCGAGAGTGACTAATCGGGATCATTGGGGGTATATGGGTCATCAGTAAGGTTTGGAGTACTAAAAAAAGATGAAATCTGTACAAAATGGTATACTAAAGTAAGCAGGACTTAATGAGAAAATATGAGGAGATGTCAACTCGGATAAAATAAATCCAATCAACATATAAAGGAAGTGGAAAAATTTGTTGTTTTTGGAAGGAGGAGGTGTAGGAAACAAGAGCAGAAAGGTTCAATGACAATTTAACTCAGGACAAAAAAGCGTTCGACTAAGAGACACTACATAAACTGCTATGTGACTGCTATTTTCATATCCAAGAGCTCAAAGACAACGTTTAAGTACAATAATGTTTTCTTACGAAAAATTCAAAGAACTGCAGGAGATGCCTAGAGAATTACTTTAACCGAGTCATCCGCTAATATGTACCGAAATGCATGAATTTCACGGAGTAATAATCATCCCCCTTGACATCTAGTAAATGAACCATATAAGCTACCGAGGCGCACTGTGAACTTGCGCACCGCGTTGCACTGCGCACCTTCCGAGGCGAATGATATTTAAACTGTGAAATTCTCACATTTTGGAATGATTCCGCCGATGACCCATCATCATATAACATCTCGCTCTCGCATATGGCATCAGCATTAGACTCCGTTGAAGTAGCTGTCACCCCATCTCCCATAGTTCTTTGGATTCCTGAATCACTTCATGCTTAGACGTGTGTACTGCTTTAATATCTACAGTGCGCTGAGGGAGGGATAACCTTAGAGCCGAAAAACGTGCATTCGTCATCAACAATTAATTGCCTTTTACCTCCCATTTATTGGTGATCCCTTCAATCAAACTTCAAGTCATAGACCTGTATTTACACCGGTTGCATTTTATTTCACTCTCGTCTTTCATCACGAGTTTTGAGCACAAATCTGTGTGATATTTTTCTTCCGGATCATTACCTAGGGCGTCTAGATATGTACTCCCGCGATTGATTAATTACTTAAAAATAGTAACTGGAATTTGAAGTAGCCAGTATTAATTAAAAGAGGCAACCGACAGCTAAGGTCATTTGCTATTTGAGGGATTGGTGGATAATTTGGTAGAGATAAGGTTTTCAGTGAATGAGGAAAGGTTTAAGAGAAACCTGGCGTCGGCAGTGGTCTACTGTATAACGAAAGACGCCAAAGGGTCTACAGTTTCAAACCTCATTCGACGGATGGCGTACTTCACTTGAAGCGCTCTCCACAAAGGAGTTGGGATAACACCTGCCACCATCACTGGCGTTTGGATTGTGGTGAATAACTTCGCAGGATTCAGTTCAGGCGCTACTCTGAGATTGACAAGATTACCCCTATCGTGAGATGAATTTACCTGCAAACCATTTAGCGTCATCGGGATCTAGGCAGTGCTATTGCTTTATGGGAGGCTTCAGATGACCCAATGAGATACCCTTGCATAGCAGCCTGATTGAGACCTGGCATTGTCCCTGCCGAGGATTTCATTTTCCCGCAAACAATCGCCGGACGTACGCGCTTCGGTGCGCGCTTTTATGCTCGATACGGATCTTCCGCGTCGAGAATATGTGAGCTTGGGTGAGATTGACTTTCTCGTGTTTATTCACTGGTGTCTGGATTAAATTCCTTTCAAGCCACTTCGAGGTTATGAGAGTGCGATAAGTGGGTCTCTGACGTGGAGTTACTTTCCCTTGTAAACCACTCCAGGTGCTTGCGATCTGGCAGCGTTATTTCCTGACGGGACCTTCAAACACCCCTCGATAGAACCACCGATAGGAGGTGCGATTGAGCAACCTCATGTAATTGCATGTTTTTCGTTTGCATGAATTTTTTACATTTTCATTTCGATATGTTCAATTGGTTGTGGAGCATTTGATTTCATTCATCAGGTGGGATTTATTTCCCAGCCAATCAGCCGAAGGAAGTGAGAGAATGTCCAGTGATTAAAATTTCATTATTAAATTATTAATTTCATTATTGCAACACAGTGTAATTACGGCATGGGCGTTTCCGTTTTAATTTCAACAATTTAAAGGCAACGAATTATTCGACATTGAAAACAGTCATTTACAATCTTCAACAGCATGGAGATTTTAAATATTTTTAGTCTAGCATTTCCTTCTCCTCCACTTCCTGGCCCTTCTGTTTTATTGCTGACAGATAGACCAAAAGCCGAAGGCGGTGATCTTTTTACATGAAGTGCCCAGAAACGGATGTGCGGAATGTGCGCTTGCGGCAATAAGCGATATCGTACGTACGTCTCGCATTATGAACACAGATTGCAAAAGTTTTCTTATCTCCGTTGATGTGCATTGGCTTCTATATAAAATAAACACCGATAACGATAAGAGTCGAAAACATATGCCAGTCGGTGACCGAGTCACCATGCAGTCGGATCAGCCAAATGATGGAAATAATATTCCTAGGGTTAAAGTTCATAAAAGAGTGTTGCCAAGAATGCATAAGGGAGACTAGGAAGGGAGCAAGGGATGGGTAGGAGGAGGGGAAGGGAAAGATAAAGAGAGTGAAGAGGAGGGAGGGATTTCGATGGATGAGAAGGAAGCCGGATGAAGGAAGAAACGAATGGAAATTTATTCCAAGTAGAGGTCCCTCGGAATGTTTAAAGATTACGCGCCCACACGTATGTCCAAAGGAAAGAGCAAAAGGGATCGTTTGTCATTTTTTTAATGCTCCGTGGGAGATGAGGAGCATGCATATTAAGGAAGTAAACACATGGCACAGCAAAAAATAATTAATTAGAGAGAGAGTAAGAGGGAGAGAGAGAGAGATGTGGGGCGCGTACTCGACGCCCCAGATGACTAAAAGTGAGTTGGTCCGGTTGAAATATAAAAGAGTCTCGAGAGATAACGGGATATTAATATCGTTCAGATTCGCGTCAACAGCTTGGTTCTTAAAGAGCACCTACCTGCCCTGGATGTATACGAACTGTAGATCGTTAAGGAACATTCTGAGGGATGCAATTTGGAATCGGGCGAGGAGGTAGATTTGCAGAACGAGGGCCAGAGGAAAACCCGCGTTTGGAATCAGCCCAGAACGTGCAAGGGAAAGGGCAAAGGGCACGTCACTCGGAAGTTAATCCTTCGCTTACGAGGCCTTCGAAAAACCTTCTCCGAGATGAAACGACCTGGGAATAAAGAATCGTCCTCCATACTGAAACTTATTATCCACCGACGGGTCTCTGAAGAATTTGAAAGGTCTCGCGGTGGTAGAGGACGGGAGAGAAAGTGACCGAGGAAAATGATACGCTGGAAAACACACGCGGCTGCTTGATTTTTGACTTTATCGCACTCGAAAGAGTTGATGACCAACGAGCCGCCCATGCTTGGTCTATAGCAGTCCATTGATGCGTAACCTTCGGTCCGAGAGCCGAATTTGCCTCAATTACAACATCATTGGTAAAGCTCACTGAATACACGTGGCATATTTTCAATTCTGTGAATGGAAAAATAACCATCGATCAATGATCAATTTACAGTGAATACGAAAACGTAACTTTGCTCTCATTCACCTTATTTATTCATGAAATGGCATTTCCAATTAAGCCAGGAAATCCACTCGGCTGAACGAAAATAGCCAACCATGTCAGCTTTACCTCGACAGAGGGTGAATCAGTCGAAACTTTACGCAGAATACCTGATGAGAAACTTTAAAAGCATCGCACATCATCAAAGGAAAAGTAAACTTGACTTCGCATAATTTTGGGATTTTGAATCATAGATGCTTCGATGGCGATTAATTGGCCAGGTGTGACACGAAGTATGAATCGCGCCAAGGGCCTGGTGAGTAATAGGCGTGGCGAGTAAATTATTGGCCTCCACGAAACTACCGCCGGCTGGTGATCCCACTGGGATCCATACAAACCTTCGCATGTCATCAGCTTTCCCCAAGGCCATGTGTGTACCAATGGGACTCGAATCTAAGGGGAAATGGGTCATGAAACATTAGTTTCACCTGGTGAATGTGTTATATACCACGCGTACTCCCCAGTTGGATCAATAATGGGGTTATGAAAAGAGCGAGCTGCTTCTCTAGCATAACTTTGATCATAAGTTCTGCACTGCTAACCATAAATATTATTATCAGCAAGCCTTAGCAGTTGGTAAATCCTAGTAGTGTCCTGCTCAAGCCAGTAAGTATTCAAGTCAAAATTACGACGCCATGATTTTTTGTGCAATTCCATGAGTTTACCGTCTTTGTGCATGGCCATTAAGAAGTTAATAACTGCATGCGGGTAGTAACATTGAATATCCATCATTTAAGGACAGACATAGCAATAGAATCAGCAGTTATTTTTGACGAATGGGAACCGAGTACTAGAAGTTACGCATTAGACCCTTACGTGGCGTAAACATATGAATTTTATGGAAAGCGGCCATCGTTAGAAACATATTATTCCCCAAGAATGTGCACAGGAAAAAATGGCGAGGTAGGCGTAGGCGATCGTTAGTGGCAGCTACTATTTATAAGCAAAATGTAGGGCGGTTGGAATGGTTCATACAAACGTATGCGGGGAATTTTCAGCAATGAGACGTGATTTACAACAGCAACATAGCAGAGAAAATTGTAATATGAAACGATAATAACGTGAAATGAAACGAAAAAATAATGAGAAAGTATTGAAATACGAAAAACTTCTTTATTGATACTGTACTGTATATTGTACATTGATAATTAAGAGATATTCATATAAAAATAAAGAGATCGAGCATAAGAGCTCGTATTACTATTACGAGTCTGTAATACTATTTCGAATCCGTATTATAAATAAGTTCTTTAAAAAGCGAGTGAAGGAAGACCTGTGGAAAAAGCGGAAAAAGAGAGGAGGAAGCTTCTTGAACCCAAAATAAATAATCCAATCAGGTTTTTTTTAGTGAAATAATAACATTTTAAGGAAAAAAACAGTTTTTAGTAACTGTCCACTCTTTTATTGTAATAATAATAATAATAGACTGTCGAAACCGGCAGTGCCTTAATAAAACGATGTCAAAAATTTCTAAGGAGTTATTTGTTTTTAATTTAACAAATCCTACGAAACAATAACTTATTAGAGGCCACGAGGAAAGTAGCCAATGAAGATAGCGACAACGGAGAAGGAAGCAGAATAATTACGAGTAGAAGGTGACGGCAGCACTGGACGCCAACAGAAGACGTCCCCGCAGAGATATTCGAAGGCATGAAGAAAGCCTTGGCAGAAAGACAGGATACCCTGGGAGGGTGCTACACACCAATCCTAGGATTGATGAACTATGATGATGAAGGAAAGCAGGATAGAAGACGGTGATGAAGTAGGCGGATGAAAGCAATTTTGTTCGTGGAGAGAGGAGAGAAGAAGAGGGGGTGGACGGGAGACCATTTCGCAGGGGAGAAGGGGGAGTGAAGGAGGGACCCGCGGGCAGAGTTCCAAGTTCCGCATGTCGTTTCGGGTCTCGGAGTCTGATGCCGACCGGGGGTATCAGGGAGAGGAAGGAGGGGAGTGGGGGGGTGGAAAATGGCAATTTGGCCTTCCGTTCTCCCTCTCGAGTCCTATCGCGCCCCGCGCTCGCGAGGTGCGGGAAAGGGGCAAGATAGGGGAGGGCGGCAGGAGGGGAGTCCTCCTCCTTCCGATGGGATTTCGTCGCTCACGAAGTGGTACCTGGGTGGGTGGGGAGGGGCGGCGTGCAAGTGCGGGTGGGCTCTGGCGGCACTTTGGTATCACATCGGTTTGGTGTCCCGGCCAGGAACGGAGGACGGAAGAAGGGGACTCGGAAGGGTAAAGGAATGGGTGGAGATAAAAGGATTTCGGGAATCGTCTCGATCCGCACGAGCCCTCAAAACCCCTATCACACCCCCCCTGCCCCTCTCTCGCACACACGAGACGGGGATCGATTGGCGCCCATCCTCCCGCGAAAGAGGGCTCGCTCCGTCTGTCCGCTCGTCCACTCACCCGCGCACAAACACCCCCTCATCAATAGCCAAACCCTCAGTCCCGCTCCCGACCTTCTCCGTATCCGGATCGGATGATGATTCCTTCTCCTCTACGCTCGGAAAACTATGGATAGGCACGCGGGGGTTCGGGCAGAGTTTAGGGGGAGTCGGCGGGATGCGGAGATTTTTGTGGGTTCCGAGGGAGGGAGAGCCGAGGGATGTCGAGGTTGGGGGTTGGTGAGGGTGGTAGGTTTGGAAGCCGGAACGGGCGAGGAGAGTCCCCAGGGAGGGAGAGGTGGCAGCGAGAGGTGCGGGGGCGGTGAGAGACGCGAGGGGAGGTTGGGAAATGGAGGAGTGAGTGGTTGGAAGGGGGTGCGGTGCTTGGAGTTGGGGGTGGGCGGTGGGGCGTGATAGACTTGGGGATGCGTTCCTTCGTTCGAGGGTACGCTTGGCTTAAAGGATGAAAATCAAATCAAGTTAAGTGGCCATTGGGAACGGGTCGAGTTTTAAATACGAACGGTGTCATTATCCAAGAGGCTATACCCGAATTGAGAGGGTCGGATTTCGGTGTTTCTTTTTTATTTCAGTCCTACTGCAAACGTATTACAAGATGCAAAATGGATTTCCCAAGGGTCCCACGGAATACTTAACGGATTAATTTGAACTGTTTACGCACACGATTCATTTGTGCAACCCAGCTTATTGGGTTACGCCGAAAGATCAAAATCATATGGTTTTTTTGCTCCTTTTAAGTTATTTACACACCCTATACGTATACTCTCTGTAAATGGTACGTTTGATTGCTCGTAGTCTCTGGGCGTCTATTACTTCAGCATCGAATACGATAAACTGAGAGAATCTGTATTACACGAAGACATACGTATCAATTGTAATTTTAAAATGAAAATATGAAAATATCAGCACACTAATTATTCAGGCAAATACATTTCCATTGAAGTTTATATAAAAATTTTCAAAAGCAATTGAAATTGTAATAACCATAACTGGAGAATTAATTTTTACATACATTCAGATTAGGACGGACATTTCATTTTAGTATTATCGTTCAAGTTGCTGGTAGCCATGAATATGAAAATGCTATAAATATTTTTCCAGCTAAATATAGGTCATGTTTTCCTGATAAAATAAGTCATATTGATTACCATAAAGCAAAAGTGTCATATAATGGAATGGAAAATGCACCAAATTTGTTTCGAACGTTTTAATTACACAGTTGAACAAAAATTAGGTACAAAATTTAGAATCGGTTTTACTAACATTAATCAAACTAAGGACATAATAGTAGTTAAAATATGGAATTAAGATAGAAACGGTTTGATCTCTGTACTGTAACATACAACCATAAGGGTTTCGCCCAGAAATATTTTTATTACTTATCTTTCTTGCAAGAGGTAGTTATATTCTATGCAATAAGAGTTACCGTAATGACAAATATATTTTCACATGCATATGAAATTATTCCTTTATTTTTTTTCTTTGTGCACCAATCCACTGAAATCAAATGAACTCTTTCAATTAATGGACAACCATTGCAAGTCAGTCAGAAGGTTTCAATTAATGGACGGGCAACGAACTGAAATCAAAGAGTTTGTTATTTCTGTGGAATTCGTTCACTGAATGTTGTTTTTATTCCCTGGCTATTCATCAGTACATGGAGCTATTTTTTTTAGCATTTAAATATTTACTCTAGAGCATCATTCATGCGTGGAATGAAAGCAAATGTTGGCAAGATCGAACTACCGCTGAGTCGAAAGCGTGTAGGACCGGAGTCGGGAGCCCTATAAACTCGATAAAAATCTCTGCAGATATTTCTTTTTCACACGAAGCTGCTAGTATTTCCCCAAAAGAAGAAAGAATAGAATAAGACTCCCTGGGTGAGAAAAATAATGACACGCTCTGGAGCTGTCTCTGCATCGCCACGCCTCAAAACGCAAAAGGCAGACTACTACTTTATACCCAGAGAGAAAGAAAAAACTAGGGAAGGTCGTTAACGCTGTGACCTTTTCCTTAAAAAAAAAAGACTTTCACCGATTCTGCCTCCATTGGAAATTCTGTGCTCTCGAAGTCTCGTGCTCTCTCGGTCGAAGCACGTCCATTAGGCTAATTGAAAAAAAAATATGCAAAACATGATGGAACTCACGAGCGAACATCGTTTTGAAGATGTGAATTCACGTGTGGAAAACGAGAGGGGAATCACGGCCGAGGCATGAGGGAAGTGGGTGAATGGTTGAGGAGGAGGGAGGAATGTGGGAGGAGAGGAACAGGCTCGCTCTAAAATAGAGACGGAGGGACAAAAGTAAAGGCAGCGAAAGGCGAAGGCTGGGGGTAGTAGAATGAGAGGCGTGATTTTAGGGCCTCGCAAGAAGGAAGCGGGAAGTAAGGGGAGCAGAGAAGGCGGATGGGAGGCGGAAGTAACCATCGTGGAGAAGGAAATCCGGCGCCGGCGCCTGTCCGAGCCGACGGAAGAAAGAGAGTAGCTCCTGCTCCTGCTTCCTCTCTTTCCTTCCGGAGTCACGCTGCGTGGATTCGTCACCGCGAATAAGGAGCGAGGGGGGGGTCTTAATTGCGCTCGCAAACCGTTTTGGGTAATGCAGATTGTTTTGTGATTTGCTGGAGTAGAGTTATGATGCAGCATGGCACTGACCGTAGAAGTAATGGAAGTTAATGTACTAGCGGTTCTTTTTACTGGGAAGGAAAATGCAGGAATGTTATCCTATTGCTAAAGATTTAAAGAGAACAGTTTGTTTTCACACACATTCCTCCATTTTATTCATAAGAATCGTACAATTCTGTGAGTGGTGGGGCGCGCAAAATTCTCTCAATGCTAGCAGCATAATAGAATTTAGCTAAATTTAATATAAAAAATTAATATAAAGGACTAAATTGAGAGAATTAATATAAAGGAGCGGTATGAAAAAATGGAAAACAATGAGAAATTATAGCAGATAGGTGGGTTAAATTCATACGGTGATATATGCTCGGCTCATTAGACAGGGTAAAATGAGCATTGGTGGCGATGAAAGTAATATTGCAAATATTGCAAAAAAATATTTTTTTGTAGTTAACTTGTCTCAAAGAAGGTATTTTACAAGAGTCTTATGAAATGATTACTCTTACTTTTGCCTAGGAATGGCAATTGAAATATTAATTAATACTCCTCTAAGGATTTCTAATGCCTAAGTAATTTTGACTTTGGAATCCTTGAAAACAACACGACCCCTAAATGCGCCTACACAATCTAGCCGCTCCAAAATATAAATGAATGTTCTTTTGAAAATTCAGAATTTTAAAGTTCTTATATTTGCTGTAGATTGATTTAGCGATAACGAGTTACTATATTCTGATAAGATAACATTTTCCATTTCCCCGCACCTGCATTGAATCTTAGGTATTGACAGAAATTTTACTTTCCTCTGGTAAATAAGTAATGCGTTTACTTAATCATAATTGAATGAGTTTACCTGTAAAATACTCAGAGAAGAATTAATGAATATATGATATAATTAGGTTTTTTAAACTGAATTTATAGAATAATGGTGTTTAATTCCCAGGTCAATCGCAAATATCCGAAATTGCTCATCACTACTTAAAAAGGAAAAGGGGAACAATAAATGTGCCCTCATTCATCTAAAAACTCTATGTCAATAATTTTTACAAGAAATCTAAGCTAGAATCCGCGTGGTAATAAAGAAGTAAGAGAAGAGGGCTCAGCAAGTGTATGTGGCGGCGGCGGCGCATGATAGCGACACGAAGAGACTGGTCGGGATGCGTCTCAGGCGAAGGGGAAGAAGTGACTCTCGGTTGGAGGTAGTCAGAAGGTCGAGGAGAAAAAAAATTTGGCGGTAGCGAATGGATATATGCGGGAATAGTATGGCAAACTACACCTTCAATTTTTTCCAGATGAAGCAGAAAGGGCCGAATCGAGTTTCCAAAATAAAGTTTTCTCCTTGCGTCAAGGAAATTGTACATTCCCCTAGGAATGCAGCCGCATGCCTGAACACCTCCCCTCACCATCCTCCGTCGGTGTGGAGACCCTACTATGGAAAAGACCGTGGGATGTGTATATCGTCGGAATTCCACGGTTTGGATTTTGCGGTCTTTTGCGGTCGGTCCCTTGAGCCCTATCGCTCACTATCTCATTCCTTCCCGAACCTTGTATCCTCCCCCATTTCTCATAGCCTTCCAGCCCGTACTACGCCCAGGATTCCGCTCTCTTATAGCCTTGACTTGGCTTTCGGCGAGGCGAAGCAAGCACTAGACCGGCTTAAAACCCATCCGATTCATGCGAGAGTAAAAAAAAAATCTTTAAAAGGACGCCCTTCAATGACCGGAGATAATCTCATAGAATTAAAAGTTGTTTCTTTTTTTAATTTTACGTTCCTTGACAAACGTGTAAGGTGTTACTCAGTTCACCGGTGGGCGTTCTCCCAGACTGACTGCGATCATCGCGAGGCATTCCCGAAAGTATAAGGATCTAAATAAAAATAAAGGAATTGAGATTTTTTTCTATTGGGTGCGAGAAATAAAACTGAGATGCCATTTTTGAACTACGAAAACATCAGTCGTGAAGGAGAGGGAGAGAGAGAGAGAGAAGGGAGAGATTGGGGTGTTTTAGTAGGTGAGTGGGAGGAGTCAAAGACAATCAAAAGGGAGTAGGGCGGTGGGTTCCTGTCTCCTTTAAACGCACGAAGATTCGCTGAATCTCCGTCAAAAATGCAGCAGCGAAGGAACGGAGCCGCGCTCCGCTACTTTTTCCCCCCTCCTCCCTCTGATAAAGAAATGATGTTTCCCTGTCATCAAGCCTCCTCGAATAAAATGGAAATGTTTACATTGAAAATTTTGCTTCGTTCCGACTTGCCGTATTTTTATCCACTCCCGGCTGCGCCTCTAACTCTCTCTCTCGCCGCTTCACCTCTCCCTTCGACGCACACTCCTCCGAACTTCCTTCTCCTCCAAACCCCTCCTCCCCTCAACCACCTACCGTTAACTCGCAAAAACCTCCCCGCTTCCCCATCCTCCCCGCCGCGTATCCCAATCTCCTCCGACTAGATGGGATCTCTCCTCCCCCGCACCCTCACTCCCACCCACCACCCTCAGCCCATCCCGGCAAACTCCCACCTCTCCTTCTCATCATCAGAGATACGAGCGAGAGAATTTTTGCATGGAAATTGAGAAGCAAAGGGCTGCTGCCGCTGCTGTTGCTGCAGCTCTTTTGGTTACATCAATGGGTGGGCAAGACGCCAGCGACTGCCGCCGCTGAATGAGTTCCCTCCTTAACTCCCAACCCCCCCCCCTCCCCCACTCCCCTCACTCCCCTCTCCGCCCACCACGTCCTCTGCGTTGATCATTCAAAGAGAAGTGAGGCACAATGAAAATAATCCCTTTCATAGCCGTGGAGATGATGATGAAATGTTTAAACTCTCTCGCGCAGGAATTTAAGGTGAGAGGATGGGTGGGAGTGGGGGAAAGCACTGAGCGCCTCGAGTGTTGCATTTGGATGAAAAAACAAAAATAAGAGACACCGGAAGAAGGTCGCTCACGTGTATAGCCGGGGAGAATGCGGAAACTCAAATAATTCGACTTGGGCATTCTGTATAAATGAATAAAAAATGGTATGTGTACATACTCATTTAAGGATATTCATTAACTTATGATCTGTACAATGAGAAACTCAACTAATGCAAAAATTCCCAATAATTCTAAAGGTAAATACTTAAGAATTTTAACAGCAGTCATGAAGAGCTAAGCGAATACATTAATGGGTATTGGGAATGAACGCAACTGCATTTGAAAAAAAATGATAATTTATGGACTCAATAAAATGTTCTCTGGTAATTTAAATAAAGAAAATACTGGTATTGATCGTGAATGGATGCTCATAAGTTTCCTAAAACGGAAAGAACGAACGTCAAATGGATAATTTTGAAATATCTATTGAAGAAATTTTCTCTTTGGATCGAGAGTTTTTTATCTGCAGACCATACTGAATAATTTCAACCCAAAATGACCGACAATGCTATCATTGAACGGCCATGAATACAAAAAATATAATTGCTCAACTATTTTGCACTAAAAAATAGGCGGTAGTGTGTTAAACTCTCTAATAATAATTTTTTGCTCAGGCCACAACATATCGATATCAGGGTCTACAGGGGAGTCGCAAAAAATAAAGCTTTTCTCTCTCTAAGAAACCCTCTTTCGCGAATATCTTGCAAACTTTCAGACGTCCTGCTTCACCACGTACTCTTTCCCCCTCTTTTATTTTTCATCGAATGTGGTCACGATTCATCCATTCATACCTCTCTCCTCTTCGATCACGTCCCCTCCCTCCACGACGAGGGCCTCTCTCGCCCGTGTGAATTTTCGTGGGAAGCCCCCGATCCCTCAACACGGTCTCCTCCCGCGCGCATCGACGGGGAATTGTTTTCAAGAAGGCGTCGAATGTGTTATGAATTCCACCCTTGACGTAGTCCTAAGCCTCTATTCTTCTTCTTCTTCCCGATCCGTCTCTTTCCCTCCCGCTTCCATTCCTCGCTCTACACGCCTCAGTCCCCGCCTCTTTGCACCCCGTTTAGAGATTCGCTGCGACTCCTTAATATGCGTGCGCGGAAGAGCTGGAAACCGCGACCTCTGTTTACACCCAGCCTCAATTTTCACTCCGCATTTATACTCTGTGGGACGGAGTCAAGTCACTCAGTGGGCGTCTGACTACTGATCGAAGGCTCCCGGGTTAAAAATCCTGGGTGATGCCTTTTACCCCCACATGAAATCAAAGCGGTATGATTTATAGGCTAACAAAACTTGTTGGGAAATGAAATAGAGACAAAGGCAAAAGACATGCACCCCCTGCCTTTAATGCTTTAATTGAACACGATTTATTAAAATACTATCATAATTGTTATTTACTATAGGCAAGACTATAGGTGCACGCAAAATATAGCCTCACCTGACAGAAATATGGCTTGATTTCGGCATGATGATGATCAAAACCATTCTACCTTTTCTCTCCCTCTACCCCTCTCTCTCTCCTCCTTTGAAGATTACGATGTCAGGATGGAGTCTTTTTCTTCTTATTCTTAAAAACAGATTTCATTCATTTCCTTGCGCGTTAAGGTACCGTTACGAAAAACAAGCCGGCTCGAAAACGCGCCGGCGGTACTACAACGTGGCATTAAGTAAGAGGAATATAACAGCGTCCCCAGGAGGCCCCGAGTTATATACTACCTATTAGGGAAGAAGGTCGGAATGGATGGAGGGGAGTCGGGAGGAGGAGGATGAGGGTCGTCGGATGCCTTCCCTTCAGATAGGCCAGGGTCGGATGGCGGTACGTACGTACAAAAAGGTGAAAGGGCGAAAAGGCGTTTAGGCGAAGTGATGCGGCGGGTGAGGCGCAATTGGGTCTTTTACAGGGCGAGGGGGCAGGATGTGGAGGGATAGAGAGATGACATGGGGGGAAGGAGGAGGGCTCGGAGGGGAGGTGATGACATGAGGGAGAGGGGGGCATGGTCCCCCACCTGGGTGGCGGAAAGAGGAGTGAGAATTGGGAGGTCGGGTTGCGGGGAGTGTGGGGAGGGATTATATTTCCTGAGGAAGTCTGTGATGCGTGTGTAAAAGAAACCAAGAGGGGGACGAGGGGCGGGATGGTGTTTCGCACAGGAAGCAACGGGGGGGGGAGGCGGGAGTGAGAGGGACGGAGGACGGCGAGAAGGAATTGGGGCAGTTGAGGGGTGAGGTCGGGAGTGGAGAGGAGAGCGGGGGTCGAGGGTGGTGTAGGAGCGGAGGTTTGGATGGGACTGAGGTGAAACTTGGATAGGGGGAGGGGTTAGGAGCGAAGGAATGAAGTGCGGAAAGGTGCGAGAAGGAAACAGCCCGGGAGGAGGCTTAGGGATTAGGATGCGAGGGGGAGGAGTGGAGTAAACGAGGCGGGATTGGGCGGGGGTGGCAGTGGGCGATCCTCAGCCATCCCGGCTCTGTTCTCCTGCGGAGGGTGGAAAAATGTGGCAATTTACCGCTAACGCGTTCCAGTGAACAACGGTGTCGCGGCGTCGCGTGCCCTTATGGTGCGGAATAAGGTCCCCGAAGTCGTAGCCAGATGATGAAAGCGGGAGGAGAGGGGGAGGGAGGGAGTGTAGACGGAACAGACGAGGATGCGGAGGGGGACTTTGGAGTTGCCGCCACTGCACCGGGATACGAAATTGAAGGGGGTGCGAGGGGGAGGGTCGGCCGTGGAAAGAGGAGAGCTGGATGGAGGGAGGGTTTTGGGTAGAAGGGTCAAGAAGGGCAAGAGTGGGAGGGAGGAGGTGGAGGGGGAAGAGGAGGTCGAGTTGGAGGGGTGGTGGTGGTGGGAAATGGTGTGCTCATGCAGACAAAGTGGTGAAGATATAAGAAGTGGGAGGTTGGAGACGTCGGGGCGATTACTCAAGGTGCATGAAAAATAAAAGAATGGAGATAACACTCAAGCGTAAAAAAATGGCAATCGGGGCGGGAATGTGCAGAGGGGAAAAAAGCAGAAAATAAATGGAATTGGAGCGAAATGGCAACGAGAGGAGAGAAAGATAAGGAAATTTTGAGCGGGGCGTGGGAATTAAAATGAAGGAAAAAAAATAAAGAAAGAATAAGGAACCGTGCCTTCCTTTAGGTGGGAAAATTATGCGGAGGCGCAAAAAGAAGAGAGGTTCGGGAATTAAAAACGGGAGTTATTGATAAATAGCACCGGAGGCACAAACGCATCCCGACTATAATTTGGGTTAATTGGTTTTTAAAAGTATGCTAGAGAAAGAGCTTTGATAGGGGTTATGGCAATATTTTGAAAGAAAAAGGCGCTAAAAATAAAATTACTTGGATAAAAATTTATCGTACCTTCACGACCTCTGGCGCGTTTTTCTTGGTAATTTATGAAAAAAGAAAGCGGATAATATGAGTGACACCTAAAAAATTGTTCGCTTAGTTTCATTATAGTCTCATGAAAATCGTTCAAAGAACATTTTATGCGGTAATGATTAGACGTGAAATATGCTAGCTGGAATGATAGATAATTAACTTGGAAAATAGAAGAACACTCTCTTAGGAAAATGCTTAAACCATAATTGGAAATTTTGAACTTGACATTGGAACGTATATCTTTTTTGCTGAGTGGAACCTAGTCAGTTTTTGTTTATTTTCAATTACATATATCAGTAGAAGACGAATTTCGGAACTTCTAACGGTCATTTCCGAAAATTCAAACTCTTACGGTTTTCGAGATCACCATTACTTGAAAAGAATGGTCGTAGTTATAGTTTAATTCGAAATTACTATCGAGAATAATCATCTTTCAAATTCGTGAACAATTTTATACTTTTGATACCCTTCAAATTCATTTTCTGTTTGGCGAAGCTTGTCAACAGGAGATATTTGAACATTTATATTGCAAAAGCAGTCATAAAGTTCAAGAGTATTACATGAATAACAAGGGTCTTGAATTTTAAACAATAGTTTAATAATAAATGACATAAATAATGCTATTATGTAAAATATGCTGCATTAATAAATACATTGCTAATTAGGATGCAAATGAAATATTTTGGCCGTATATTCTATTCACTTCATGTCCACGCGGGCAGGACGTTGCAATGAAAAAAGCTGTGCTTAAATATATTATCAGACCTACTATTACTTGAACATTCCCAGGGGTGCCAGTGGACAGATTCCTCATTTATTAATCGCAATCTCCAGCTTGTTCAAAGTAGAGCGCCTAAGAACAAGAACTCGGAACTGAATTCGGAGGCTATAAATTCCGCGCATTACCATTTAATCACGTGTACATTCCCTATTACCATGCGGAGGAACGGTAGCTGCTGCTTGGATTCACTGATACCATCCGAGGCTGGAATCGGTGGAAACCTACTTCGTGAAAGTGACATGTCTTCAAACTCCGAAGAGGATTGATCTTGGAGTGAGTGGGGGGGGGGGGGGTGGTAGAGAATTTCGTCGGGGAAGAACTATGAAAATCCAAATATCCCTCCTCTCAATCCTCATTTTGACGGATTCCAGGCACTTTACCCACGATCCTTCTGCAGAAGGCTTTGATCTCCTTTCGAAACTTGATGTTAGGGCATTTAGCCCTACGTGTAGCTACTGTATAATGCAATATCCTTGCCTTGGAGACTTAATTCCTCAGAAATATCCGTTTTCCTAATTCTATCAGAACTTCACTCTGGCATTCAAAGCCGAAATTTGATGAAATTACCTTCCGCATTGGGGGAGAAGTTTTCACCCACGACCGTATCGTTAAAAATTTGGTTATGAGAAATCCAGGTGGGTGGATTATAAATGCTGTTCACTGCGGAGGAAACTCGGTGCTGATCGCAAAACCACACCGACCCTTAATTATTTAGCTATGATATTTTATCTATGTCTAATTTCATTTTAAACAATTGCGCCACCGTCTTTAAATCTCTGCGGTAAAAAATAACATTGAGGGAAGAGAAAATATTTAAACTAGTTATTACATATTTTGAATAAAAAAATTTGGTAGAGTTATTATTTTAGCCATGTGATTTTAAAATATGGAATCATCATGGATCAGCGTTTTTTTAACCATATTACTTACTGCTGGACGGAAAAAGTGGTTAAATGAACTAAAATTGAATTGAAAAATTGATATCAGTGCAATGGAGAAAGATGCAATGTAAATGAAATGAAATAAGCATAGAAATAAATTTATTCTTTTTTAATATATTAATTTTTCTATATGTTGGAAGAACTTGAAACCTAACTTTAAGAGTTTCGGAAGATTACATAAATTTTGAATTTGAGATAATCTCATAAAATTGATTTGAGAGATAGTTGACGCTGATACTTGGTGGTTATCTATTGTCATGTGAAGGTAGAATAGAAAAGACTGCAATTCAACAGGAAAGAATTTATTACTGTCAATTAGTTTCGCTACACTCGGCAATCAATCCAACTTCGTGAGGGTCCCATACACTAGCAGGATATTCTAAAAGAGGCCAAGCCAGCAAAAGTACTTCTGTAGTACATATAATAATTGAGCCTTAAAGGGATACATCATGGCGTGTCCATTTAAAATTTCTTACGGTTTCCCCATGCAGTCATAAGGTTTTAGCTAAAAGTTTATTTGCTAAAATTATAGAGAAAATCACGATGAATTAAAGGCATAATTGCACGGAAAACTTTTGGTGGTGTTCACATATTCTTGATGCACATTAGCAATTAATGATAGTAGTAAAGAAAGGAATAACACAAAAATAAAATGCACGGAACTCACTTCGATATTTCGGTGGTCCCAGCCACCTACACTCGTATATGAAGTCACTCCTGAGATATGAGGTGCATTGGATTACCGACCGACGGCCTCAGGTTTGATTCCAGGAGAGACAGATTTTCCTGGGAAACCATAGGCAATACTGGGACTGCCCCTGATGTGTAGATTTCACACATTTTTGGGTTAAATATATTTTTGAGCTCTACCCTCACCAGTCAGACCAACCTTCGGTTTGGTAAATGTGCGTGTATATATGCATGTATATACACGACAACGAGTACGAGCTTGTATGAGTGCATACTCGTTGCCCATCTGGTATATAAACAGGATGGAGCAGAATGAACTTCCCGATTTGACGGGTAAATTGTAAAAAAAAACCAACCAAAATAATTAAAAAAGGTTTTATTTATGAAAACTAAATTTAATGCTATGTTTTTTCATTAGGTTTTGAAAGTTATTTCATTCAGGTGACGACCTTGGTGAGCGATGCACATGCTGAGTCGTTCAACAATGTTTTCAAAAACTCTTCTCATCATATCTTACGTTATTTCAGCGATGACATCAGTAATTTCCTCCTTAAGATCTTCCAAGGTCCTTGGTCGAAATTTGTAAACCTCAGATTTTAGATATCCTCAAAGAAAGGAATCACATGTCTCAACTCTAGGGTGCGAGGGGGGCATGGAACATGCCCTCATAAGGAGAGCTGGCGGCCGGGAAATTGTTCTTGCAGGATTTGGCGTGAGCGATGGGCGGTATGAGCCGAGGCACCATCCTATTGAAGCCAAAAGGCTTCTATGTCATATTCCTCATCATACTCTTCCATTTTAGGGAGTAAAAAGTTCTCTAGCATCTCATAACGGTGCACAGAGTTCACAGCAACAGTTAAACTCGAGATTCAAAATAGTAAGGCCCAATAATGCCTATGGGGGAAACAGCACACCAAAACGTCACTTTGGGGCTATGAAGAGGTCTTGGGTGAAGTTCATGAGGGTTTTCAGTCGCCCAGTAACGAAAATTTTGCTTATTTACTGAACCGGAGAGGTGAAAATGCGCTTCATCGCTAGATTACAGGGCTCTCTGCGTCGCCACCACACTATTATTGTTCTTGAAGAATGTTTCTACGACAAAGGTCCGTTGCTCACCAGACCACTGCATGGTAACTACTAAAAATGGTGTTGTTTCTCCCAGCTAACGTCACTACTCACTCCAATAATTTACCTGAACCTTCTTCAGTGATTTTTTGAAACAAGAGAGTGCATTCTGCCCCACCCCGTATATATATATGTATTATTGATATGTATCTATATATATATATATATATATATGTATATACAGTCATATATATATGTGTGTGTATATATATATATGTATATAGTCATATATATATATATATATATATATATATATATATATATATATATATATATATGACTTCCAACCATTATACTCTATGTCCTATTTTCCACTCTTAACTCAATAGTTTAAGGTCCGCGTCTTTGACACAGTGATAATAGCAGTGAAACGCTGTCAAAAGGGAACAACTAAATCCGGATCTCGTACAGATAAAGTTTGCGCAATGGACTTAGAGAAGAAGGAATAAAAGGGTAGGGATGTGAGTGTGTGCTATACCGCTCAGTAGGGGATATATACGAAAAGTCTAGAGACGAAGAATTTAACATACATCCGACATTAAACGATAAAAATTCATTATTTCACTGAGGTCGATGTTTATCCGCAGAAATTTGACCCCTTTTTTAGCTAACAAGAACTGTTAGGGTGGGTTTTCCGCTGACATGTGCATGAATATGCTCATACATTTAAAGACATTAATGTAGACTATTTACTTCCTGTGGTGCAACTGCGGAGATCTTTTCATATAAATCAGAGTCAGATGAATATCGCATGCGAAGTAAATACGCCCGTTAGCTTAAAAAGAATGAATAATGGTCCACCTTTAATAAAATGCGCCAAAAAATTAAACGGTTGCAATTTTTATCAAGGCGAATGATTTTTACACTCTGAAATTTTTGAATTGAATTACACAGTAATTAGTTATGAGAGCTCCTGCTATGTGATGCCGTCGGCTTATTCATTGCAAAAAAATTCAGGAAATCACTCCGTCGAGGAGCGGAAACTAACATGGCGACACTTTCTTTATAAATCACTTGCATTCAGTAAGGCAAATTTCTTCCGAAGTTAACTCGAGCATGCTTGATGATGACATTTAGTTGAGCAGCCGTTCAAATTATCAAAGGTATTCTTGGTAGGTACCTAAAGGATAGAAATGGTAGAGAGAATCTTTCTGCGATCAAAATCTTTGATTTCAAACCGAGGACTGAATATTTATACCTCTTAGCATCTCATACAAATTTTACTAAGGGTAACTGGATCTTAACAACTAGGGGGGGCCCATAAATGCCTTCAAACCCATTAGTGAGAATGTGTGGTACCTTAGGTTGTAATAATTGGTTTATCTCAATTTCGATGAAAGCAGAAAGGGTTTTACGCTGCTTACGCTAATGCATAACAACAAATTATTACCATAGGTGATGATAAACAACTTTATGTGCTTTCCTGGTGGTTAAAATGTCTGACAGCCAAAAGATGGAGAAAATGAAGTGATGTCGTATTAGAATGTTGACTTTTTTCTTGCAAAGATAAACTAATGATATCGTATGGTATGGAGATGAGACCAGAGTTTGCCCTTAAAATCTACGGTTTAAAAACATTGAAAAGACTTCAGAGGGGCAAAAAAAGTTTTAAAATCGTATGAAGAAACTTTTAAAAGACTTGGAGGAACAATTTGCAAGATTTAAGACCCAAATAAGAGCAGAAATCAATGAACTAAAATTATAAAGATTTTGAAGATAAAGATATATAAAATTGAAATTTCTTCAGATTCGTGAGCACTAAATTTCTGCGTGATGAAATTATTATATATTTGATGACTTAAATGCATAATTCTGTTTATCATTTAACCTCTCTCCTTGCATAATTCCTTTTTCAAACAGTACTTATGAGCTACTGATTTTAACCAGAGGAAAAATGAAAGAAGGGTCCAAGGATTGCGCGAAGGCATTTACGGAATTCAGGCATTATTTTGTATTCTAAGGCATGCATTTTCAATGAAACACTTATAGGAAAAGTATAACATTATTATTATGCCTAAAATATGTACAGCGTGTATGTCAGACACTAGCCAAACTGTAATGAATGAAAAGAAGTAAAAAATAAGCACAATTACGTAATTAATCATAGTTGAAACCAATCTGTCGCCTTTTAAAGATACTGTATTTAATAACGTCACCATAATGTGCCAAAGTTCGGCGAAAATTGGTAACTTTTCACTAATTTACCCAATAATTCACATCCCGGGATTCATTCCGATGAAACCTTATATTGGCTTTCCTTTTTCCGGCGCGGAAGCGAGGCGGGATGAAGACCGACGGTGATGAGGTGCCACACCGCAATTCCTCAAAGAGAAGTAGTACCCGTCCGCCGCCAGCAAATGGAGTGAACCGAATTTCTGATAGAAACCTCGGATTAATATTTTATTACCTCGCTGGAATGGCAGAAAGCTGAGTCCACGTATTGATGAGTCGTCGTCGTTGGCACGGCGAAAGAAGGCGTCTTATGTTGCTCTTATTTCTATCAGCTGTCTCTCTCTCTCTCCTTAAAGGAGCGGCCAAATTGGAGTGCGGAGCGATTGGTCGGATAAAAATGGCTTGAAGGTGAGGAGGCCGACGGAGGTGAAAAATACGTGGGCTTATCGAGGGGAATGCGCAACGCTTGGGGAACACGGAGGGGAGCGGGTGAGAAGCGTGATACGTAAAAGGGAGTGAGCAGAAAGGGGGCGTGGTAGATAGGAGTAAGGGTAGGGGTAGGAGTAGATAGATGGAAGAGGAGAGATAAGAGAGGGAGAAAAGAGTCACAGCGAGGTGGAAGGGGTTGGAGAATAGGGAGACAGAGGAAAAGGGAGGGAGGTTAGGGGAACGATTTCCCAACCCGGCGGTGTGGGGGGGTCTTCCGGGTGGTGTGCCTGCTTGCCTCCTCGTTGCCAGCCTCGGGGACCTACGTCGCTGCCTGCCATCTGATGGCTGCGAGGCAATTCTCCCGAGACGTAGCTGCGAGCCCGATTAGATTGATAGGAAAGTCACCAGCCTCCCCTCCCCTCAAGTCCCTTTACACTCTCCCACTTCCCCTTCTCCCAGAGGCCACCCTTTTTCTCAACTTTCCTCTCCCGTACATTCTTTTGGGACACACTGCAACACTTCCTAGTTTTTTTTGGGAGTACCGTTATCGCGGCCGGCGCAGGGTTTCCTTCTTTCTCATGGATGGATGGAGGGGGAACGGGGATGGGAGGTTGGATAATGCTGACGAATATTTGGAAGAGGCAAGTGAAAAAAAATTAAATGGACGGATGTGGGAATTCTCGTCTCGTAGAATGCTTTTGGGAACCGGGTGGCGGATCAGAGGCGGAACCTCGCTTGCAATTTTTTGTCCGAGTAGTTCGTGAGGTGGTTTAATGGCCGACGCCATTCAGCGCCGTAATAAAGAACAAGAAAGACGCGGAATAAAGGAATAAGAACAAAATTTTCCTTAACAAGACCGGCCGTGTTTGACCGGAGAGTAGTGCTTCCTAGTTAAACCCAAGGTCACGTATTTCAATCCCTCCCATAACATGGAAATTATGCGATGTGAAAATATAGAAAAGGACAAGTATTTCGTCAAAGAAAATAAATATGGAAAATAAACTACCTGTGCTTCATGAAGCCATATTCAGGGTGATTTAAATATGCCTATTCAGAAAGAAAGAAAATTGATATGATCTGCCAGACCTGGAACGTACCGTTAAAAACTTCAAATATCATTATCAGGTAGTCAAGATACGAAAAGATGTATGGGGTTTTATTAATCGAATAATCATTGCGTTGGCTTTAGGTCCTTCCAGCTGACAGACATCACCTCTTCCTGGCATCATTGAAATGAACAAAATTCATAAAACTTGGTTTTGGTGCATAAGCTCCTTCGGTTATCGGTAATAAGCGATTTTGAACATGGAGCCACTGATATTGAATGCAAATAGATTAAACTATTATCAGCCAAGGTTTTTTCTATCCCTTCATTGCTTGCTTTTTTCTACAGGCGAAAACACTTACAGAGCTGATTCAAATGCACATCGGTGATATACGTATTCTACTGGAATTCGCCAAATACTTTTACGACGGTACAGAAACACTTAGAGACCCGATCCACATTTTTATTGCGAAAATAGCGGGCTGGAGCCTTCCCGATGGGTTCCACCGGGGAGGAATGGGAACTTTAGCTGCAAAGCTGTCGCGTAAAGGGAGAATGATCGGCGAGCCCGCCGAAATTCACCGCTGGCCGCACGCGAGAATAGCCGGGCCGGGTATTCTTAAACCCAATCCCAAGAAAGACAAAAGACCCAATGCTGCTGCGTACCTTCTTCTTTCTTGTCGATTCTTCTTCCTTATTTCTCTCTCCCCCCCAACGAGGATCGACCTTCATCTCCTACCTGCATTTTTCTCGTGCCAGCTTTCTTCCACCCACAGTTACTCTGCCTTGTTCAATTGGATCTCTGTCAGAAGATACCAGCCTCATATTTCTATTCAACCTTATTGTATATAAATAAGTAAATAAATAAACATGCATAATATTTCCGTTTATGACTAGTTTTAATGTACATTGTGGATACTAGAATGAGTACGACCATAACCAACCCTTGTCTCGACTGGCTAGCCCTATGCTCGAGCCAGCATATATAAGTATATCCTGAATTGACCAAAATGACCAACCAGAGCATATTTACCGCTGTAGAAGGGTCCTGAAAGTATGGTGGGCTAGGTTGGTTGCGGACGGAGCGTAACACCAGGTCGTATTTGGTGACCAATCCTTTATTAACATAAAACCAAAGTGACTGGATTAAAAAAATAATCCGTGCCCACAGCTAGCGACGACATTGAATGCGGTTTTTCCGAGGAAGGTGAGGTTTTTTGGAAGAAGAAGCCTTATGAACGGAAAAGAAGTCAGCATTTGTCCAATAGGCGGTTGCAGGGTGAGGATTTTGGGGAAGGGGATTGTGTGTCGCGCAAATTTGCGGGACGTTCGTAAGAGTCGAAGGAGCATGTTGGATAGAGGAAGGATGTGGAATAATTATTTTTATTATGTTGTAAAGTTCCTTTAGAATCTGACGGATTATCTGAGTACCTAAGAAGTAGATGGTGATAAGGTTGTGACTAACAGGGCGATAAGTTTCGGTCCATAAATGTACGTATCTGACAGTGTGGTGTGGGATTTCACTTTTGAGTGATATTCTGGAGTACCTGTGTATACTAAGGGAGTGATGGAGACCTTCTGTACATCGCTCAACGGAGAGGGCGTTAATAAAAATGGGATTGTGTCGAATAGAGATGGGAACGGTATGGAGCCTTTAGTGTTGAATGGATGACAGCTGCGGAATATGAAGTATATGTAGTTTGGTCTCCTGTTTTTTTGTGGACGGAAGTAGGAAATGCATTATTTTTTAAGGATATCAGATGCATTAGTAAGTCGCAGATGAGTCTTTAATGAAATATGTGAAAATATTTAGAATGAACGATTGAGATTTGTAATGAAAGAGGATAGATTTTCATGCACGTGGGGACAAAGAAGGAAGATGTCGACAAGGTAGCTGACTCAGAAGAGAGGTATGAAATTTTATGTTTGAAGCAAAGTAGTTTCGAGGAGGAATATGAAGACGTTGGCATAAGAAGGGACCATTCAGGTCAATAGCAGTTCCTTCTATCATAAGGAAAATTATTCATTGAAGGTGATAGCGTTTTCGTTTATATTAATCCTTCCAGGCGGACGAGAAAGTCGATTGAAGGTGTCGAATGGAATGTCGAGCGAGGTGATAGTGGAGGTTTAATTTACATTTTCGGGCGTCGACAACTCGTCTACGTAATTTTATTCCAATATGGCCTAAAACCGAGATCTTTTTCTCCTTCATTCACGTTGGAGAATGGAGAAAAGACAACAATAATTGATTTTCCAATTAATGACAAATCCTAAGAGACCTAAATATTGAAGCACTTCGCGAATTCTACATTTGTCTGTTACGCATACCAATATTTTCATAACTTGTGTCTCGTTTAAATGAAAATACTTTGTAACTTCCACACAATTTTTATTCGTACTACCGGTTTCAACGCTTCGGCGTCATCATCAGGTACAAAATTTTTCATGAGATGATTTTGAGATGAAATCATCATGAGAAAATTTTTGTACCTGATGATGACGCCGAAGCGTTGAAACCGGTAGTACGAATAAAAGTTGTGTGGACGTTACAAAGTATTTTCATTTAAACGAACATGAACCTCCACAAAGTTGAGCCCGAGACCATAGAATTCAACTTGTGTCTCGTTAATAACAAACAATGGGTTGAATACCTTGTCCTATTTCTCACACCCTTTGTACTATGCAATTTTGTTATATTAACAAAATTGAAATAGTCGATTTTCCATTGTCTGCCAATAGGCTGAAAGATTTGTACTTGTTATATCACTACCCAACTGTTGGGCATGGGGGCACTGGTTCTTTTATTCCAGGATACGAAGCATGCAACTCTGGTATAAAGGGACCCGAACTGTACTGGTGCGAATTAAGTTGGCGTCGAGAAAGTCAGGTTGCTCGGTGAACGGGCAATTCTCTCCATAAATATTCTATTTTCATAATATTTTTTCCTCATAAATTGATTCCGTTTGCAGGAGAAAAACTGACATGAATATTCTTTTGAAGTTCATAAATATTTAAGGACATTTGGTTACCCACCCGTCCTTTCGCTTATTTTTCCATTGTTTAGTTAAATTGTAACGATAATTTTGAGGACTACCTGAGATCCATACAAAGAGGTTGGTTTTTTCCCATGGCGATGTAGGCGCTTTAGTGTGTTTTTGATATTTTCCATGTACGAAGCTTAATTTCACATTCATTGCTCTTTGCTATTCCAAATTGCATTCACCGATTCACTTGTTTTTTTTTTTGCTTTTGCTAAAGGGGTCACCAACGTGGAACCTCACTTGGAGCGGTTAATGTGACATTTTCTATTATGCAATGTTTCATATGAATATAATTCAGTCGTATTTTTTGTCGTAGAATCTGATTGAAAAATAATTGATTCATAAGTTTTAATACATTTTTTATTGTTTATCAAAACAGTTTCTGCTGAAGAAAATTTTTATTGAGGACTGAAAATGCGCACTAAATTGAACTATATAAATATTTTATTCATATCTTTTTTATGGTATTTGAAAACATGAAATTACTTTTCAACAATATAATCGGTCTCGGCGTGCTTTTCCTTAATCTATCTCGGGCCAGGGTTATACTGGTACCTAATAACAAAGCCCATCCTCTTACAAGCTTGTCCTCCTAAGATCTTTGCTAAATCTATCTTTTTCTTTCCACGAATCTCTCCCTCATTCCGTCTCATCAACTCCACCTTATTACAATCCTCCTTAAGTCCTATGCTTTGACTTCATCTTCTCCACTCCAGCTTTCCCGTCTCTGCCTATAGGTATACAAGTATATCCCATTTTATCTCCCCAAACAGCGTGGATTAATCCGAAGTATTGCCCCTTCCGCTATCCACCCCAACGCTCTACCAATTGAGTGATAGAATTTAACCATCTCATTTGGACGTGATCCTTTCAGGGCGATTTGGCCCAGCATTCCAATTTCACCGCTCGCCATCAAATTTGAGCACTTGAGCACACGAAAGTGTTTCGGGTGATAAATACGCTTGCCTATCGGCTGAAGTGTCGGGACGATAAAGATATTTTTAAAGATCGTAGCATTTAGGAACAAACAACGAATTTTGGGAAATGTTTACCACCAAGAAATAATTTGTGTCGGGCGGATGATTGCATTTCCAGAGAAATATGAACGTAATTTTCTATTAAAATTTTAAAAACGTTTAATTATACATCACGGTGCTCGTATTACCCTTCGTTTATATTTTATGAATAAAAAGTTCTACAATGTTTAATTGTTGTTTTGTTCATGCATTTTTGCATTACATTTAACTGCTAAAATATAGAGACTCACCCAATACGAGTATCCATTGGTTTGACTGAAAGTGTGTGAAATGTTTCTCAAATTTGCACGCATCGGTTTTTCGTTCTGCAAATCAAATTTAGTCTCAGTTGGAAATGAATGTTGAAAAAAAAGTCGCGTAATTGAAGCTGAAAGAAAATTGAATTTTAATTTGAATATCTCACGCTACTTGGGAATTGGGAGCCCGAACTTGAAGTATCGCTCTGTACACAAAGGAGTTTACAATTATGATAGAGACGGACAAGTGAATTTCAAACATTTTAGGGGCCCCAATTAGAGGTAGGATGCAAAATAATTTCCCTTGCTCTGTATGTGGCATCATCGGAGGAAGACAAAAGGCCCTTCACCGTAAAGCTCAACATTACACGTGGAGAGACAGCGGGGAAGGGAACAGGGGGGCCTAATGGAGGCGCAAATGGCTCACTCCTAGGCTGTGCCTGGCGGCTATCGTGCTCTCTGAGCCGATGGAGCATCTTTGTAAGGAGTAGGGTGCAAAGGGTAAGAGAGGGGGTAGTTGGATGAAGTTTAAAAAAATGTTATGTATATATTTCCCTAGACTCCAGTGAACACCACCCCTGTATTTATCCCCGTCGCACACACACACGCACACACATATATACATGCATTCATATGTGTGTATATATATATATATATATACTAATATATAGAAGCACCCACACGAGCAGTATAATATTTGGACGGCACAATAGAAGACAAGTAAAATAGATTTAGACACTTGTAAGTATGTCTTACTTGAAGAAGGCCTCGGAGAAGGCCGAAAGCTCAAACAATCTACAATGTGAGTGTCCTTTTAAATATTATCTACTTGATTTGTCTTCTATTGTACCGTCCAAATGCGCCCGGCGGCGTGTGACATTCACACGCCGTCGGGCTTAGTACTGGGTGAACTGTACCATCACCTACCAAACCGACCTTCGAGTTGATTGCGGTGTTTATGTATATATATATATATATATATATATATATATATATATATATATATATATATATATAACAATCATGAAAACCAACCATATGGTGAACAAAAATTCATTCATATGGAAATGGGTATAAGGGAAAGGAACACATATAAAGGACGAACACAGTAGCGGTAGGGAAGGTGGAATCGAGCAGATCACAAGCGTAAATATATTTCCTTGACTGGGACTTGAACACCGAATCTTTCGGTTTACCGAGCCGATGTTCTGCTCACTTGAGCTATCGTGGAAACGTAATTTTTATTGAAATCTGCTGGGGTTCAAGTATATATGTATTTGTATCTATGCATACAAAAATGGAAGACAAGGTTTCGTGATTTTAATATATAAGTGACACAACCACATTTTTCAACAGTAGGATCAGGACAGAGCACAGGTTACGAGCAGGAGGAGAGCAGGGAGTGGGGAAAGGTGATGAAAGCAAGGGGGAGGATATTTTGAGGGGCGAGTGTAAGGGGGGAGAGTCGACGGGACGTTGGAGGGTATCCCGTAGTGGGCAAGTTTCAAGCTCGGATCCGAGCGTGCTCTTAGGAGCCTATTGAATGCCGCCTCGAGTTTTTCGAGCTGTAATGGTGTCCAAGGGGGGAAGGGAGGCAATCATTTAGAAGTTTAAACAACCATTGAAGGAAACATGTCTGAGAATTGATGTTGTCTGAGAAGCTAATGAGGGAGAAGGGTTGCAAGAGAGTGATTGTTAATGCGGATATATATTAAGGGGTGTGATGCATAACCCAATGTAGAAGGAGGGGTAAGAGTAGTGGGTCAATTTCATCATGTGATGATTATGAAGGAGTAACGTAGACTGGGAGAGATTTGGTCATTGGAGAAGGGAGTCAAGGAATGGTGAACATGGGAGATGGTTCACATTTTGGTCAATAGCAAGGTGTCGTTATAAGTGACGAAGAGACGTTAGTTAATATGTTAGCCGTTGTTATGGTAGTTTTTAGGGGATGCAAGCAAAAGCTGAGGTCATTTGCGCCATTAGAGATGGGTGGGAAAGGAAGAAGGGTGGAGAGAAAGCCGGTGTCGGCATTAGCCTACTCTTAATGGAAGGCGCCCAGGGATTCGCAGTTTAACGTCCCATCTGACGGATGGATGCGTACTACTATAAGTGCTCTCCACCAAGCATCTTAAGTAGGGATCGGGATACGACTGAAAAATATCGGCGGTCTCCCGGATTCAAACCCGGGTCTTCTCGGTGGGAAGCCAGTACTTAAGCCACCGCACTATTCCGACCCCGTCCGTTATTATGTTGTGGTTCAGAATAGGGGAAAGAGATTTGACTGAATAACTAGGAAGTAAGTAAAAGTGTACGAGTAATTGCTTTCAGAGGATTTTGGTGCATGAAATTTTCGGAGGATTTCTTGCACGAGGGTCATCCGGAAAGTAGTACCCGTTCGTGCCGCATGAAGTGCTGACGACGCGAGTAGCCGCTGGACGAGGTCAGATAGCTTCAGTGGCTTGTCTGCCTTCTCTGAGCCAAGTTGCGTGACGCTAGCATTGCCTGTGTTGTTTCTGTGATTGTTTACAATGTTTAAAAAAATTGAGAACGCCGCCAGTTGTGAAGTGAGGGCAGTGATTAAATTCCTCAATGCAAGAAACGTTCGCCCATGTGATATTCATCGCCAATTAAAGGAGGTGTATGGAGACAATGTAATGGACGAGTCGTCTGTTCGGCGGTGGTGTCGCAACTTCAACATGGGGAGGGGGAACACACACGACGATGAGCGTTCGGGGAGACCGTCTGTCATTACAGACCAACTGGTGAGCTCAGTTGACGAATTCGTGAGGAACGATCGGCGCGTCACAATTGATGACATCTGTGAGCATTTTCCCAATGTTTCTCGAACAATTGTTCATGAAATTGTTAAACACCATCTGCATTATGCAAAAATTTGTGCAAGATGGGTCCCTCGCGTATCTCAATGAGCTGGCGGCGAAGGACTATGCAGCAGGAATACAGAAACTTGTCACACGTTATGACAAATGCCTTAATTTGCTTGGAGATTATGTTGAGAAGTAGTTTAAAGTATCCTCTTTCAAATAAAATTTTTTATGTTTGTTAATATTTACTTTAGTATAAAAGACACTCAGAGAATTAGCGGCTATGATGAGAATTACTTAAATTTACCCGAAAAATATCAAGGGAGTTGTGATTGTTCTAGCGTCAGAGACCTCGAATGGAGAATGAGTACGGAAGAGAGCATTTAGTCTGAAATGAATGGTTGCTAGTATAGCGCAAGTACTGTTTTTTAATAGTGGGTTTAATGTGGGCAGAGGTGAAGAATTTTAAATTGATGAGAGATATACTGACTTTGAGGAAAGTGATTTTTGACAAAGAGTTATTGGAGGTGAAGGAGATTGAAAATAAACCGTTGAGGGAAGAAATAAATGTTTCAAGAAGGGAATCATTTTTCTGTGGCCAGAGAAAGAATATGTCATTAATGTATCTTGCTCAAAGAAGGGAGCTGGTAGGGGTGACAAGAAAAGAAGTTTTTCTTGAGTAGGCCAAGGTGGAGGAGGTTTGCGCATGAAGGGCTGAAACTTTCCTTTATACACACACACACATATTTATATATATATATACACAGACACACAAACACTAACACACACACTTACATATATATATAAAACATATACATATATATATATATATATATATATATATATATATACATAATTATATGTGTGTGTACTATATACAAGGGTGTATATATATATATATATATATATATATATATATATATATATATATATATATATATATATATATGTATATATATATATATATATATATATATATATATATATATATATATATACACACACCTTTACACATGTACACTCATATAAGGAGAGTGTTTTGTGAAGAGAAGAGGATAGAAGGAGATAGGAGAGAGAGGAGGGAATGGGTGGCCCGGGGGGTAGCAAAAACCTGGAGGCAGTGGTAAGTGTTCTCTTATGTGCACGCGAGCGTGGTTTTCCTGGTGAAGGAAAAGTAGAAGGGGCTTGCGCCATACGCGAGAGAGTTGGTAAGGATGAGAATAATATAGGACGTGGTGGGAGAGGTATGCGATATACCTGTAGGAGAGGGGTTAGTGGAGAGAGGTGGGGTGGCGTGGGGGTGAGGAACGAACGAAAGCGGAGGAGAATGCGTTCGTGGTGGGGGGCTTTGGATGGGTACAAGTGGGGAGTTGACGTTTGGAGTGTGGGTCGGGAGCTGTGCTGCGGTCGGGAGAATATCGAGAAATATTTCCCACCTTCCTCACCAGCCGCCGCTCCTCCCACACCCAAAACTTTTCCTCCCCCCCAATTCCCTTCCCTTCTCTCTCTCCTCACCCTCTCTATCCCTCCCACCCTCCAAAGGTGAGGCAGCAATGAGGAAAGAGCAGCCGTGGAAACATCAGCTCTCAACCCCTTTTATCCACCCTCCCCCGCGCTCTTTTGGAACTCTACTTGCTCGTCGCTGTATTATTTCAATTTCTTGTCGTCGGGTAATTTAGCTTCAGTACTTGTATGATCTGCATTAGAAGTTCCCCCGCCACACGCCCTTGGGGTGGCTTGCGGTGTATTATGTAGAAGTTGGATGTTCTTTGTTTTCACAGCTAGAATTCATACCAGGAAGCATAAACCCTCAGAAGAAGACTGGGAAAAGTCGGAGAGGAAAATTGTTTTGATGAGATTACATTTTCATTATTCACAATGTGCCAGAATATTTAGGATGCGCCGTGTGATACTTATTTTTTTGACAACTTGAAATTTTTCCGACCGAAGGTACATAACTGAGGGAGATTCATTTTAGAAACCTGGAATAATTTGATTTTGGTTTCATGTGGTCGAAGGACTTTGAGGTGCCACAAATAATTTACACGTCGAACGATTCTCAGTTTAAGAAACGGAGACTTATAAGATCTATTCATGAGCCATGGCTGAGGAGCTTAATTACCAACAGCTACGAAGTTTAGACGAAAAGAGCAACTGAAATGAGTCCTAGGACATCTGAAAAAATTAAAATTACTGATAATAGTAATGAGGATAATGTAAAGTCTCTGATATTTTTAAATATCTAATTGATAAAGTGGAACCAAAATGTTCAAAGTAGCAGGGGCATAAGTAATTTAATTGCGTTAGGGAAAGGAGATTTCACAAAGATAATTGATGACAGGGACTTTGAGTAAGGACATTAAGAAAATATTAGCAAAACTTTGTTGTGGAGCATGTTTTCGAAAGATACGAAAGCATGGTCGTTGAAATAAAATGATAGGCGTAGATTAGAGGCTTATGAGGTGTGGTCTGTATGAGGGTGGAAAAGACAAAATAGATGGAAAGAAAAGCAAATGAAGTACTAGGTACGGCAGGGGAAGCGAGAGAGTTGTTGGAAGAAATCCTTGGAAGACAGGATCGCGGATGCAAAGAATTTTAATTGGGGTTAGAGACTGTGAAAGTGGGGAAAGCGTTACGAAGGCGAGATATTGGGAGAAAAAGGCATGTTGAATAGAACAAAGGGAGGTAAATAAGTATGCGGAATTGAAGAGCAGTTTAATGTAGTGCAGGGTATCACATTATGTCTTGTTAGACGAAGCTTAGGAACTCAGCGATATTCTGTCTGGGCCCATAAAAATTCTACTGTAAGAAGAATAAAAACAAGTACAACGTTTCTACTTTCATGAAAAAAACATCCCATTTGGAGAAGTTAGACAAGAATGAAGCATAGAATGGCTCAAGCCAGGAAGGCGTTAACGATGACGAGATCCACTACCCGAACAAGGAAAAAATAGTATGTGAAAAAAGTCGGATTGTCTGCGGAACTTGTTGTATCACAGACTTACGAACAGCAGATAAATTGGGCAAAGAGAGATTGGTATAGCAAAATGTTAAAATAAGGACTAAAATTCAAAATAGAGCCAGAAGGATTGAGCACAGCTAAAGACGCTACATATTTCTTAGAAGCAAGATTTTGAAACCACTAGTTTAATAAATTGAAGCTTAATGACTAACAAATCAAATATCTAGGCCAAATAAAAATATAAGTAGGAAGGAAGAGTTATCTGACAGAGAAGAAACTGCCATTAAATTAGAAGATGTATCCATTGAATATGTTCGTTTAAAATAAATAATATACCTTTTACTTCAAAATTATAAAATTCATAAGCTCACGAAGCAAAGGAACTTTTTCACTGTGGTATTTTTTTAAAATTTGCTCTTCAACATATGGAACATTATGGAATTTATGAGCGAAAACAATTTGAATCGCCTTATCTTTCCATCAGTTTTCTCCGAATGCGCGTGTTTACAAAAAACAGCCGGCTAATTTTCCATTAAATTTGGAAATATATGTGTTATTGTATCACTATTACAAAAGTTACTAAATGCTTTAATATTCCACAGCTGTCACATAAATTCATATTTTATTAATACCTTTCGTATGATAAGTAAATACCTAACAAAGTATGGCAAAATTATATTTCACAATCAGTAAAATATGATAAAGGCAAATCTAATGTAAAAGCTAATAATTTGATTTTCAGTCGGAATTGTAATTATTGCAGCAATCAATTCATTCCTATCAAATGTTACATGCTTTTTATTATGTCATTAGAGATCATTTAACCTCTTAATTCTTTTGAAATGGTTTTAAGTATACAATTTTTACATTTTAACCAAGGAGTGAAAATCAAAAGTGGGTTAAGAAAATGAGACAATACAAGTTTTCTTCAACCTTTCTTACGCGAAAAAGAAAATTTTATTGACTAAGTGGATGATTCATACTCGTACCTAAACTAATTACTGAATTTTCACTAGAGAAGAACCATGCAGTGATTTTGGCAGTGACTTCCTGATGAAATATACATACAAAAGATACAAGATTTTGTAATTTCTATTAAAATAGCAAATTATTTTAATGGACGATAAAAGTGCTAAATTCACCGTCAAAACTAATAAAAAAATAAGAAGCATAAAAATATTTACCATAGTTAATGATTCCCTTTTCGCGACTGCTGGTTTTCATGCCAAAAAGAAAAAGACTCAAACGGTTGATTTCGGATTTCATTAGAGAGTCAAGGTCTTTGATATATATTCAGCAATAATCTCTGATAGGATATTTAATGCGGAATTTAAGGCTACCTTATGGAAGGATAAAAAAAATAATTAATGCGACTATTTATTTCGCTTTATGAAAAATGCAGACCCCGGCATGAAAGAGTACGCATTCTTTTCATTGGGATTCAATTATGGATTGGAAACCTTTTTTTTTTACGCTCCCACGGTGCTCCCGGCGTGTATTCTTCATGAAATTAAAACTGGCCATGAATTTTTATTCCCGTAGCCCATAACCTTTGTGTCACTTCATAAGCCAGTATTAATTAGAAGGAAATAAATCCGCGAACGAGCTGTCATTTGCTGCTTATTATCTCGCGATGACGTTTCTCGTGTCATCGATTGCTCCATTATCGATTTAAAGGTGCGCGTGGATGAGCGCCACGTGAAGGGAGGCGAAATGGGGTGGGGTTGGGCGGTTGGTTGGCAGGTGTGGGTGGGATGGGGGAGGGGGTAGCAGCGACGTTTGAAGAGGTGGGGGAAAGAGAGGATAGGAGAGCCGAACTCTAACAGGGGCGCATTTCATATTTCATGATCTCGTTACTGCTCTCATTGTCGCGGCACTGTAGATTACGCTCGACCCACACTTATACCAGTCGACTGAGGGGTGGTGGGGTGGGGTGGGTGGTCGAAATGCCTAGCGCGTGATCGCAAAAGGGGAAGGATTGCGAGAGGGAAGGGGATGAAAGGGAGAGGGGGAGTGTTGTGGGGAGGAAGGGGGAATCGAGTTACGGCGACCTCATTACGACGGAAACAAACGAAAGCCTGCGGCAAAGGCGGATGCTCCGAAAACAAATTTGAAATCGGTCACCTGATCCGAAGGCAGCATAAATCATTCGCACGCACCGCGTGGATGCGTCGAAACCCACGGCACACAAGCGAACGTACACAAACGCAAACTGGCGCCCATCTCTTGTGTCTCCGTAACCAAACCTCCCACGCCTCCACTATCACCCCCACCCTCCACCAACCGTGCCTCTGGATATCCCTGCCGCACTCTTCACCCCGATCATCACCTCCCATCGTTCCCTCCCCCTACCACATCCCCTGCGTCCTGCCGATCAGTCTGTCCCCCGCGCGAGATTCAGTACCAAACTGTCCCGACGGGTACGACTCAATATGGCGACATTCTGGAACACGAAAAGCAAGGACCGCGGTCTATCTCCGTTTTTCTATCCTCCCTCCTGGATCCGCTTCGTTTCCTCAAACCACTTGGCGTATGCTCGCGATGTCCTCGGAAAATTATCTGCGCTCATGCTTTGGCGTTTGCGTGTTCTTCCGTTCGACCAAAGGATGGCTCAGCGTGTTCAACGGCGATTATTGGGAGAGAAAAGTTAGCCCCGGGTAGAATTCAGCATTTTGGATGCCGCTTAAATTATCCACTTTGAAGTCTAGCCCATGGAGTCGGCCATGCGCCCATGTGTTTAGAGGCGATTGTCCAGACGTGTCCGAATGTGAAAAAGGATGATCTGATAAAAGAGCAATCTGTAGTATTAAATGCAGGTCGCATAAAAGCCATTTCCGAGGGCGTGTGAACTGCGGCATGTTTCCTTTAAGAAGTGGTTTAATTAGCATGACGAAATATTTCAGCGAAAGGCAAAAAATAAATTCTTAATTATTTGAAATGAAAACATTAACGAAAATCCCATATCGTCGCACATTGATAATTACTACCTACGGGAATATTCCGAGTTTAATATAATATATTCTCAAGTACCTATACTCTGATTAAATATGTCCTGATATTATCATAAATACATATATGCGTACTGACGTTTTACCACTTCTCTTAGAATATAATCAACTCAGATTTCCGGGATTCAGGCTGTATTGATCAGCGTTTACCAGAGGCTGAAATGAGAGTCTTTGCACCGTTCTCCTTGTATATTATTTTCCACTTAAATAGCTATTTGTACTAGGTCCTCGAAACATTTCGTTCACGCTCCATTCCCCACTTATTCGCCGACAGAATATTGAATATTATTAAACGTTCTCGGAATAAAGCGGACAATTTAAAGTATTAAAAAATATTAATTACCATTTCCTAGATCATGAACTTTAATCGCATTTATATTAGCTATTTATTACGTAACCTCGCCTCAAACGATTGTATTTTCCCTAAAATATTGCCTCAGACCATTACTCTTAGCTTAGGACGCGAGCATAGGCGAAAATTTGAGGCTTATGAGATTCGGGTGTGGAGGAATTTGGAGGAAACTAAGTGAACGGTAAAGAAGAAAAACGGAATGTAGTGATAGGAAGAAACATGCTGGGAGAAATGTGAAGGAGACAGGAAAAGTGGGTCCGGGAAATATTGAGAGGCATAGAATATTGAAGTTTTTGAGAGAAGAGGGCATGTTGGGGCAGGGTTTCAGTGGGAGGAAAAGACTAGGCATTTTTGAAGGCATAAATGAAGTGAAAAAAGAAGTGAAGCAAGAAATAGTTTACAGCAATTTAAGGGTAAAGTTATTAATGCCACGTTAGGATGACGTTTACCTGTGCAAGAATGTTTTTTAGAATAGTGCTATAGAATTAAAGCTGTGTTTTGTCAGTGGGTTTATTAAAAAACACTTACGTTGGTTTGGTAGGCCGCTGTTTATTATATCTATCATCAACTTTTTAAGGAATCAAAGATTTCATAGATATATCTTAAAACAGTAGAAATGTAATTCAAGTTACTATTAATTGAAAAATATGATATAGTATTTCAACGGAAATAAGCTTCTAGAATCCCCATGAAGAGTTTCAGCGAATTTCCCAGTTATCTTTATTGAGCATAAGGCTAGAATTTTATGGTGATATAAATAGATAATTATCAATATTGATAATACGATATTTAATATTCTCAAATTTATAAGGTATAAGAGCCGAGAGGGTTTTACTGCATATTACTGACCGTAATATAAACTTCGCTTTTGTAATGAAATAAATTTTATTGGTTAAAAGCCCTAGGTTGAAATGATACTAGATTTAAATATTATTGAAACTGTTAATTTATTTACTACATACATTTATCATATTTATTCAAATGTATCACAAAGGCAATATTTCTAATATGATGCCTTATTTATATATCTCCTTTAAAAACATTGTCGTCCGGGGGAAGCAGTGTCATAAAAAAATGAATTCTTCTCTCCGCATTGTGTTTAAAGCCATTTTGAAAACTGTCACGACTTTAAAGCTTTATAACCCATCACTTTTAACAAATACACCGTACGCTAATCAAAAAGCAGCAATTAATGAATACTGGTTGCATAAATAATAATTCAACATATTGTTCCTCGTTCTAAATGATTACTTCGTTACCAATAATTAAAGCAGATGGCTTTTTAAATATACCCGCGGGCATATCGCAGTTATTTCAAGCAAGTTGGAAGAGTTCATCCAACATCGTAAGTGAAAAGTAATTTCATAACTATTAGACCATGGTTTTCTTCGTTTTCATGAATTTATAATAAGAGATATACTTGCGTAGGGGCTTATAGGAACAGTTTTCCATCGATCGGGAAACATTACTGTTGATTGAATACATGTAATTTTATTAGAGCAGCTACAGAATCATGAGAATTGATAATCAGAATGGTCCTGAGAATTGATAATTTAGCATTTTTTCTTAAGATACAGGGTCCGCACAATAAGTATCGGGACTGGTTCCAAAAATCAAAATTTATTGCAGTTATCATTACAATTACCTAATAATCTTCCAAATACATTCCTCCTGCATCGATGCACTTAGTTCGGCGCGTCTACCACTCGTCAAAAGCCCTCTGGAAGTCGGTTTCCGGAATACTGGTGAGAGCCTTTGTCGTCGCCTCTTGAACCACCTCGATGGAGTCGAACCGATATCCTTTGAGCTCCTTTTGAGCTATCCTTTGAGGTAATAACGTTATCGAGAAAATCTTCATCTTCCTGGACGCAGTCCAAAATTTCTTGCAAAAATTTCCACCCGCGACAGTTTTTGTTCCTCGCTCAAGACTTTCGGCACCAGCTTCGCGCACACTTTCCTCATCGCAAGATCCTCTGTTACAATGGTGTGGACGGTTCCCACTGAAATGCCGGTCTCCTCACTAATAAGGGGGATTGTTAAACGCAGGTCAGAGTCCACAACTTTTTTCACTTTGGCCACCTCAGCATTGGTTCCATCGGTCGTCGGGCGTCCGACGCGGTTCTCGTCTTCGACGAGATCCCGGCCTTCCTTAAACATTTTGTGTCACTCAAAAAGTCTTGTGCGCCTTAAGGCATCATTTCCATAAGCCTGTTTAATAAGTTCAAGCGTCTTCGACGCGGATTTCCCGAGTTTAACGCAAAACTTCACAGCGTTGCGTTGCTCGACGGTGCGCTCCATGCTGGGGCGACAACACCACAAACAATCACCCGCCACAGAAATCCGCCTCGTGTCTCAACGCATGCCCGGAGGCGACTGAACTAAAGTGCGCCTGAAGGGTACCCCTCTACCGAGCCGACCGGTCGGGCACCCAATCACTGGTCCGTTGAGGCTATAGCGAACCAGTCACGATACTTATTCTACGGACCCTGTAAGTTTAAGAATTGGAAAATCGGAGTGACAGAGAATGCAAAACGTTTCACGTATAGGAATTTTTTGGATCAGATTGTGATTTATATGTAGTCTTTGAACTAGCAGTAAGCAAGAGATTTCCCTTTAAAACGTAATTCAAAGCATATTTCTTTCAAGTTTATTCTTTGGAGTCTTTATTCTTGAGGAATATTTCCCCTTCATATGATGGTTCTCATTTGTACTTTTTGGATCCATAATACTCTCCATAGTGTAGAATGTAATAGTTATGTGAGTAGAATTAAGCGGGGAAGTGTAGCAGTGGTTGTGCTTATCTTCGTGTCTCTTAAAACCTATCTTGTGCCATTTAATCCTACCTTGACCGGTAAACCACTGCTAATAATATTATCATCAAAAATGCACTCTCCGCCTTTTTTATCAGAATTTTATAATTTTGAGTGTGTTTCCAGGTTTTCCAACTTTTCAGCTTCTTGCACAAAAATGTAGCTCTTATTTAATTAGTCAAAAACTAATAACAAAGGGCAGCTATTCCACAGACTTCAAAGTAAAGTCAGTTAACTGAATTTGACCAACATTCTAATTTGAATTTAAAAAATGGTCAAATTATAAAAATTAAGTCTTTATAAAAATAATCATATGCAATATTCTATGATAAAAAGGTACTGGTGATTACGAAAACTGTTCAAGTCAAAGAGTTAAAAACTAATAAGTTAAATGAATTTAAAGAGACATTTAATAAATATTTCTCAATGAATAAATGACAATGATATAATAATGCTGCAGGCCAATGATGCGATTTTATGTTGAATAGCATCTGTGAAATTACATTCAATATCTATGCATAAACTTAGCATAAAAATCAATACAATTTTTCTTTAAACTATTATGCCACGAACAAAAACATTCATGCAAAGGATGTCCTGACAAACGTCAAAATTGGGGTTAGGATTGCTTATCCTTTACCTCCTAAATAGTTTATATTAATAAACGCCAAAAGCGCAGCTTTAACTTACCCACAGGTATTTGTACTTCGCATTCAGATTTACTTTGTTTGCAACGCTATGCCACCAATTTTAATTTTCACGGCATTGGTAAGCGATACGTTACAGAGGAATTGAAACTCATTTGCTGCTGCGCTCTAATTTATGCTTCCTTGGGACAAACACGAAATCATGAGTGCTCGCCAAAGTCCGAGATCATACTGGAAATAATTGCTACTAATTCAAAAATGGAAATGCACCCATTAAACATGGTGTCGCGAACAATGGGTTAACTAGGTATCGATTTCCAAATAAATGCAACGTCAACGCGAAATTATTCGGTAGTAAGTTGTTTGGAAAGTAATTTGACGTCCAAATAAATTCATAGCACAAGGCAGTATTGAGGATAATGCGGTGGTATACGGATATCCCGCATATACCTGTAATTCACTTACCGTAAATATCGGAAAGCGGAAAAAGTAATTTTTTATAGACACTTTGAATCTAATTTTTTCCGGTTTAGTTGTCGGAAATTGAATTATAAAAATACAAAGGGATGCATGCATTTAATCTACACATTTATTGAAGATAAAATAACGAGTTTCCAATGAAAAAATTATATAAAATGTAAAATAAAAATAGGAACTTGAATTTCAAAACTTTGCAGACCTGTTAAAACACCAATGTACACTCTCTTGGTATTAACGGGCTTTGATAAAAATGGTGAAGGCCTCCCCTCCCGACGACATGTGCATGTTTCATGCGGAACACTGCGCAGGTAAAATATACACTTGTAGGTATAGGAAAAATTCAGGCACCAAAAACAAGGTTTAATATTTAAAAACTTTCACTTGGTTGGTAACAGAATTCGCCTCCTTCATCAGCGGAATAAAATAGAGAAAGCAGCTGTTTTCCCCTGCGAAAGATGGCGAAGTGTCACTGCTGCAAATACTCAATTTCTACCTGTATATACTTTTCTACTTCTCCTTACATTTCGTGACTACATGTATCCTACATCCCATAGTTCTCCGGAGCATTTTAACTGGATATTTTTATTTAAACATGTGTGTACAAATATATAATTATGCATAATTTAAGCAAAAACAGCGCCTCTGTCTTAAAGATAAACCTATTATTGTACATATGATTTACGAATTCTAGCTTTTTTCTCCAGAAAATTATATTTACACCGTAGCAAGGATTCGCAGTAACATGATGTACTTAAATCTGAGCAAAATTAAAACTTTTCATCATTTCACCTTTTTTCTTTTCGACCGAAATGATCGGTTTCACCATGACAAGGCATATGATCGGCGATATGAAAGTAAAGGGAAGAATGGGAGCCTAGAGAAGGAGGAAGGAAGGGAAAAGTGAAGAGATAGAAAGATGAAAAGAAGAGAACGGGGGTGCATAAGGGGCTGAGACGATGAGAGAGTGGACAGGGATTTTAGGGAGGGTCTAGCGGGGATTGGAAAACGGACTGTAGAACGAGCGGACCATCGGTCGGGAACATTGGTAAATAGGCTAGAGAGAAACAATATGGTCGTAAAGAAGGTACAAGGGAAAAAAGGCGGGATGTACTTTAGAAAGACAGAAAAGTGTCGGTGACAAAAGAATCACAGGAGATAGAGAGACGATTGAAAGGGCTATCGGTGATAAGCAAAAGAGAAGCCCAGTCCAAGATATGGGGACTAAAGGGGGAGAATCCCAAGCAAACCTGAGTTCTACAGGAGGTAAGCGGGGATTGTAATAATGAATGGGAATTGGATAAAAATGTAAGGTTATAAGGTGCGGAGTGGAGGACGATAAGGCAGGGAAGAAATAAAAGTGCAGGTATAGAGAGAGGATTGATGCTAATTTAGTGTGTGTGGAGTGGGGTAGTTGAGGAATATGAATAATGCGTAATCATTTGTTCGCGGCAGTTTTACAGTATTGAATTTCGGAAATATGAAAATTTTTCTATCGTTCAAGAGTGTCCATTAAAAAGCTTTCGGAAGCGCGTGTGGAATCATCAAATTGATTTTTTCATATAATTCAAGTGCACATGCGAGCCCATAAAGGGAAGACAAATTGTTACATATCGGAGATTTTCGCTACTTTGGAAAACTTCCATCCACTTCAGTATATTTTTAAATTGTTTTACTTAAAAGACTTCAAACTGCTGATGTGAATTTTAATCAATGGCATCGATATTTATTTGAAATTCATATTTTGAGAATTTGGCGATTGTCATTCTAATACTCCTCATGCGAGGCTAGACCACAATATAAAACAGGAAAATGTCTCTCGCTGTAGCCTCTTACTTTAGCAGTACAAAAATATCTAGACATTCACCTTTGATGTCACCTATGGAGTGGAATCCCACAAGATTGGTTTACTTGCTTGCTATATACTTTACAAAAAAATATGTAAGAACATCACATGGGGCTTACCATTCTAAATTCTACCCACCTTCTTGTATGTTAGGGATCATGACTTATCTCGTCAAAATTGGAAAAACAGAGAATTTGAGAGTGAGAAAAGGTGTGTTGAGGAATGGGATGTGGTGTTTGATGGGTGAAAGGCTTTTCAACAGACGTAGAACTCTTTGGGGAAAGTGAAAGACTTCTTTTGGAGGAGGAGATGTTCCAAAGGAAATCAGGGAAACGAAAATTGGTTGTGTAGCAAAAAATAGGAACGTGCTGTGCTGTGGAACGAGTTGACTCTTTCCTCTTTCCCACGGAGATTCGCGTGAGTGACATTCATTTGGTGAGTCTTGGAAGGGAAAGTAGCGAAAATAGCAGAAAAAGAGCCACGGATTGCGAATATTTTGCCGATGCTACACTAAAGGTTTCTGTAAAAATTCGAACGAGAAACTCCAATCGCCGAAGAAGCAACAGTTTATGCCTAACAATTCTGTTTTGGAGAATGAGATTAATTTAATCATTTTTTGATGTTTAACAATCAGTTCGCTGTTAAAATTATCCCTTTCATCGTCAAGACTGATTTTAAGTACGAAATTGTTATGTAGTTGCCAGTGGCATGCTTCATATTCTTATAAAAATGGCGCTGAAGTAGAATTTTGATGACACGAGAATTAGACGGAGATAAAAGGTAGGAGAGCATGTCGTTTGGACGTAATGCAAGAGTAATCCCACAAAATATTTAGCGCAAAGGAGGGAGTATGAAAATCAAATGAAAGTTTAAGTATTAGACGGTGATTCTGTTGCCCCCCGTAACGGCATGGTTCGGTTCAGTTGAGCCATAATATGTTTCATTAAATAGAACCAGAACTTTAAACTGTGTTCTTCCATTTTAATACTTCATTTTAACGATTACTTCCTTGAGTCTTTTTACCAATTCAGAAGCCAAACGTTAGGAATTGAAGTGTTGATCGAGGTCATCCACTCTTCAGAAAAATCGTGCCCAGTCTGGGCTTATTTACTTAGTCTGGGCGCATGTTTCTCGTCACTTTTCTCTTCACCTACATGAAATGGGCATATCTGGAGCAAAATACCCGATTCATTCCAAGCTCGTATTCAGCATTACTCAAAGTATTGTAGTGTGGGCGGCAGAAACGCTTCCTTTACGAAGTCCAACGGAGATGACTGGAGAGGTGCGGGGGGATGGTTGGATGACGTGGTGCATCAAATACATCCACCTCCCCCATTTCATGCTTGAGTATAATGCTTAGTGCTGCCATAATCTTCTCCTCTCGATCATAAGAGAGAACGTCCGGGAACGCCCTTCGTTGCATGCGTTAGTTCTGCCGTTTGTCAATTTTTTTACTCCAACGCTCGAGAAAAAGCCCATCTTCCACCCCGTCCACCCATTCCAAATCGTTTTTCTCCAAATCCATCCGACGACACCCATCGCCAACTTTTCCCTCACTTTCGCCATCTTTTCCTCTCCATTTCACCACTTTCGGTTTTGGCTATTGTCGTTGCGGTGGAATTTATCGTCGTGTTTATGGAGGGTGGAAGGAAGGGGGAGGGGATATATAGATGGTTGGAAAGGGGGAGAGCGAGAGAGAAGAAGGAGGGGACAGGGAGAGGTGAGGAGGGAGTGGCCGTGTGGGCGAGAGAAACCGACCGACCAACCCCGTGCCTGCCCCATCTCTCGGTCGACCTCACTTGTCTTTCAAGGCAATGTTTGCACAGGGGTTTGAGTGGGAAGAGGGTAGGTGGCAGACGATGGCCGAGGCTGAATGCAGAAGTGCCGGGGCAGTTGAAGGGGTAAAGAGGGCATTAGCAGGGGCAGAAAGAGAGAGAGAGAGAGAGAAGAGAAGGTGGTAGGTTTTGGGGCCGCGAGGGTGTCGGATCGCCGTTGAACTCACGCTGGCTGCTAATTGGTCGGTTACGTAGCAACAGAACTTGCCGAGTTTTAGGAGCGCACGAAGGAAGGAGGTTAAAGAGAGGTCGGCTGTCGGGTCTGGTGCGGGGCTGAGTGGCAAGAGGGGTAAAGGAGAGGAATGGAGAGAGGGATTCCTTCGGGAGAGGGAGGAAGGAAGAGGATGGGAGAGAGTTGGCTGCGGCCGATGAGAGACGGAGGGGGATGGACAGGATAGAGGGAGCAAAATTGTGTGAGAAAGTAGTAGGGGGAGGGGGTGGTGGTGGTTTGAGGAGAAAACATGGGGCGGAAGAGGGGAAGGGGTTGTTAGATAAGGCGGATGAGGAAGGAGAAAGTGGTTGGCGAGGGAAAGTTATGTGGAGAGAGTGCAAATGGGGAAGAAGCAGTGTGGAGACGGCGTGGAGAATCTGGGTGTCAGAGTTAGAAGAAGTGGGATTCAGGGCCGGGGAGGAGGGGAGAATGGGGGTGGCCGGTGGGTGGATGGGTGGAAGAGGAGATTAAAGCGAGATGAGGCGCGGCGGGGACGAGATGGAAGGGAAGAATGTTTGATCTAGGAGGAGTTCTTAAGTAAAGAAGCAATTACTCAAGCATTTGTACCATTTCTGCGGTCTCGGAGCCCTCGGAGTGCTGCCGTCGCCGGCGTGTCCTCAACATATGCCGACGTCACTCGTATTAATTTCCTGTTCCCACCCTCCCGAAGTTTGTCTTCCATTACGCTCTAAGTGTTCTTTCCCCCGTGGTCATGGTAAATGCTTTAATGATGTAATCGAAATTTGGGCACAGACAGAGTAGTTGATTATTGACACATTCTTAAGAATGCGAGTAAAATATATTTGAATATATTTATCATCTGCAATCCTATCGTAGAGTATTTTTTACAAATCAATCATTGAATATCAAAGGAACAATTTAAGATGCTGAAAATATGAACCATTTTACATAGTGCCATGATTACAGTGTAGTTCTTCTCATAGAAATAATGATTCTGCTACCATACCACTTATCTTCTGAAGAGCTAAATCTTTAGAGGGGTTGAAGTGGTATACTTAGTGCTGAATTCAACACGTGCTGCAGAAGAAGATTAAAAGGAACGATGTGAAATAAGTAACTTTATGAGTCATTACTTAGACTGGAGAACTAATGCAATGCCTTAAAATAGCAAAATATACATACAATTTAAACAGAGAGAAAACTTCATACGACTGGCAAATATCAATAGCATTAAAACCTTTACACGTGATACTTTCTCTACCTGCAACACGATAGTGAACCTGATAACCGTGGAGGAAGGATTACTAATGCAGTAAAAAAATTCAAATATCAAATTTAAGCAATTATACCAGTTATGGCCATCGAATTTTCAATGAGAGTAACAATTCACCTTTACTTTCATGACTTAAAGCGCCTGAGACCAATGCTTAGGTAGTCCATAAGCCGTGGCTATCCAAATATGGGTAAAAAGAATGACAGAAAAACGTATGAAAGAAATTTGTACTTGAAGTTTCCTTATGAGGAAAAAGAATTGAAACAAACACATAAAAAATGTACACTAGAGAATGAGGGTAAGAACGGATACCGGGCTTTTGTAAGAGTGGTAGTAAAAATAAGAGATAATCAAGGTTGTGGTTTCCCGCAAAGACGTGCTATGATTACTTAAAACCTTTCTCGGATAAATGATTAACACAAGTGATATTTCGAAACGGATTTTATCTCTCCTCATCAATTAGTTACTTCATCGAACTCAAGAGTCAGCTACCATCATTAGTCTGCTTATTTGCCGACTTATTTCAGGTCAAGGCAGCAGAAAAATTAGTTTTAATTTGTTTCGAGTAGTGTCTTGTCAACCTTCATCAATGAAGAAATATCTCTCATTATTGATTAAGGGTTCAAAGAGAAAGAAACCTTAGTTGCTCTCCAGAGCAGACCACGATGGCTAATCTGGAGGGTGCCCTTTAAGCGCCCTTCCGCTCAACATTTCGTCCCTCTTCGCTTCCATATTTTTCATTAATTATTTATAACTGGGAATTCGTAAATGAGATGAACGAAGAATATTTGAAAAATAGGGAAAATGGAATAATGAAATAAGTAAAGAGCTATGTTTAAAACCTAGAACACACTACGTGATAACATTGTCATATAACTTAGGAATGTTTGGTTTATTCTTGTCTAGTTATAATTACGCTTTGAAATTCACGAAACGGTCAAATGCTAAAATTTCATTTTATTTGCAATGCTAGCTAAGTATCCCGTTGAGTCATTATATTGAAATAGACACTATTTCATTTCAAAATATAGCTACAGTATAATAGTAAAACATAATACATAAAAGTTTAAGTACCTACACGATTATTTTCACACATTAATTCATTAAATTCACCTGATGCCTGAGATACTCCCGCGTCGTTATGCACACTATGATGGAAAGCTCGTAATACCCCTCACGGCTATAGAAGCGAAACGACATCATTACGCTGCCGAAATGAAATAGCTTTCCGCTGTAAACGAAGAATAGTTTTTTTCTAGCCTCTACGCAAATCATTCATAGTGACGTATGTAGGAATTATGGTGTGTAATATCGGCGGAATATATCATGACCAATGTCTTACCGCATAAATCTTGTGGTTTAAAAGTTTTTTTGTGAAAAATGTGAAAAATGAACCGTAATTCTTCATGCTCGGTTTTTCTAAAGAATAGATAGCTGTTTCTGAGAGCCCCCAGGTATTACCACAAAATATTATTTTGAGCTTATCATATCCAAAGTGATGGAAGTGTAATGCACACATTTTCGATTCAACTGCACGCACGCATCTAAAGTAACCGTTACCTTATACCAATGTTTCAATGCATCTCTGAACTATTTACCTCATCAAATTAATTTTTAGAAGAGTATGATTTATTTTGAAAACTACTTGCATGAAATCTCGCAAGGAAAATGTGTAACATTTACATTATTACGATGCTGTAAATGTTGTTGTTTATGCCATAAATTAATAAAAGGCATGATTTTCTCTAACTTTTATACCTGTATATTTGCCGAAAAAATTAAAGTTTTAACTTGGGATGCAGTTTTTGAAGATTCCGCACATAGCGTTAACTTTATCTTAGGACTTCCCATTTGTATTGTCTCATTCTGGGACGGGCATTCTTTAAAATATAAAGCTAATTATTAAATTTACTTTTCTTCATTTGCAGAAATAATAAATTTTGATTGCTGGTTTAACTATCTTCTTTGAAATAGTCTGCATTCTCTTTACCTGAACTAATTTCTTGAATACATTTGATGAAAAAACCATTGGTGACTCTGAATGCTAATATTTGTCATCTTTTGAGCTAGCTTCGGTAAACACGCCGTCATTTTAATGAAATCCATTATTTTCAATACATAATGTGAAATTTTTTAAGCAGGAAACTTATTCCACTCCATCATCCCTGTCTCACCTTGTCCGGTTGATGATTGCTTAGTAAAGCCATCTCTTATTCCGAAAGACGCTCCAACTCTCTCGTTTACTCTTCCAACGCGACTAAGTGGGCTGTGCCTGGAGTTATTGCCGTTAATTATTCACAGGTGCAGTTGGAACATTTGGGAAGAGAATTAGTTGCACGCAAAGCTTAAGGGGGTCGGAGGTTGGTTTTCCGGAAACTCATAACAAGAACCTCGCCGATAGTGGAATGCTTAATGCTTCGAAATGGTTTCTCACGTGGCGTTAAATCTTTCTGCTAGGAAGAAAGGGAATGAGAAGAAGGATACGCGAAGAGCGTGCTCACCTCTGAGTTGGACCACATTTACATAAGATATATCCGGAGCGAAGCTGGAACAGAAGTCTTTTGCCAAAAAGCGAATCTCATCGTTCCGCATATTGAACTTCCTTCCACCAAGATTCTTTAGTTATAATGTATGATACTGAATACCGTTATTGAAAAAAAATAAATAATGCTAAATATACAATTAGGGAAAGTAATATAGCATTTCATCACGCTCTGACATAAAAATGTGCCAATATTTTCCTTCCATTCATTGTTTTTCAACGGTAAAAATATATGTGAAAGACGTCAGCGCTATCCTTTTCCAGATAAAAGTCAGTATATTACTTTTGGAACGATCGTTATCCACCAAAATGAAGGAATGTAAAGAAGTATGGATAGAAAAGAAGGAATTAAAGAAGTAGGAATGTATTGACCCATTTAAGTGAAAATATTTTTATTAAAAATGGGTCAATTTCGACAATTATACTCATTAATTTTCGTAAATTTTTACTAAATATATTTAATGCACTTTATCATACTTTAATTTATATTGAATATTGTGAAAAAATGACATACTATCTAAACTGATTATTCAGGAAAAAAATAATTGAGACTTCACGAGTATGGACTGAAAACCATCCAACATTCTTCGGATAAGCTACTTTTTGCGAATTATCAACCTCTCTTGACAGGCAGATATATGAAAAGTTACAATATCTGGAGTGAATCCTGGTAAATAGTTAATTTTCCTCATTAAGCGAACAAGGGATCGACGAAGGAAAAAATATTTGGAAAACCATTCAAAGGTTGGGAAAAATAACCTTAAACAGAATAGTCAACAGAAATCCATTAATCAGATATTTTAAATATGTGATCTTACACAATGTTTTAGAAATCCATTGAGTTTCAGCATTTTACAGTCGGAACTTCGACATCAACGCTTTCAAGTAAAGAAAACAGCAAAATGGGCCACTTCTCAAGAGGGAGCTGAATAGCTTTTAGATTCTTCCACCAGGATTTCAAACACTACTCCATTGAAGGGGAACAATTCGTACATTCCTCTCTCGTTCCCGGAACTACAATCAGAGGAAATTATTACACATGACGAAATACATTGAATGCGGATGCGATGAAAGTTAAGTATGTACACTATTTGTAACATGCATTCTTACTGGTAGTTCAACGCAATTAAGGATTCCGTCCTCTGCTCCTTGCTCTCAGCTTTATGATAGAAAGTGGGCCAATCCCCAGGGGGTTTCTTTTAATTTGGAGCAATTTATATACTGAGCAATATGAACAGGGAGGTAATAAAGCCGTGAAAATATTTTACCACCACAAATCTCATGGTAGCTCACATAAAAAACCTCCTGGGCACACAGAAATCAGAGATTTACTCTTTACTCAGTACGAAACAACACTCCTTAAAGATGAAAAGACTATTAAGTAAAACATAGACTATAATATGATAAATTATTTATATTGTTTTACTAAAAACTTCATGGTTTTACTTAAAAAACTTCATTGTTTTAATTAAAAAACCTTCAAAACGTTTGCTAACTACCTTCTCCTAAAAAACTGAATTTCGTATATACATCCTCAACATGGTTTTATTATGATTGGACTGACTATGAACAGATGGCAAAAGTTGATCATGCCCTTGTATAATACTGCAAAACTATTCTCGGAGGACTAACTCAAAGGTTCATGCTTTCCTAATCTCATATTAATGTACGTAATGGATCTACCTAACAATGCTCACGCAAATGGATTTACCTAGATGACCAACATGACCTAGTTCAACATGCATTATAACTCGTTGTCACTTACAGATAAAATGAATAATAAAGTAATTTGGATATCGACGATACTCGGATATATTATAAGAGATAAAAAATGATCCACTAATTCACTACAGAAGACGGCGTTTAAATTACGGACTTGAACTCTGTCATTCCTAAGGAAACAATATAATTGTCAATCATCGAATTTTAAAAACCGGTCAAAGAATTGGCATTAACTATCAGTCAATATAACGATGAATCGGCCAAAGAATTCTTTTAATAATATTATGCCAATTAAAAATTGAATCGAAAAATTGTCTCAACAGAAAATATGCATCAAGTTTTACCATCACGATTTTTCTTTATTTTAATATATGTTTTGCCAGTTTATTGTCACATTACTGAGGGGCTTAAAAACACACAAACACACATAAGAGTAGACCCAAAATTAATAGTGATCCCAAACACCCGTGCTGGCTTTATGCCTGATACGTACCTCCGAACACAGGCATGAGTTTTTACTGCAAGAGAGCACGCTTCCTTAATGAAAAATATGGCAGGTATCTAAACCATAAACTTAATTAAATTAACCCTGTATTATCCCTGCAAAATCTTTAAATCTTCAGCAAAAAGGAAAAGCTAGATAATGGAAATCATTTAATCTGTTTTCATAGGCACATTTCTGGAGCCATTAATGGAATCACCGTAAATTACTTCGACATTAAACTTTACAACCGTTTGTTAACTAACGGTGGCTTGAAAAATTTTAATTACTCTTAAAATTATTAAATGTAATGAAGGCTAAAGGCATTAGAGGCAGTGAGTTCATTTAATGTATTTCCACGAGGTGGTCCTGGTTGCATTACTACGGCGACTGATGGCGATGGACCGCGGAATACGTGGTTATTCCGGGAACAACAGCCCACCCGAAGAAAGGGTGCCAGAGATTTTTATGTATCACTCACTCTTTTCGTCATTTGCTATTTGATTTGCGACTTGAGAGTGCACTCTCCTTTGTGATTCTCTTTTATGGTCCCAGATTCAACCTGATCTAGTCTCGGATTAAATTAATTCCATTCTGTATTTTTCGGGCACGCAGCAGTGTTTTATTTCACCCGCCTGTTTCGGGCACCCGCCTCCCATCAACCTCCCATTCGTCCCCAGCCCACATTTGTTCCGTGAATGACTCAAAACCACCCCCGCCCACTCCACACTCCCACCCTCCCCCCGCGATCTCCACCTCCTCCCCCACTCGCCCCTCCACCATGCCATGCCACGCCGCGGGGGAAATGGATTCCAGCGCGAAATGAAGAATCGCTCCTTTTTCGCGCGCATCACCCTTCAATCGTCAACGATGCGAAAATGGAGTACCGCGCTAAGAAACGGGGTCATACTGTTTCAGAGTGTTTTCCTCTCTCTCTCTCTCTCTCCCTATATCCCCCAACCACCTCCCCCACCCGATCTCTATCCCCATTTCACCTCCCCTACCCTCATCTCTCGCTGTCTCTGCTCATCTACTAACCTCCCCATTCCTCCTGCCTTTCCTACCCTCACTCCATTCCTCACTCACTCGGCATCGAACTGCCACGAGCACGAAACAAATGATTTGTGAAACAGATGAGCGGGTGAGAAGAGACCCCCGTGAGTGTGTGTTTGTCTGTGTGCATGAAAAAAATAGAAGGAATCCCGACGACGCGGATGGGGAGTGGGTAGGTGAAAGAGAGATACCATGTGGGTGGGGAGGCGGGAGGAGAGAGAGTGGGGCAAGAGGGAAGAGGAGGGAGAGTGGGGGTTGGGAACAAGGCGGAGAAAGAGATTGACGGATGGGTGGAATGGTGGGAGGTGGGAGAATTAGTGAGGGGGGGGGTGGGTAGGGGATGGTGATTCGCCAACAGCGCGCGGGGTTAAGGGTTTGGTGAGGCGGGTCGGGAGAATTTTTCGGTTGACGGGGGAGGGATTTAGGCGTAGCAGAGGGAAAGAGAAAGTAGAGAGAGGGAAGGGGAGAACTAGAGGAAGCGGGAGAAGGGTGGTGAGGTTTTTACAGGCATCGAGATTTTTCTTTTTCGACGTCGGCGGCGGTGAAATAAGGGAAGGGGGCTCGCGGAGGACGCACCGAGGACGAGTGAGCGTGCATTGAAAGGGGGAAAAGAATGAAGAAGAAAAAGAAATAAACAAAGCGGATAACAGAGTGGAATAGAATGGAAAGTTGAGTCGCCTCCTCCACCGGCGATATTAGGGAAGAAATCCGATGGGGTCTCCGATATTCTTTACGAGCATCCACATTCGCGCGTATCCGCGGTTGGAGGGGAATTGGGGAGATGAAAGAGGATGAGGGGAGGGGAAAGAGGTCGCGACGTGTTTGGCCGCATCTCTGGAATCCAGGCCATTCCCTGAATTTGTCCTCGGGGGGGTGAAGAAAATGTATATGTGCACATTGCCATTTTTATTTGACTCGCATTTTCCTGAGGGGTTCGCAATAAACGCGTGCGGCGGCCGGAAGTGGAGGTGTCGTTACGGGAATCTCCGAATATTACACCGCTATACCTGTGAGGGAGGAGTCCGACAAATTTTGACTCGGGGAAAAGGAAAGGGCTTAGAAAGGAGGTGTGCCTAAAAGTGGTGAGTCCTCGAAATTTGAATGTCATGGACACAGGAATAAATAAAACGTGTAACGCGCGCACGCCAGCAGGAGTAAGGACAAACAGTTTGCTGCACAACAGAAAACGGCGGATCAAATTTGAAAAATTGAATTGAGGAGCCAGAAAGTGAAAATCTTGGCGCGGTAATATTTCGTGATGGGCTCGGAAATTGGTGGGAGGGAGAGTGACATACGCGAGGAACAGGATGGGAAAGGAAAACAGGGTCTTGTATGGACGTCATTTTGGGGGAAATAATTTTCACGCCTCAGCTCCGGAAAATCTTCCCGAGGGCTTCTTTGGGAAGGTTGACATCAATCCGGCTAGGTGCAAACGCGAGCCAGCGCTAAATTAAAAAAAAATCGTCTAACAATGACGTCTCTTGTCGTTTGTTTACCCTCGGCGTTAACTTTAATCAAAATCCACTCGTGGGTGCAAGAGAGAGGGGGAGGGGAGGAGGATTTTTTTCTATATTCACGAGGGGACGGGGGAGGAGGAGGAGGCGTTTTCCGGGCATTCTTTCTCTCTTCGATGTTTTAGTTTTTGATTTGATTTTCGGGAAACTCGTTATCTCCTCCGCGAGAACGCCTGAGATGGAAGGACGGGCGGATGGATAAACGAGGGAGAAGAAGTAGGTAAGGAAGGCTTCGAAGAAATTAACCGAAGAAGAGAGGAGCGCTCGGAGGTGAGGACGGCAGGGAGATGGGGTCGGAGAAGAGGAGGAAAGGAGAGGGGAAAATTGATGTGTGGGAGCGGTTAAAGGGTTGGTGAGATTGTTACAACCGAGGGGGCGGCGGCGGGATGGACAGAATGAGTTGGAGGAGAGAAGGAGGAGGGAGAATTGGGAGGAGACAAATGAGCATTGCATAGCATCGCCTAGGGGAGCGTCGAAAGCTAACGTCATTAGTAGCGGTGGTGTGAGGGCGAAAAGAGAGGAGAAAGGAAGGTGCAATTGTGGGTGGGTGAGGGGGAAAGGAAAGGAGATAGGAATAGTGGGCGCAGGGGGAGGGAGATGTGGGGGGGGGACTGCGAGTACACACCTCACCCCTGGGAAGCAAGGGAAGGGGGACAAGACCTTTCCAACCGCTCCTCCCCCACCCTTCCCCAACCACCCTCCGTCCCCCCATTTACCGCATTCTAGTTGGCCTACTATTTCCAAAGTACGACAAGGGGCGAGTACCCCTCACCTTCCCCCCCAGCCCCCGTGCTCAAAGTTCCGACCGGCGGATGGCGTAATGTAGTCCACGCGATCTCTCACGCAACATGAAAATGGCCGACGTGGATGGTCGCAGTTCCCGACAGGGAGAAAGAGGAATGAGGAGAGAGAGAGTGAAGAAAGGAAAGAAAATGAGAGAGAAAGAGGACGGGAGAAAGATGATGAACGATGAGAAAAGAAGACGGGGAGGAAAGGGAAGACAGTAGTGTTTCGTCAGACAGATGGTCTAATGAGGCCCAAGTGTGTGAGGTGAAGGAGCAAACGAATTCGCAAACAATTTTTTTTTAAACATATCAAAAAATGTGAGGCGCGAGAAAAATAAAATTTATGCGGATAATAAAACGGTGAATGAGAGGGAACGGGAATTTATATGCAAATATGCCCCGCGGTGAGCGGATCCACTCCGGTAATTTGAAACTCGGACACCGGGGGCGCCTCTGCTCCACCCCCTCTCATCCGGGGGACGCGTCGACGTTTGCATTTGAGTTTCCGCGTGAGAAGGAACCTAAAATGTAATGTGCATCCGGGTATATGGATATAAAACCGATTTAAGTCCGAATAAAAGTCGGTAAACAGCGGTCTATAAGTCCAGATTAGAAATAAACGAAGTTTTGCGCAATGGAAGTGAGTGAAGTTAAGCGAGAGAAAACGCGACAAAACAAGGTTTATATAAGATAAAGAAGAGTGCGATGTTCTGTTCTTGGAGTTGAAAACGTTCATTGTATGGTTTCCAAGAATTGAGAAAGGGGAGGCGTCAGTGGCTGAAGAGGATTCAAGTGGAGAAGAAGCCTTTATTTAAAGGGAATTCAGAGACCTTGGGGTGCCGTCTCACATTCATGCCAAGTTAAGATGTGGTGGCAAGCGAATATGACATGGAAACTGGGTTGAGGAAAACACAGGGCTATTTTTCTCTTCTTGCTGTCGGCGTATCGCAATTGGTTGGCGTAGAATTCCACGGTCCTGAAGTGTGCCCCACCTAAATTTCCTATACGCCCATGTACTCTTGATTTAACAGGGTAAAATAATGTGGGAGATCTGTAAAGCGTGCAAGCACGCAATCGAGACTGGTGGCATTCTCTAGAAACCATTCAGATACCCTAAATTAAACTGATTTTAATGAATTTGAGGTGAGTTATTAATTCCATGGGTAATGTGATTGATCAATAGCCTTAGAATTAAGATGTTGTGTTGAAAAAAGTGTGGATAATTTCCCGGTGACCGGATCATCTTTAATTCGTATAGCAGCCAACATTTATACTCGTAGATTGTATAAAAACATCAGCAAAAAGTATCAATCCTCGTCAAGGTAAATGATATTGCACTTTTTCCCATCGCAACGCAGAGAATGACAGCTGTGACGTTATTCGGCTTCAAATGGAATGTAAAAAGCTAATTACTGGGTCAGTAAGCTGTCAAGAATAAAATAAAATGGAAATTGGAGAATTTTTTAATTTAAATCACAGGTATATGCGATCAAAATTTAGTGTGAAATTTGAAAGTATTAATACAGATTTAAGCGACATTTATTCCAAAAAATTAGGAATTTACTATTTCAGTGAATTGATGTTTATGCCATGGATGTCATTCATAAAGAATGTGTTACTTTGGTCTTTGAGTGATTAAAGAGTCGTCATATTTTTTTCCAGTTTATACGAGAAATCTGCAGTCTCTGTTAGCTGGCTAGGAAGGGGGGCGTGGTCTTTCTCGAGGATTACATGTTGGAATATATTCCTCTGGCTCTATATGCTGCGATGCCACATACATATGAGATTCTTCTTGGTTGACTATATGATGCAAATTTGCAGCAATCGGAGTGAATTAAAACCCAATTATTGCTGCTAATCCTTGCTCGGATAAATATATCATTTACTAACAAATGAGTACAAAAACGCAGATTAGAGAATGGCCAATCTTGTACGAGAAAATATTTTTTGAAATCAAGTGGGTAATCATTTTGACTCTAAACTCTTCTTTATGGGTGACGATTTTTATAATAATGGGTGACGATAACTTAATTTTTTTAGATAATAATGATCAATGTTGTTTCGAATTAACTATGAGATATATCAATGCTATTTATAAATCAAACTTAAGAAATGCTGTGTGTATACAAAAATAATATATTAATATATTTTTATAACATAAAACAGGTGTATTAGAAAAAAAATTAAAGTTAAGTTTATATACATGCGTATGCATTGGACAAATTGGACATATATATATATATATATATATATATATATATATATATATATATATATAATTTATAATAATAGGACGGCATAATAGAACACAAATAAAATAGTAACATTTCAAATGACACTCACACGGTAAACTGTTTAATCTTTCGGCCATTTTCAAGTAAGACTGGAAATATTCTGCTTATTTTCAGCAGCATATATTCAGTCTTACTTGAAGAAGGCCTCGGAGTAGGCCGAAAGCTTAGGTAATTTACCGTGTGAGTGTCATTTTAAATGTTACTATTTTATTTGTGTTCTATTGTGCCGTCCCATTATTATGCTTCTTGTGTGAGTGTTTCCGTAAAATCGATATATATATATATATATATATATATATATATATATATGTCTTTCCTGTTTTATATATATATATATATATATATATATATATATATATATATATATATATATATATATATATTTTTTTTTTTTTTTTTAAGGTAATCTACCGGTTAAGGTAGGTTTTTCGATGGACACAACTACCAAACAAATATTTTATTACTCCTAACAAAACACAAAATCCATCATCCTACTCTATATCAGGTCCCTCTTCATCTCTGAGTACTTTCTTCCCCCCTTCATCCCGTCCAACATCCCTATCCTGTTCCTTCCCTTTCCTCTTTTGCCCAACATTCTACCCTCTATCACAGTCTTCAACATCCCACTGCCGGTCAACACCCCCTTCATCCGCTTTTCCTGCCTCCATAGGATTGCTCCCAACAAACCCCTCTCTTCGCCCACCATACCAAGTACTTCCTCATTTGTTTTCTTCTCTGTCCATTTCACCTTCTCCATTCTTCTCCACACCCACATTTCAAAAGCCTCCAGTCTACGTCTATCCTCCTGCTTCAATGACCACGTTTCCGCGCCGTACATAGCTACGCTCCATATCAAAGTTTTTACGAGTCTTTTCTTAACATCCTTACTCAGAGTCCCCGTCATCAACTCCCTCCTCCTTGTGAAAGCCTCTTTGCCTAGCGCAATTCTTCTCCTTACGTCCCTACTACTTGGACCGTGTTGGTCCAAAACACTACCGAGAAACGTAAACTGTTCTACCTGCTCTAGTTTTTGCCCTCCTATTTTAATGTTAAGCTTGGCCTTTTTCTTTCTAGAAAATCGCATAACCTTTGTTTTATTAATATTGATTCTCATCCCATACCTGTCGCACTGAATTTCCAATTCACTCAGCAATGCTTGCAGCCCCTTGGCTGACTGACAAACTAAGGCTTGGTCATCAGCAAACCTAACTGATTTTACGAATTCCCCGCCCACTTTCATTCCTACCTCGAGTTCTTCCCATGCCTCTTTGATCATTTCCTCTGCATACAGGTTGAACAGCAACGGTGATAATGGGCAACCCTGCCTTACACCCCTTCCTAACACTGCCCATCCTGACTCCCCGTTTCCCACCCGCACCTGAGCAGTCTGAGACATGTACAGGTTGCGGATTAGCTTCCTTTCCCTCCAATCTATTCCTATTTTCTGCAATATACTCATTAGTTTTTCCCAATTCACTCTATCAAACGCTTTTTCGAAATCTACGAAACAGGCAAATACCTCCTGCTTGTGTTCTATATTCCTCTCGATTAATAATCTCATTACTGCAATGGCAATACGCGTACCTCTCCCCTTCCTAAACCCAAACTGATCCTCCCCTAAGTAACCATTTGCCCTACTCTCTATCCTTTTGTTTATGATCCTGAGAACAACTTTAGCTGCGTGGGATATCAAACTAATTGTCCTATAGTCCTCACATGACGTGGCCTTTACCTTTTTCGGAATAGGAACTAAAACTGATCTCACAAAGTCTTCCGGCCAGATTCCCTCCTCATAAATACTACGGATCAGCCCATATAGCCTCTTCCTCCCACATTTTCCTAAGCATTTTAAAAGTTCCACGGGAATGTTATCTACCCCCACGGCCTTATTTAGTTTCATCTCCCTTAATGCCCTTTCTATCTCATGGTCTAGTATGCCTGGACCTAAGCTGTCCTCCTCTACGTCATTTTCTTTTTCAATGTCTAACTTTGTTGGTCTGAGTTCTTTACCATACAGTTCTTCTATATACTCCTTCCATCTCTCTTGGATCTTTCCTGCGTCAACTATTACCTTACCCGCCTTATCTCTAACTGTTAGCATAGCTCTTCCTTTCTTACTTCCCGATAACGATTTAACTTTGCTGTACAGCGCACCGATTTCACCCTTCCTCTGCAGACTTTCCATATCCTCGCACTGCGTCTTCCACCATGCGTCTTTTGCTTTATTTGTTACCCGCCTCAATTTATTGTTCAATTCTTTGTACTTCATTTTCCCTAATTCTGTATTTATATTCTTCCATTTTCGCCGCTCATCCATCTTTGTAATCATCTCATCCGTGATACATGGTTTCCTAGTCCTTCTAGTGTTAACGGTTCCAATAGTGTCTTTTGCGGCTTTAGACAACCCTTTCTTGATCATTTCCCATTTTTCTTCGATAGTACTAAGCCCTTTACCATCCTCCATGATTTTCTCTACCGCCTGTTTGTATTCCTTCCTTTTCAACCCATTTAATGCTTCTACATTCCATTTTCTAACTCGCCGCCCCTGCCTTATCTTTTTGAAACGTACGCTACATTTCATAACAACTAAATTGTGGTCTGAGTCCGCATCCGCTCCCGGGAAGCTGTGCGAATTTATCACACTGTTCCTAAACCTGTGTCTAACCAGGATATAATCTAGCTGATATCTTTCTGAGTCACCTGGCATTTTCCATGTATACCTGCGTCTTTTGTGGTGTCTAAACCAAGTGTTGGTGATGACTAACCCCTGTCTCCTGCAGAACTCAACTGCTTTCTCCCCGCGGTCATTCCTCGTGCCTAAACCGTAGTCCCCCACCTCATCACCATCTCTTCCTTCGCCTACCGTCGCATTCCAATCCCCCATCACTATCAAATGTTTCCCTGCATGAACACACGCGATCATGTCCTCTAACTGATCGTATATCCTATCGACCTCCTCTTCCTTATGGTTGCTCGGTGGCATGTATACCTGAATAATAACTAAGTTCGTCGGTTCTGCTTTTATCTCCACTAGTAGTATTCTATCCGTTACCTGCTCTATGTTGACTACGCTTCTTCCTACCTCTTCATTTAATACTATGGCAACCCCTCGTTGGCTCTCGTCCCCACCGCTGTATATTATTCTATACTCATCACTCCAGTAATCCCCGCTATCTTTCCATCTCACCTCGCATAGACCTAAAATATCTATATTTCCCCTTTCCATCTCTCGCTTAACATTCTCCAATTTTCCTGTCCTCATCATTGTTCTAACATTCCACGTTCCTATTCTAACTAATTTGGTCTTCCTATCCTGCGTCTTCTGTCCTGCTGCTGCTGGTTTTCCCTTGCAAGGGTTTCGTGGGATGACGACCCCGGAAGCCTTGCCTCCCCCGCTGCCGGGCACGACACACGGCCGATTGGGCCGAGCCCCGTGGTTGCCAGGACTCAAAATATCTCTATTGTCCATCATATTTTTATTGGGAATGATAATTGAGGTGGTTTCCCGTTGCCTTCCTCAATAGTGTTTTTAACGTGACACCATCACTTACTGGCCGCCCCACTGGGGTCAGACGCCATTGCAGCCGACTCACGGAGGAACAGACGCTGCGTGGACTACCTTTCGTCTGGCTCCTAACCTTCGACCTAACCGGCATGGGTGACCCTACCGGGAGCAATTTTTATTACTCCCGCCAGTACAGTTCTAGGGGTCATCGGAACGCACAAGCCCTTCCACCACGTCAAGGTTGTAGTCCGGGGAGGGATATATATATATATATATATATATATATATATATGTATAAAATAGGAAAGACAGAAGGGAAGACAAATACGCTGACGGTGGTCCGCGTTTGACCTTCACTCGGCTGACTCGTGGTTAAAAACATCCCATAAAAACTTTAAACAGCCCGAATTTATGGTCGGATCTAGTTATAGGGCGCGAGTTTTAAGTCCAATAGGATAGGGGTGGGAAGGGCGTGGGAGGGAGGGAGAGAACTATCGAGTCAGGAGATTTGGGTAAAGGTCGGCTCCGGACGGCAAGCGGGAAGGGTTCAGAAGGTGAGCACCGAAGGTCTTTGGAGGGCACCACGATGGATTGCGGAGAACGTCGCGAAACAAAAGGGGATTCCTGCGAAGGAGATTGGATCGTTTCTTAAGGCGATTTAGGGTTGTGGATGGTGAATGGGAAGGCAGGGAGAGAGGCTGAGGTGTGGAGATGTGGGGTAGAGAGAGCATGTTACCGTAGACCCTGAAGGGGCTGCGGCGTGGGACGGGGACATATAGCGGGGAGTAGAAGACTCTTTGGGGGGATGAAGGGGGAGGAGGGCGGGAATTAGGCGTTTGGGATTACACGCGTTGCTGGCGCGTCATTTCGGCGGCTGTAATCTAAGACAAGTCCTTATTGGGCCCCTAGATATCTTCCCCTTGGGATCTCGTGTCAACCTGCCTTTGGGCGGAGGAGTGAGGTGGACGTATGAAGGGAGGAGGGCACGAGTGGCTGCCCTTGGCGGGCGGGACGCGACGCCTTTCCCGGTGGCGCCGACGAGGAGGCGTTGGCAGGGTTGGGCACGGAGGAGAAGCACAAGGGGTTAGCGGAGCTGGGCGGGGGGCAGGGGGTCCAGACGGCAGCTTACTCGCCGTCTTCCTCCTCCGCGAAAATTCCTACTCCTCTAGAACCATAGAACAGAGCTGCCCCTTCTCCCTCCCTCTGCCATCTTCTCATCTGCCCTCCCGTCATCCCCCTCTCTCTCTACTCCCTTTCCCCTTTCCTCCATCCTAACTTACCCCCTCCCTCCGCGAGCAATGGGAAAGTCAGGGCCCCCCTCGCTTAATCACTGTTCGCGAAGTGTTGTCGAGTGGCGAAGGTGTGAGAGGCAGCGTGCGGCTGTGGCCCCCTCCCCCTCGTTTGTCATTATTTCAGTAGCAGGGAGTCAAAAGAGATCCACGGGCTGATTAACTTTCCAGCACAAACGCGTGCAGTGTTTACGTCGCAAGTATTGGTGGATATTCGAACAACAGGTCCTGATTTAATCGCCCGAATGACATATGCGTTATACGGGATTCCCAGCGATGTTTAATTTGTCAATGGCTGCGGGCTTGAGCAGGTGCGGGAATTGCGTGGAAGGTTGGAGCACGTTTTACTGCCAGTCCCTGGGATGTACCGTTAAAATAGGTCCTGCCTTTCATTCCGTCAGTTTTAATTGGATGGGATTTTACACATGGCGAAAGACTATTGTTTCAACTGGAAACCTTGCGATGAAGGCATTTTTTTTTCTTTTGATCAGATTTATTCTGCTCCAGTGAAGAACTCAATTACTCAATTGAAATTCAAAATATGCATGGAACTCGAGAGAAAGAAAAAATAACATATTTATTCCCGTGCACATCGTTGTAAATGAGAGCATATTTTTTATCCCTCTGATACCTATGACAACAGCAGCTTCAAATTGTACATTTGATGTTTTGAACCAGCTTAGTTTATTATATTTAGCTATTTAATTACAGTCGAGGGCATATATTTGTCCAATTAGATAAAAATACTAGTTGCCACTGCGTTGCTCGATATCATCATCGGGGATTGTGATAAATTCTTTGGTGAAACTCATTCTTTTGTAATTTCCTTGCTTGCCATTTTACCAGGACTTTTTAGTCAAACTCCATTCACATTCCTCGTTGTTTCAAAGGTTGCCAAAAGTTTTCCAGGTCATGATCAAGAATGTTTGATACAATCGCCCCATTTTCTGTCAAAAATACGAAAAAAAACATATACATTTGAGCACAGGGGCCTTTGTGAAGCGAATGAGTTTGAACCGAGGCAACATACTTATCCTGATATGGCACGTGTTTCAAAGACGATATGGAGAGAAAAACGAGGTCACAACAATTTAGAATGATGAGAAATAAAAAATGTACCAATTTATATTGATGATGCTTGGAGTTTCCTACAAACGCTACTGAGTATGGAGCATGATGACGATTAAGATATTGACTTTTCGTCATTAAACATAGAACATAAGTATTGAGATTAAATATTACAATGATACATACAATTAAGCGTAAATTAAAAGGACATGATACATAATTGTGTCAATGCGGGGAAAATTTCAAATTTACTAATTGAAATGGCAAAAACTAAGCAAAGACTTTATCGACATTTTGGAGCAATTTAGTATTTATTTTTGAGATTTATTCAGAGTGATGAGATTCATTCATATATGTTTTATAAAGACGAAAATTTAACCAAATATTGATGATGTTTGTTACTGATTGAATTTGTTAATTAATGACAAAATCCAGAAATCGGGACAGAAGGTAGTGTATTTCCTTTGGGATAAAATATACGTTTTCGTAGACATACTGAAACCTCTCGATAGTAATTAAAGATGTTTTGACTGTACAAATAAATATTAAATAAATAAATTGCATTACATTCGGATACTCAATACCTGAATGCAGTGAATTAGTGAAATTATACTATTAAATGGGTAAGGATAATTGTGTTTAACGATTCAAATATGTATGTTTCCTTCGACCTTCCTTCCTCAAAGACCTTCGTCCTTGCACATCTTTTGATTCCTTTGCCACAGACATATATCCGTATGAATATGTATACTGACTCAGTCAGTACTTCTGTTTCTTCCGATGAAGACGGAGCTAAATTCCGTCGAAATTATCAAGAAATAACTTGTGAGTGTTCTTTTTATGTGTTCGTTGTTGTCCATCCATCCATCCATCTATATACATATATACATATATATATATATATATATATATATATATATATATATATATATATATATATATATTTATTTATATATATATATATAGATGATTTCACCGAAGTAACACAGAAGTGTTAAATAACAAACTTTGACAGCAACAAACAATATAAGAACACATAAAAAGAACACAAGTTATTTCTTGATCATTTAGACGGAATTCAGCTCCGTCTTCATCGGAAGAAATAGAAGTAATTACTTCTATTCTTCTTCTATTTCTTCCGATGAAGACGGAGCTGAATTCCGTTGAGATGATCAAGAAATAACGCGTGAGCGATCTTTATATATATATGTATATATATATATATATATATATATATATATATATACATATATATTATATATATATATAAATAATAATAATGGGCTGACACAATATAACACAAATAGAATTGAATAGCAACATTTAAAAGGACACTCACACGGTAAATAAAGTGAAGGTAGTGTCATCGATCGTCAGTGTTTTTTTAATATATACCCATAAATATGTGTGATTAGTATATATACTTATGTTAGTCTGTAAATCTGTGTGTGTGTGGATGAGCCATATCGCACTTGGTTATTGAACAAGTTATCGGTTAAAAATCGCTTTAATATATCTTGTGCAATAGAAAAAATATACTCTAATTCAAGAATTGAAAATGCTCACTTATTAAGAGATTTTGTTTTTCTGTGTTTCTTTTTGCATGCATTCTCCAAGGTGTCCTTTGAAATCGCTTCTCTATTTGATTCCCCATTTTGGAAGTTAAACGATACCCAAATAAGATTTTCCAAGCATTAATACAAATTAAACAATATATTAAGACATTCACAAGGCGTTATGCGTTTAAAAGTTCCCTTCAAATTACGAGCCGTCGTATATCAGGGTTTTAATAATTTATGCGCTCATCGTGTCAGATGGCTCGAGTTTAAGCATCGCTGGAGCAGCTTTTCTTAATGCATGTTAATGGTCTTTGTTCACTTGCCGGTGGATACCGTCTTTGCAGATGATGCCAGTGCATAAAGCAAAATTTATGCTCACGTGCACCTGCAGCCTCTATAGAAATAGCCAAATGCTCCAACATCTCGTGAGCAGAAAACGTTCCGACGCCGCCGTCGAATGTGATGAAAGAATAACGGGCTTCTAAATATCTGCTCTTTAGTTTGGTGAAATATTAAAAGAAATTTTAATGAAGGACGAAATTCAGTGAAAAATCAAAATATAACTTGGGAAAAGTATGAATTAAAATTGTGTTGGTAATAGTATGGAAATCCTATCCCATTGGCGACGCAGCATTCTCGCAAAAGCATCCAAAATTAATTCCAAAGCCATAATATTCCATGCAAAAATCTTTGGAAGAAATAATTACGCTGAAATAGTAAATAGTTTAGGGGAATGTGCATAAATGTTATTATCATTATCATATAATAATGTCAAATTCATTTAGGCCGTGCAGTAATTTTCCTGGGATGCCTGAGACCCATTAGCCATTCCTTACCTGCAGGGAAGACTAATTATAGTAAGATGATTTGGCAGCGGTGATCTATGATGCTTTCATGAAATTAGTTTAGCTGCAGTGCTACATTGGATTGTACACATAAAGCAAACGTAATAATGCTCCCAGAACTATCCTTCGCTCTCTCTCGTAACTGCAAGAGGTAAATATGTGTGTGTGTGTGTATGAGTAGAAACGGAGACCATTGAACAAAAATAAATCAAAATGTCTTTGAGACAACGTATAAAGACAAATAATTTATGGAGGCAGCAAAGGATTTATCTCTCAATTCTTTTCACAAAAGCGGAAAGGCAACCCTCGGGTAGTTGAGTGATTTAAATGAGAGAAAAAATGCGCAGTATAATTGGAATAACCGCATACAACTTTAGAACCAAAGAACAACATAGTCATGTAATGCAAACGTAATTCTCCATTGAATAACATTTTCGAATGCTATTCGAAATAGCAGCTTTATAATCTTAGACCTGGATGAGTAATCACAAAGGGAAACCTCGGAAACGGTAGAGTTCGGTAAATTCAGCTGTAACATTATTTTCGATAAAAAATGGAGGCCCGCCCACTTTTAAAGCAACAAGAAATGAGAATTCTCAAAAGTGGAATTTAGCATTAAAATAAATACTTCGTCAGTAATGAAAACACAATCAGGGTAATTTGGGACAATCCACTACAATTACTTCCTGAGAGTATTCACTCACAATTCATGATTGACATATGGTTCCGGAGAAAGTATAAATCGAAATATATTTATGAACCAAACCGAATTTTTATTCCGCTATGATTTAATATGAAACCTTTACTTAGATATATTTTGAGAGTAAACTGAGCCGAGTCCGTGAACTTCGTCTTCTTGTTTTAAGTCAGCAAGATTCAAAGCAAAATAAACTCATACTTCCATGACAAAGTTGCTCATAACTCGGGGAAAACAAAGGTCGCCGTGAGGATGGGGAGACGGGCTATCCGTCGTGCACACGAATGGTTTCGTAGTTTTATTTATTTGTTTATCTTCACATTTTTCCTTGAACGAGGGGTGTGGAGGGTAAGGAGCGGAGGAATGGAAGAGGGTGAGAGGGAGGAAGAAGAGAACCTTCCGCGCTCTCGTGTATGGACATATCACTTTCACGACATAATCTTTGGAGAGCTAGAGAGGGTGAAAGGTAGAGGGTGAAAGAGAAGAGAAGAGCGCTAAAGGGATTGACTCAGTCAAGATTTAAGGCTTGGTAGAGATAGCTGGGGAAATACCCGTTGGAGGGAAAGGGAACAAAATGCACAGGGAGGACATATAAGGAACAGGAGGGAAGTTATGGCAAGAATTGGCGAGAAGGACGAAAGGGATAAGGGTGTGGAAGAAGGGGAGGAGGGAGGAAGGAAGGGCGGCGGAAATGGGAGGGGATGTCTTGTAAGTGCGCGTGGGTGAGAGAGAATGAGGGGATGAGGAAGGGTCGTGAAAGGAAGATGGGCAAAGAAAAGTGGATGGGAAAGGGGTGAAAGGGAGGAGCGGGAGAAGAAAGGGGTATACGCCACGAGGAAGGGCAGGAAAGTGTGTGGTCACTGATGTGTTTGTATGTGTACGTGTGTTTGCGTGTGTGTACGTTTGGGTAGAAGCCGGAAGGACGCGCGCCGACGGGGGGAAGTTTAGTGAAGGATATAAGGATGAGGAGGTGGAGTCCTCCACCAACTTTATCGCCCAATTAGATCCGCTTGCTTCCAGTTTCCGACCGCCGGCCTCCCTCCCGCTTCCTCTCCTCACATCTTTTCCCCCCTATTTCTCATCCCCTCCTATTTTCCTTACACCCTTTTCCCTCCCTAATCCCTTCCCACGCCACGGACAACAAAGATTCTCCGATTTTGTCTCCGTCACAGTTTTGCCTCTTCCATCTTTCCTCCCGCCACAACAAACAGTTGCGGTCTTCTTTTCCGTTTCCAAATTCCTTTCCCTCACGTTCGGTTTCGGAAGAAGTTTCGCGTAATATTTTTGAAAAGAATAATAGATAAAGAACACATCGACTTCTTTTGCACTTGAGTAAACAAGTAAACAAATATAACTGCATGCAGTTTGGGAATCTTAAGAATAGTTAGTGGATTACAGAAAAGCCATTCCATAAAAAACATAAAATGTGACATTACTTCATGACAAATGATATGGCTATGTATAAAAATGATATGGCTACGTATGAATTAAATGATCGCCTGTTGACGTGTTCTACTCCATCATAAAATATTTTTCGGATGACGTTGACATGATTTTAAACATTTTTCATTATTTAAACCCTTTAATTTAGATTTACTCCAATTAATATTAATTCTAACCCAAGTTTTATTCACCGTTTCCAAAAGAAGATACTTAAAATGGAGTTCACTTTTAAACTGGTACGAGCTAACTGGCTCAATTTAAGTTTTCCAAATTTTTTCCGAAGCAAAATTCCCAGCTAATAGCGAGGTTGCATAAAATATGGCGAGTGCAAAAGGAAATAAGTAGCTCCAGAGAATCGCTAATGTCACAAAAAACTCACGCTATTTAAAGAGGCTGTTCAATTAATAATGATATTATTTTAGTCATATCTTTACTTATACTCCTTTACAATCCATTCTGGAGGAAACAAAGCTGTAGACGAATGTCTCTCAACTATTGGTATCTATTTTGTTACTATAAATATGTAGATTTCTAGGATTATGTCCAATTCAATTTGATAAGTTTAAAAAAATACTTTTCTGGAAAAAACACACATCACTAAGTATAACAAAATGGTTGAATCTAGCAGCCATTTAAACTAGTGCAGTGAATATACAATTTTAAATTTATCAATGTGAACTGAATAACCGTCTGAATATATTAATTTCATTATTATTTACGAACTATCCATTTCTTTTCACAGACTAAGTATGGACCAAATCACACTTTCAAGGAGAGAAAAACCCGTCGTGGTAATTCACCTCATCAAGGGAAAAAGGGATGCAGCAAAAAAAATTATGACAAAAACACTCGAATGAAAGAACAAAATGAAACCCTAACAGAGCAGCTATTAGAGACCTATTAATCAGATATATGTGGTACTTTACTTTACTTTCCCGAAACTACAATGAGAGATAATTCGTCCACCTGCTCAAATGCAATAGAGTCGGATGTGATACCAGTTAAATTTATCCTCTACTGATTAAATAAGATCTTTTTGGCAGTTCAGCACACATGAGGATTCTGTCCTCTGCCCCTTACTCATCGCTCTATGATAGTATGGGAGCAATCCCTCGAGGGTTCCTCCTCCTATCGAGCAATATAAATACTGAAAAATATGAAAAGGGAGGTAATAAAGTCATAAAAATATATTAGCAACAATAATCTCAGAATGCCTCACGAAAAATAGTCTCCTGGATGCATATAAATCAGAGCTTTGCCCTCTACGTAGTACGCAAACAACACTCTTAAAGTAGACAAAGACTATTCAGCTTAATCGACCCTAATATGATAACTCCTTGTACTATTTTATTTTAAAAAGCTTCAAAAACGACTGTTCACTACTTTTTCCTCAGAAAGCTCTAATTACTGAATTTCTCATCAATTACCTCGAACTGGTTTTATTTTATATGACTGACTGTGAGCAAATGTTAAATGTTGATGATGGTAGACACGTAAGATATGGAACGTATCACATTGGAAAACTATTACCTCAGGACTACATCAAGGGGCTATAGTATCTTTCCTAATGCTATTAATTTTAGCAATGAGATCACCGACTTGCTCTCAAATTTTAAACATTTACTTACATGTACATGATATTCTACAAAGTTGATTATTGAGTTTTTATCAACATTATTAATTATAAAAAAAAATTTTTTAAAGATTAATTGTTAGCGTAATTCGTAATGTTTATGTAATGCAAGTTTTGTTGATTTGATTCCAGAATTTCATCATCGGTAATCACTAAGTGGTCACCAATGACGAAATTCTGGACTACATGACAAGGTAACTAGTTTATAAAAAAATTAGTGTTTTTAAAATATTTTATTAAAATATAATTCCTCTGTAAATTCAAAATAGAATATATCCTTTGGAAAGAGCGGGCAATAACCATTGAATGTGTCTAAGTTATTTACCATATATTTACGTTGATTTTATAATAGGTCAATTTTTTGACGGATTTTAATTTGATAGAATTTAATGTTGAGCTATAAAACAGAATATCCCACATCGAGAGGATATGCATATTAGAGACCTTTTGCCTCAGTTTTCTTTTCCTGATATTTATAATTTTCAATAATTAATCGCTTTAAAAAAATCTACTGCAGTAAGCAAGACTATAGGAAACAGAAAATTTCGAGATATTTGCAATATTTTACAATCATTTATGTACAAATATTATCTTATTATTTCTATCCGATTTCTATCTCATGACAAATTTTAAGGAAGAAAATTATCACTACTAAGTGATTTATCACTAATAAAAGAGCGGATGTCTTCCAAAGAGAGAACCTTTAAAAGTTATTATTACAGTTGTATTGTCTCATCAAACCAGGCACGAGCACCGCTCACTTGCCTTCACGTATATCAATGAACAAAGTTAATACAAGCGTAGACAAACAAAATTTAGCTTTTACGTAAGAGTTGCCTCATTAATTATACCGATATAAAGAAAGTAAGGGATATTACATTTATTTCAATAAATTGTTAATTCCACAAAACAATTCAACTTCCACCTTTGGATCGAGTAATACCAATGGTTCTAACCTCTCGAGGTAAAAAATTTAACCGTAAATGGACTATATATTTTGCGTAACAAAATAGCGTGATAATCTGAAATTGTTCCATTCTAATGACCATTTATTGGATGAATCCGTTTTATAGATCGTATAATAAAAAGTGAATTCTGCAAATACAGTTTTATTATATTTTAAAAATCAGACACTGTGCACATATTAACGAAATCTTACTTTTGGCATCTTTGTATTGTAACCGTGTAACAATTTAGTACATGAATTAGGGTGAAGACAGTTAACGATGCACCTTTCGTATTGCATTACGTTTTCTTTTGCTATGTCTGCGAGCAGCCTACAGCGAGCGGAATCAGCTCCTTCGAGCCGATTTCCGTGGTCATGCACTTCATATACTATATACGATGTTTAGGTATCACAATGAAGTATTTTATTTCGAGCATCGTGGCGCTTGCAACATAGCTCTCACTTTAGGTCTCCTGTTAACAGGGAGTGAATTTTTCATCGATGTTACTCATTTTTCTGTTTACTTAAGGAATCCAGTAGGTTCAAGATATGAAGTAAAGAGAGGAAACTTCTGGCCAAATATTTTCAAGATTATTTCAATAAATCTGTTACTTTGATGGAATTTGAGAATGTTACTTGACGTTTTATGATCTATTTTCCAATTACATCACACTTATCATCATCTAAAAGTAAAAAAAATGATACTAGTTTCATATAAATTTTACCGAGGCGGTTAGCTGCTCTGGGTCTTGATTAGCGCCATTTTTCTTCAAAATCCGATTGGCTCTCGTTACATCAATTCAGTATGTACGCTCAATTACATCAGTGCTTCCCCGAAAATTTGATCGTAGCTATATGAACTACAGTCAGCCTGTTTTTCAGCAACGCTTCACTCCTTGATGTTCTTTCTCTGTTTGAACACTTAACATTTTAATGTGTTTCTTGACTAATTAATGCGTATGCATTAATTATTTAAAACGCTATAATGGTACTATTATCGTCATAACTAAAGACATCTGTTGATGCAACAACTTCAGAGTGTAAGAATCATTCGTCTTGACCTGGCAGAAACAAGATGTTTTAACGAAATATATTTGCAGTGAAATGCATATTAGCGGATAACTCCGTAAATGTTGCTGTTGCGGCATCTCCCGCAGTTTCTTGGAATTTGTGAAAGGTAAAAACAGACTGAGTTTTTAAAGTTAGCCTTAACTTCGTGGACTGTGGCGCGTCGCGCACGGCTACGAATGCCTGTATCATTGTATTTACGGTAAGTCGTCACAACATCTTGTTCCTTTAAAGCCCCAAAAATTTCAGTTTAAGAGAACGCCTCGATATCTTAACTGGCAAAAGGAAATCAAAGGATCCGGGTTCGAATTTCTGTCAAGGTGAATGATTTTTACACTCTGAAATTATTTCATTGAAATACATATTAGCGGACGACTCCGTTAAAAGTTACTGTTGCGGCATCTCCCGCAGTTTCTTGAAACTTCTGTTGATGTTATCTTATTAGTTTATGAAACAAATCAAAAAACTGCGAGAGATATTGCAAGAGTAACTTCAACGGAGTCGATCGCTAATGTGCATTAAAATTTAACAATTTCAAAGTGTTAAAATCATTCACCTTGACCAGGATCTCGGTCGGGCGGTCAAGGCAAACCAGGAACACACACAGGTATGACCAGGATCCCGGTCAAGATGAATGATTTTTATGCTTTGAAATTGTTATTTTTTATTAGTTTATTGTTATAAAAATTAGCATCAGTGATTGTAAAGAAAAGAAGAAGCGTTTTAAGAAGTTTTCTTACGTGTAAACTATATTCCATTGCCTCTTATGTTTTTACCCAGGAACACCTAGGCATAGGGACAGAAAAAAAACATGGGAAGTTTCTTTTCTAAAGTTGAACGCTGGATTTAATGACGGTATTTCACTGTTTAATTCAGATTTAACATAAGTGGAAAAATTATATATTTTGCAAATGATTACTTAAGGATATGTTATATTGAAAAATGTACTGAATAGAAAAAATAAAGTCAAAGGGGTGTTGAACCCACTCAATCATATTTAAACTTCGGGTAATAAGCCACTCTGTTACCAGTAGTTAATAAGGGACGGAATAAGTCACTCACTGTAACATTTTACACTGAAACAATCAATTATTTCGCAGAAAGTAATACCTATTTAGCTAAACGATCAAGTAGTGCTTTCTTGTTTCATGGTTTTCTTTGCACAAAATAATTGGTGTAAAACATCGCGCATATTCTTCTTCCGTGAATCATAAATAGAAAAGTTTGACTGTGTATATCAATAATTCAAAGGACAAACTTCAAAGACAATTCAAAGTCAACGGGTAATTTTTATTGGGGTAAGGGATTTCTTGAATTGATAGTTCACTTTTTATTCTAGATATTTTAAATAATGTATTATATAGAGCCCCAATCTCTTATAAATGCATAATCGTAAAACCCATGCTATGCTGTAACTGTTGTGATTATGTACGTCGATAAAAGAAATTTCGGTACCTCACGACTGTAACTAACTCACATAACACCCTTCTACTAAAGCAGGGATAGGGAGGATCCCATAATTAAACATCGTGAAAAATATTGGAACAGCATTTTTGGGAATATAATGACCTCCCTCGACAGTAGGAATCTATTCTGCCGCAATCGGCACGGGCCTAAAAGAAGGAAATCATGCAAAGCACGATTGGATCCTTTAATACATGACATCATTAAATAAGGGGGAAGTGATTACACAGATAGATACTGTATTTTAGATTTAAAACAAGCATTCGGGACTTTTTCTCTAACCGTAAGCCAAAATTAGTCGTTGATGGGTTGAGTTCATCAGAGACAAATGCGAATTCCATGGGATAAACACATCAAAAGAATATGCGAGTCAGCCTTAGGTAGTAGGAGGTAGGTTCCATTAAGCAGGCTGCAGGAAAATATCATTAAATATTGAGAAAAAAATTGACCTTCCTTTATTAAGGTCACATTTGGAATACGTAGAAAATATTTGGAATCCATGAGATAAAGCTTTAGTTATGCAATTGGATAAGTTTCAAAGAAAATCCGCAAGATAGATTAAAAATCGGTACCAGAAGAATGTAACCATGTTGGGTATGCTGCAGGAATTTGGCTGGGAGCCTCTTCACTGAGATAGTAAGTAAGACTTAAAGATTTGTAGAAAGGCACACAACACCCATATCTTCGGTGATAATACTGAGAAAATTACTATGGCCCAGTATTATATTGATAGATGCGGGATAAAATAAGAGAGATAAACGTCGTCTCAGACCGATTCAAGTGCTCGTTCTTCCCTCGAGAAATACACAATCAAAACCTAATCGAATCCAAGGACAGGAATATTTTTTTAAAACCAAAATATAATAATCTAGTCAAACGGACCAATGCATGTGTTAACTCATACTTGCGCGTGGATGACTGGCTCTCTAACACTTCCCACCGCACACCCATGTAGCGAAATACGGGGTATTGCGTAAGATATAAATGTAATTGAAGATAATATCCGGCGAAGTGGGATTGGGAATAAGCATTTTTTAAGTATTCATTATTTTCAACCGATTGACGCATACTGCGGGAAATGTTTCAATAAAGGTCGTAAAGATTTTATCAAATAAATCGCCAAGAATAATCACTCTTCGGTATTGGCCAAAAACCTCTTTATCGCTAATAAAGGCCCAGAATTAAAATTTTACACTTGGCTATATTTAGCGGTGTGATTTTACCATAAAAAAGGAAGTAACCATTATCCTCGAAAAATATTTCCTGAGACCCAGATGGGTTTGAACTGAGAAACACTTTATGGACCCCATTGCCCACGTTAAAAGGAGAAAAACTTGAAACTTGGCCGACACAAACAGGCCAAAAATCGACACAGTGATGTTGAAGCAGGGTGCCCCAAAACTGCACTTCTTTATGGCCACTGCAGGGAGTGATTGTTGAGACACGAACTAGGAAAGAAAGCCTTTATGCGAACGGTGGATTCTCCGAAGGACCCTATGGCCTGCAAAAGTTCTCTCAATCCTTTCTTTCCTCGCCAAGCGCTTCGAAGAAATAGCTTCCTCGGAGTTATCCTCCTTTCATTCCTGCGAAAAAAAACATGCAAGGACTGCTCTTCAGCGGGGGAGAGGGGGAGAAGGAAAGTGGAGGAAGAAAAAAGATATAAGAGTTGCCTACATCTTTAGCTGGTTTTATAATTTTATCAGAAGACTCGGAGGAAGTTCAGTCGTCTTGGGCTGGTGGGAGAGCAGTGGGCGGAATGGCGGACGAATGTATGTGCGGAGAGGAAGAGAGAGAGAGGGGAGAGCCTCCTGGTAGAGGAAAAAGAGACCAGGGGATGGGGGAATGGGGGCAAGCGGTGGAAGGGCAAAGGCACGGGGGAGGAGGAGTGAGGGCTGCGGTGAGATGGAACGCAAGAGGTTTTATTGTTGCCGAGAGGAGGGGGGTGGAGTGGGTTGGTTGGAGGGGAAATATGTAGGGCAGGGGAACGTGAGACACCGGAGTGGGGAAAGGGAGAATGTCGGGGTGGGTGGCGAGGGATTTCGGGGAAGGTGTGCCTGGGAAGGCGCGGCATTCGCCCACTCACCGACGACCACCATCGGCGCCGATTTGATGTCCGTGTGGAAGAGGGGCGCGTCCGCGGAGACCTCGCACTTGTAGACGCCGGAGAGGGCCATCTGGACGTCGTTCAAGCGCACCTCCTTAGCGTTCGACTGCGATACCTGCAAATGGAGAGGATAAAAGCGGGCGATTAATCAAATGGCGCTCTCTTCCTTCCCGCCCCACACACTTCGCTCTCAGGAGAACATTCTAGAGGAGATAATAAGAGTAAAAATGGGGGATGAGGAGAGGTGGGAGAAACAATAGATACGAACACCTTTGGGAGGGGCTCAATCGGAATATTGAGTCATGAGAAGGAGGGGGAGCGAGGAGAGGGAGCTTCTGTGTGTAATGAAACTCGAGGAAGTAGGGAAATAAGGCTCCCTTGTGAACAGCCTCCAAACTCTTCTCGTGACACATTTTTAAGTCTCACCCTCGGAGTCGGAGCATCCCTCTCCCTCGGTGGGATTAAAGTCGGGAGCTCATCACTTTAAAAGCGTCGAAGGAGAATGCGACGGGGAGGGGCTCGGCGGCGGAACGGGTGCTGTGGCGCTGAGAGGGCGGGGGGGAAAGGCGCACGCGCCGGAAATGCGATGCGGGACGATGAGCACTTACTCGGCGTGTTGGCACTCATTGCGCTCCGGGGTTACTTCGAAACACTTCCGTGAACATTTTTTCCCTGGGATGAGAAACGGCCCTGGGTGTTGGGTGGGAGGGAAGGAGTCGGGGAGTGAAAGCGTCCGAGCAGCAATTCCTTCTCTCATCCTCGCCTCCCATCTCTCTCTCTCTCTCTTTCCGATAGCGATCCCTGCGACCGTCCCGGTCTGTGCGTCAATCTTCCAACACTCGTCATTATCTTTTTTTTCCTCCGGCTCTTATTCTCTTAATCCCTCATCCGCCTTCAAGCGCCCGTCATTTGTCTTTTCTATTCACCGCACTTCATTCCCAGGCTGCCTCCTCTCCACCTTGCTCTCTCCTTCCACCACCGTCGCCTCCCCTCTCGAAGCCCCCCTAACCCTGTGCTCGTATCCACCCTTCACGCACCCCTTCACCATCGAGAGAGGAAAGAAGGTTCCTTCTTCTCCTCCGATGACAGATTCCGACAATCGTATCTTTTTTCTCAGAAAAATAATCCTCTGTTTTCCTCTCTGTCTCTCTCTCTCTCCCTCCACCATCATCTCGCTTTCAGAGCCCACCACTATCCCTCATCTCCCTCCACCTTTTAAAGCTTCCAAACAATAAGTGGGGGTGTACGGTATCCACCTCTCTCTCTGTCCTTACCCCTTCCCTTGCCATTCGAGGAGGAGACGAGGTTGTCTTTCGTACAAAGCCATAAATTTCTTCCTTCCTGCCCACTCCTTCCCCGCTATATCTTGCTCTCACTCCGCTTGGTCCTTGTGTGGCTCAGACAGCGCAAACGCAGGAGGATGCGACGGTGGGGGTCTGCGGTACGCGCCTCTCCTCGCACCCGTCTCCTCACTCCGCCTAGAAAGCAAGGTGAGTCAATAGAACCCGTATGAGACCTCCGGAGACGTAGGGGAGGAGAAGAGATTAGTTGTTCTCTCGGCTTTCCTCTCACCTAGGCCCTTGGAGTTAATGCTTCGGCTGGGTTCAGAAAAGGGAAACAACCCCGAGAGTTATTTTTGTCGGGAGCTTACATTTAGAGGTCTCCGCATTGGCAAAATATTTCATATTTCTACGTTGGCTCGAAAGACGCGGGCGGGAGAAGGAGACAGAGAGAGAGAGAATGTGGGTGCTTGTGTAAAATAAGTAATTTCTTCTCTCATGGCTTGAACATAACAGGAAAGAGTTCTCGACGCTCGTCTTTTTAAGCTTTCGGATCGTTTCGCTAAAGGGTTCCGCGTATCTCTCGAGACGCACAGAGACACATATGACGACTCAAAGTGCGGTGGGGCTTATTCCCCAATTTATGAGAGGAAGAGGATTCCGGTGGCAGTCCTCCTCGAATATTGCCGAGTGCCTTCCGTTCGCAGAGGTTTCTCGTGCCTCAATTGCGTTATACCTTACGCAGCATGTCATTCGTTAACTTGGAGGGTCACGAGTTAGCGGGGAGGAATAAGGAAGAGGAGATGAAGGAAGAGGGATCCTTACCTTCTCTCCCTTCCAGCAGCCATCTTCCCCAAGAGTTTGGTTTTACATCCATTACTACCTTTTGTGCGTCCCGTTTCTCCAACTATATATATATATATATATATATATATATATATATATATATATATATATATATATATATCGTTCGTATCCCTCCCGGGTTCTCGTATCTCAGGCAAAGGCCACTTGCGACTCGACCTCATTAAAACTTTTTAGACGATATTCTTCTATAAAATGCTCCTTTTATTCCGCCCTCACTTCTCATCTTTCATTCATTCATTCAGCTTTTATCGAACCTTTTCAGGCTCTTTCAACTCGATGGATTTCCTTACCGTGGTCTAATTTCTCCGACAGTTTTAACGATTTTTCTAAGATTCCGTCTCCACCGGCGGATTTTAACGTTAAGCCAGATTCTGTTTCAATTTCGTATTGTGTTAAGTGTCTATCTAGAGAGAGAGAGAGAGTTCTCTTTTTCCGGAAAGTCCTACCGCACGTTATTTTCTTAAAGTTTTCAGAAAGGGATTAAATGACTTTGAATGCTCCCATAAAACTTATAATGGATGAGGGGGATGATCGGACTTAAAAAAATTAATTCGTGAGAAATTTGAGGTAAATTTTAGGCTTCATTTGGTGATTTTTTTATTCAATACTGATTGCATATCAGCAGTATCCCAGAATCTTGCTCAACTTAACTTTCTACCAAAAATTAAACAGCCTGAAATTAAATTGCAAATCCTAAGGATATGATATCATGAGGAGAAGCTACGTCTGAAACCCCGTTAATCCACCAATTCAATTATTTTAATTATCTGGAAATTGAGTCATTAACACATTGTGCTAATAGCTAATGTCACGAGCAAACGTTCTCAGAAATACCATAGTCTAAAGTTCACCTATTAGCATTCTGAAATCGCTTAAATATAATGCTCATTGTATGAAATGTTTATGGTGCAAAATTCGTTGATTAAATGCTATAGAAGTCCAGAGTTTCTATGAAAGAAGAGTGGATATTGGCTTTTTGATCACAACATTATGGCGGTCATATTCTCAACCATTTTGTAGATTAAATATGGAGTGTATACAGGTATTATCAATCAGCCGTGTGCAAAATAATATATGACATTAAACTAATTCGCAAAACATGTTGAAGTTTTTACGATTACGCTTTTTTCCGTCACATAATGCGTAATTCATTTATTTCTTTAAATCATATCTGCCACTCTTTGAATCGGGATTATTAATTAAAGTCGTGGGTTAGCATTCACACCGGGGGAAGAATGCTGTATGATGATGTTCCCGAACGCAATATTCTACGTACACGACACAAAATTACGCCCGGCGTTGAAGTACATGACAATCTATTTTCTGGGCTGTACTTGTAATCAGCTTCAATTCATCGTACCATAAAATATAGTTTAAATTTAAGTCCACTTCGTTCGATTGAAGACTAATTTACACGCGTTACTTTTAAGTTGGAGGAAATTTATGCGTGGCATGTGACGGGTAAGCCCGCTTTGCAATGCAGGATTTTGATGACAAATGTCAATCGTTTTTGTGCGCTTACTTAGGTAAAATTTTTCAACCAAATGTCTGTACTAAGCTATTTCTGAGAGATAAATCGTAAGGTTTGAAGCTTAATGCTTTGGATAAAGGCTAAGACAGGCAGGGTGAGAGCTGTGACAAAGTGCCACGGTGACAGATACCCATACTAGGTATAACGGAAGAAGCATTGCGAGAAGGTAGTGGCTTGGAAGTAGACGTCTGCCATGGGGGGAGGGGACGAGGATGTGCGTAATGTGCGTCCGCATGTGAGGCGATTTGATGCGAGAACTATGGGAAGATGAACGCGCGGAATGCGTGGTGATATGCAGGCAGGAATATGGCGAACACGTCGTCAGCGCGATCTGAGCGGAGGATGTGTTTAAGATTTAGCAGGGGGATGAGGCAACGCCAAACATGGCATGGAGCTCGTATTGAAGGAAAGGAGTACCAAATAGCAAAGTCAGGTAAAATTGAATGAAAGAGCATCTTTTGGAATAAAATAAAACGCTGAACAGTAGTTTACAATGAAATGTGTATGAAGTCTATGAATGGGTTTCACGAAAATAAATATGTGTATTACATTCGTCATACAGAAATAAATGAATAAAAATGTACGTGTGTCAGTTATTTAGTAAAAAATTAAGAAATAAGGTATGCTTACATTGAAACGTAATTGTATATGATGTCTTTATATTAAATATAATTGAATTTTGGTTTAAAACTATAAAATGAAGGATAAATTAACATGGTGTAGCAAAAACCTTGTAGTTTCATAGTAATCAGTGGGAGTATCAAGGTAATGAAATTAAGATTAAATACTACTTTAAATAATTCTCCCAGGAGCCAAGAATCAACATTTTAAGATTATCCTCGGTTTAATTCAGAGAAAATATTATGCCACCCGAACGTAAAATCTTACACGCCTATTGCTTTTAATGAATATGAGCTTCATTAGTCTAATGGTTTGAATATTGAAAAGCTCAAGAAAATGTTTTTAACATTAAGGTGGTAAAATCACAACTGAGTGTGTCTAAAAATAGTTCAATGAGATATAGTATTTCAAATATAACTTATAAACAAATCTAGTGATCCATTAAAAGGAATTGCACGCTAGTTCTACAAGTTCAGGTAAATTGAAAACTCGAATTACACTGAAATATTTCTGAGGGGAGCCGGAACAAATGGAAACGGTTGTAGCTACAGAGTTTACATGCTGTCACACAATTGCCCGAGGAACTGAAGGAAATAAAACTCAATTCATAGTTATACATCTTTGTTTCTTTTAACCACACAAAATTACGAAATCCGCCAAAAACAATTTATAGCTTTGTTTGAAGGAAATATTGTACAGTTTAATGCTTAATTTTTGGCTTACCCCTTAACCAGAGAGAGAAAGAGATATTTCTCGATGTTTTCATCGGTTATAAAATTCAAGTGCCTACCTACCATACACGAAAAGTTAGATGTGAATAGATTTTCTGTCGCAAAATATAGGTGACGAGTTATGGTATAATGCAATCCACCGGAAAGAGCACATCCTCATGCCTACCATAATTTGCAAGATGGTGATATTTGGAAAAAGGGGATCTCTTCACTCGAATAGCCTTCGAGCCCCGCTTACCTTCCCAGGGCAAACATATCCAATAGAGGACGCTTTCTTTTCCCTCGCGAACTTCCCCTTGCCTCGGAGACTATTTCCCGCGCTCTTCCAGGCCGCCTGCACTACGTGTAACACGACACGTCCCTGCTCACTGGAGAGGTAGCCGAGGAATGGCGTGGGCGCCGAGAGGCCATAGTCCTCGGGAGATATCAAGGGACATCCGATTTGGATGGGCACCGAGGATAAGGAAGATGTAAAGGGAAGCTTGGCATAAAGTGGGTTTGTAAAAGGGCTGCGAGATGAAGCCTGAAGTGAGGCATCCAGAGGGATGCGTCGTCGTGGAGGCGAGTGAAAGGAAGGAGGAAGAGGCTGGGAAGGGAGTGGGATCTCGTGGATGAAAGTTGAGGGTTTGAGGTTTCGGGTGGGAGGTACTGGAGACAGGGGCGTGATGGGGTGGGGTAGAGTGGGGGATAGGGTTATTCCACGGAGCGAGGAGGAGTAGGAAGAGCCTTCACCCTTTGAGGCCTCTATACATGTGCAATTCAGCCCGCGTTGTTTCTTGGTCGCCCTCCTTCGCTCCCTCTTCCGCCCGCTCCCCAACCCACCGCCTCTCTTCACCACGTCCCGACCAGCCCTTTTCTCCTCCTTTCTGCCTCCCTCTCACTCTCTCTCGCACGTCCTCCCTCTTTCTCCCAAACTCCCAGGTCCGTTCGTCCTCCCATACCCCATCCTTCCTTCTCCTGCTTCCTTTGCCCTTCTCTCTTCATCTCGCACTGCTTACTTTCATTCATTTCCACTTCACTTTTTCCATTTTGCCCCGCGTCGTTCGTGCGCTCGTCCCCCCTTCTTCCTTAGCGCGGCTTTTCCTTTTGAATGACACCCCCGCTCTCTCTCCATCTCGTCTTCCCCCTCTCGTTTCTCCTTTCTTTTCCTTCGCGTGCGGCATTCCTAATGCCCTTTCCGTTATCCGCCGTCGTCTCATCTCCAACGACCGGGCTCCAGTTGTGTTACACCGTCATCCCGCTGACTCCCTGTGGCAAGTGGAGGTTAGATGGGATTGCAGAAAGGCATAGAGGTTAACGGGCCTATGATCTGTGATGTGATGCAAACGATGGTCGGAAAAGGGGAAAATTACATTGGATTTCCTAGTGATTTAAAATTGGCGACGTTATTATTTCCGGCTAAGAGGAGTAAGGAGGGATTAGCGATAGTCAGCGATGGTTAAATATACATAAAGATGTTATTTTGCGTACTCATAACCATTTTAACCCGACCTAATATTATTATTCCGTTTAATTTTAAGTAGCCAATCTTCTTCTGGTATTCATATATGAATTCAATTCCGTCTCTCCCCACTCCGTTCTACCAGTTTTCCCTCATGGTGAGGTGGTTTTATTCCTCTTGCATGACCCCAAACTCACTTTCTTCCCATCCACGTGATCCGTAATCCTTTACTCCCCCGAGTTTACGTCGCTTAAATCCTAAATAACCGCAAATCCCTCCCGGAATTCCCGCACTCCACCGACACTAATTTCATGACCTTCTTACGTTTCCTTGCTCGCTCCGTTTAGTGGCTTCTCGCCACAATTCCACCCAAGTCACAAGTGCTCGCCACCGGATTTATTCCCCTCCCTCCGTCATTCCCCCAAATGGGGTCGGGCATTCTTCCTACCCTCCTTCGTCGTCCGTCGCCTTATCCCTCTTCCCATACGCCTTCCGTCCCTCCCTTGCAGATTCGTTCCACTTTCCTCTTCTTCCCACCTCCAACCTCTGCCACTCCAACCACATCACTCACGCCATTCCACCCTGCCCCCCCCCCCCAACGTCGTTCTCCCAGGGTCCTCCTGCCCGTCGCTCGGCCATCACCATTTCAGCCCCCCACCCCTCGTACCTCTTGCTCCCCTTTGCCCCATTCGCCCCGCTCTCCGTCCGGCCGTCCTCCTTCAGGTTCTCTCCTCTCCGCGCTTTCACCCCGATGTCTTCGAAGACGACGGATTTATCGACCCCCTTCCTCCTCTCGCGGGAGGGGCGTCCGGGGGTTGGGTGGTGAAGATGAGGACGGGGGGCAGATGGGAGCGTATGGGATACCAGTGGCAGCGAAACGGATAGCATGACGGAGACAGAGAGAGAGAGAGGGAGTGTGGCGGCCAAAAGATACAGCAGCGGTGTGTGAGGAAGTTGGGGGCAAAGGAGAGAGGTTTTGCACTGGTGCGGGTACAGGGAGGGGGAGGGACGCTGGGGTGGTGGGATTTACTGGAGCAAGGCGGGACGCCGTTTGCCAACGGACATTGGCGCGCGCGCGCGCCCCTCGCGATCGCCATTCTTGTCACGTCGTTCTCCGAATTTCGATCTCATTTCTCAGAGTGGAACGGTGCCTATCCGAGAGGCATCGCCCTACAGCCGTCCTTCGCCTGCAACCCTCCTTTGCCTGCAACCGACCCCCTCCTACCTCAAGCACCCCCAACCTCCCGGCGTGGCAACGGCTCACTCCCCTCCTCAGTCCCTGGGGGACGCTCGAACCACTTCGCCCCAACGCTCACCTTCTTCGCCCCTTTCCATCTACTCCCCTCCACTCTAAAATTCGACCCCATCGTCACCTTCGCCTCCTCCTCTCAATATGCCATCACGTTTTGTTCAGCTATTTGAATGAATTTAATAATAAAGCTATATATAATTATTACACGTTATACTGCTGTTATCAGCAACGAGTGGAGGTTTTTAAAATGTTTTTCTTTGCTCTGCGGTGAGTGCTTGGCCATTATGACTGGCTCAGTGACCTGCAATTAAAGACTCTGATCCCTTGGATTGCCCTTAACAGAGGAATGCAATGCAACCCCAAAGAGGACTTCTCCCGTTACATTGGCCGCACGATCATTATTTCATATTCATGTCATTTTCTGCTTTATCTTCATTCCTCTCTAATAATATTGTGTTGTTACTACGGCAATAAACGCCTTTAAAACGTTCCAATGCTATTTTCGAAATTATATATGATGAAATAGCTAGAACAATGCAATTTTTTGTAGTTTTTTGTGTCGATGGTAATCTTTTCACATGGTTAAAATACCCTTCTTATGTGAATTCCGCTAATATCCATAAGTGATGAAATCTTTTGGTTTATCTTTTATTGAAACAATATGACCAATTTACGATTTATTCATTGTGAAGAAGACAGACTTGAATGAACATCTTAATAATTGTGGAAAGTAGATGGTAGACTATGGAGCCATTCACATCAGAAAATGAAGTCAAGAAGGAAACGAAAAGAAAACTGCGGTATTTGCAGTGCTGAACAAAACTTTTTAAATGCCCGATTTTATCGCAGTGCTTAGATCAACGTATTGATGCCTGGGCAGGGCAAAATTTAATCAATGAATCAGACTAGACAACGAATAGACCCTTAAGTCAAAACGATAGAACGATGGTATAGTTAAATTGAACCGGTCGCATTAATACATTTAATTTTGCGGAAAATTACCAGTTTTTTATTAATAAAGTTGCTACTTGATAAATTTGAGTGTCATTAGTCAAAATTACGCACATTTTTTACAATAAATAAAGTGAATTACCACTGGCATATTATTTAATGAATATGCATCTCGTCAATAAATTATAGTCGATGCCCAACTCCATTTTTTAATACTGTAATGCTATTTATTCCAAAGGAAAAATGCAACACGAAAAAAGTAAGCTTATACTTAATTTAACCCTATTAAAGACCTATGGTATTGGGCCATAAGGGGAGTGAAAACCCTCCTTCGACTCGGACGAAATCCTTATGTCCACTCCCCCCACATTCATCCTTGGAGTCGCTTCGTCTTCCTTTTCCCCACACATGCCGTGCTCTCTTCCTTTCGCTCAACTTTCTCCCTCCTATTCCCCCGCCCCTCCCTCCATTCTCTTCCCCAAACTCGGTTCAATCCCATATGACCTCCCGGCTTTCTTCCAAGCTCTTCTCTTCCATGAGCCACTTTTTCTGCATGGTTCCGACAGATTTGGTGCTCCCCGTCCTCCCCAGTACCCCGGCATATATTCTTCCCCTCAACATCCCTCCAAGGGACGTCCCTCTAAGGGTGCAAAATGAAGGACTCCGTACGCGGTGGAGTACGTGTTCGTCCACCGAGTCCTCCGCCTCGACGGCTGGACGGACGCTGGGCGTGATTCATTGGGTGAGCGTGCGGTTTGAATCCGATCGCCCCCCTCCTCCCCCACGCTCGTCCCCTTAGTTTCCTTCCACGAGCGCATCTCTCGCCCCTCTCCCTCCTCCCCGGTGTTCGGTGGCGGTCTGGTCCTTCCTCTCATTTCATTTACTCGCCTGCCTCACATTTATCACCCGCTTCCAGACCATCCGAAATCCGCAGGTCCCGGGAAACATTTTCCTGACCCATTTCTTCTGCCTCTTTCGACCAAGTTACCCATTGCAATCCACGTATAACGCATGCCATTTCGACAAGATTTGTGGTTACTTGGAGCTTCTTTTGATTTTAGCGACGGCTGCGATCAGTCCAAATCGAGCTCGACGCCAACCGCGCGCCTTGACTGTTGAACCCCTCGTCATGATTCGAAAGAGGAAAGAGTTGACGGCCTTACTGCTTCCCCCTGGTTTTCCAATCATGATAACCACCAATCGTGATACTCTCTGAAAAGAGCCCATTTTATTGCACACAGGCAATAGGAGTTCGATCGATCAAACTCTTGTTAAAGGATTAATAAACGCTTGGAGCAGTCGCGAAAGAGATGCCACGGACTCGGAGCTCCACTAACTGCCTGGTGGATGCTACTTCAGTGAATAATAGGGAGACATAAAAAGCTCATTGCCACTCAAGCAGAACGTATTTTTTTCAAACGGAAAGTAATAATAAAATACCAAATATGAGGTGTTCATTGCAATTATGTCAGGCAGGGACCCGACACAATTGTGACCATTATGAACGACGGAGGGAATGTTCACATTCCCTCCGTCAAGCGGCCGGGCACTACCCCGAATATTCTTGACCTCCTGCCTTGGCACTCATTCCAATACTCATCCTCTCCAGGTCGTCCTTATAACGTCCTTCATCAGATCTTTTTGCTCCCACCGTATCCTCCACTCACCTACTCCGACTCATTCTCTCCCTCACGTTCGGGTCTTCAGATTGCCCGGCCACTTGTGCGCCCCTCCCCCTCCAAACCGCCACATGCACCAGCCCCGGCTCTCCTTCGTGGTGTCAGGGAACCCGCCGTAGCCAATCCGCCCGCCTCGCGCCCCGTCCGCACTCTTCCACGCCAATTATTCCGCTGGCCTCCTTATCTCCACTCCCTCCCACGCCCACTCATCCACCTTATTCCTCCCTCCCCTCCAGATCTCTCCTCTCATTATTCCCCCCCTCGCCGCCATTACAAGAGTTCATTCCGTCCCTCCATTCACGCTCTCCACTCTCGCTCGAGATTCCTCTTCTCCTCGTGCCTCCAGCCATCACTTCCCCTGCGACAGTGAGAGTGAGACTGTGTGTATGTATGCGTGCGTGTGTGTGAGAGTGAGAGAGACTGGATGAATCCGTAATCTTCCAGGGTAAGGATTATCTCTTTGGGTTGGGTTTGTCATTACGGCAGGCATTTTCACTCTCGAGCGTTGACTCAAGTCAGCCATTAGGGGCGTTCCGTTGCGGGCCACGGCACTGACTCCGAATGCTGTTTCGTGGTTGAGTGGCTTTCTTTCTAAGGTGACTGCATCCAAGATTTTAAGGCTTACAGCAGAACTTGAGCAAAGGTAATTATTTATATGTGAAAATTCTTATGGCATTGAAATTTTATTATTTTTCTCGACATTAGACATATGTTGGAAAACTTCAAACATTTATGAAACGTTAATTATTCATAGTTCTCAGAGAAAGGTTTTATAGGTTAGATGGAAATAAAATTAATGCTAGAAACATTAGTCTTGATAATTAGTCTTGTGACGAACCGAAACCTCCTAAAATAAAAAAAGTTAGCAATTGGAAGATTTACGCTCCATTAACTTGATGACACTAGTTAAAAATTACGTGCATAACTAAAAATGCATACTCTAATCATACTATTAATGATAAGATTTTATAAGTGAGAGATTAATATTTTTGAGATGTAAAGCCAAAAGGTTATATTAGCGCAATTGGCCTTTTGCTTGAGAGACGTAGAGCATGACAAACGACGTCAATGTGGTTTTTGTCAGCCTCAGGCATTCCTTTAATTCTTTTACGACCCTATTTTTCGCTCCAGTCTATAGATATCGGTGGTTATTAGCATATAACTATGTATATAAAGCAATGATACATTCAGCCATACGAAAGTCATTCACAAATGAGGGAGGAGTTGCGCATTTACTAATGAAGAGCGTACAGAACTATGGCTCAAGAGAACTGCTAGCATATTCATGAAAAGTTTTCCAAAGTTCCATCTTATTTATTATACTGTGTTAACATGTAACCTCAGGAAGAAAGTCGCTTTTCGCTTTTTTTAAAGCAGCAACGATTGGCGTTCGGTTGAAACCTTTGTAACGGTAACTCGTAAAAAAATTGGTGCGCTCTAAATTCTAAGATGCTCCAATTTTTTATGGCAACCTACTTACACCACAAACGTTTATATTTCTGACATTTTTCAAAAGAATCTTCTCGCAGATGTATACATTTTTGAAATATCGATTCCAATATTACATGTTCACCGAAACCCGCGGATAGGACGTCTGCTGCAAAAAATGGCTGGCCCGTGGATGAGGCTTCTTGGTCACACAATGTTCAGCCCACTTCGAACAGTCGCATCGACGAAAAGCTACCTTTTCTCACCATCACTACATGTTCTCCTCAACGGTGATTAATTCCGATGGGCGTCAAGCCATGCAAGTGGAAAAAACGGCTGATCACGCCATTCTTGTATGCTGTACAACTTCATTTAAATATTGAAGACTCTAGCACCCTGTGCACTGTTCGGTGCGGCCATGTTTTGTATTAATGCCTTAGGATTTTAAGCTCGACCACATCCTTTTATCTACTCCGACTCCCAATAAAAAATTGGGTAACCTTTATATTTAAACGCACTTTCCTATACTGCCCTAGAAACAGTAAGGATGGTGGAACATAGACACCAATATTTTATTTTTGGCATTCCTATTTTATCATTAGTCTGTAAAAGTTTATGGCTATGACTAATTCCCACAGTGGGATTTCGAAATTATCTAATGATAATATATTTCTTTCGGACAATGATTGTAGTACACGACTGCTTCTAATAAGAAAAGATAAAGTAATGCCAGTACAAAATTTAACGAGAGGGTCTGAATGGAAAGTATTCGAGTACATAATTCATCTTAAAATAAGTAATTATAGAAAGGTAAAATTACAGCTGCTCTCTTTATTTATTTAGCCAACAATTATTTTCTTTTCTCTAATTGAATTTTATCAAAATATTCAATATCCCGGTGAGTGGTATACCAGTCATTAGAGTGCTGGACCAAAAACCGGAGGTCTCAGGTTCGGCTCCCGGGGATGCTTCTGAACGCCCTCATCTGCACCCAAGTTGCGTAATTTTTTGAATACCAAGTGTTCATGGGAAACCACAGGCATTTTAGGGAAAGAATCTCCTCCCTTGTACTTTCACGTGTAAATTTTACCCGCCGTTCAGAGGCTGGAGTGAACTTCACACACCGTTGGGCTTAGTAAAAGGTGAACCCTAGCCTCATGCAACAAACCCCTTCGGGTTGATAATTGAGTTTATGGTTTTTTTAAATGGCCTAAGCATGTAGAAATAGCTTGGCTGCAAATAAGCCTTAAATAATAAACCAAAGCGTAGTGTTTGCTTTTCATTCACTTTATATTGATAACTTTTTAGTGTGAATTTTTAAAATATAGATAATTAAATATTCAGTAAAGACTAAGTCGACACGAAGCCTGCTACAAGGAAATTATGGGGATGTCATTTTGACAAGATTCCCAGATTTGTACCATGTTCCACATGAGCACAAACAAAAAAAACGCCCCTCCAAACTAACACTCATTTTTTTTACAAAATTCTTTATTTCACCGTGCAATCGGTCAATTCAACTTTATTTCTTCAGAAGATGAAGAGGTAAAAATATTCTTTGGATGGAATTTTATATGCTCATTGATAGTCTAAAGATCCATGCAAAGATACGCAGGATTTACATTTCAGTTTTCTCAAGTCTGGTTTTCAAATATAATCGCTTAGTTTACATTAAAAAAATGTTTGAATATTGTATATATATATATATATATATATATATATATATATATATATATATATATATATATAGAAATGACAGATGAGAGCACTTTTCATTCCAATTTTTTATTATTTAATCAAGTTTCATATAAAATTGAACACCAATTTCCGAATTCGGACAAAAAACAAAGTCGTCGATGAAAAGATCAAAATATGTCACATGTAACACGTACATGATAGCGTAGCAAGTCACGTGATTAATACGGATCAAAGCCACACGGAAAAGTGGCAGAACCTCCCTATTGCCGTTAGAATTTCTCGAATTTAATAGCTTTAGTTGTGAAAAAATATGATTTTAGAGGATTTTTCACAAAGAACGTCATGAACGAGAGTTAAACCACGCAATGAAAAAATATATATATTGGCGTGAAAAAAGCAAGCATTCCGCACCGCTAGTGGAAGACTTACCAGATGATATGACTTTAATAATGTTAAATAAATATACTCTAATAATGAATAACACAAATTAACTGGTTGAATGAATGAAAAGAGCGCGTTAGGGACACAAAAAAGAATCACTGCATATGCAAATTATGGGAGTGGGGAATTATGGGAAATTATGAGAATTCTTGGAATTTTTCCTGTGAAAATAATGTTCATAAATATTTACTTTTAATTTAATCTTAACTCGATTGATCGTGTAATCTAACACTAATAGTATCTGTACACAGACATTAAAAAAAAACTAGCGAGATTGCATTAATTCGTTCTGGTTAAAATTAATGGCTATTTGGATGAAAAAATTTTATGACTTCAGTTAGATTTATAATACTTTTCCTTTAAAATCAATGCACCAATCAGAATTCGCGATAGTGATTTCACGGCCAAACACGATTTTATCCCATCGTGCTATTTTGGGGATAGCTGTAAATTGTGACAGAAAATAATACGAAATACCACTCGATTTGTAACAAATAGTAATTCTCTGTTCCACAGTTAACAGTGGAACATTCCATTATTATTTGCTACGTACCGAGCATGTTTGCTTTCCACAACATCGCACCAGATTATTAATACCATTGATTAAAAATACAAGTATTCCTTTACATGATAGATGATAATTCCGATGCACGGTCAGGACAAAAAGACAAATGCTTACGCTAATTAGGTAATTACAATGGAGCGTGATTCTGTACGGAGCGTCAGCATGGTCATTAACGCTGGATGATACGCATAGGTTTGAGGCTTTTTAAATGTGGTTATGAATAGGGATGAACAAGGTAAATGAGTGGACTGAAAAGGAAAAGAAACGAAGAAGTGTTAGGCGTTGTGGGGGAGAAGAGAGGTTTGTTGGGAGAAATTAAAAATAAGCAGGAAAGTTGGATGCAGAGCGTTTGATTGGCAATGGGATGTTGAAGACTGTGATGGAGGAATATTAGGAAAACGAAGAAGGCGTAGGAATAGTATAGGAATGTTGGATGGAATGAAGGAAGGAAGGAAATAACAGGAACTGAAGAAGAGTCAAGTTATGTTTTGTCAAGAGAGGCAAGTTAATCGTCGCTGTATCGTTTGGCAGCTTGTGTCTATGCAAAAATCTACATTAACCTTTAGATTGTCGATAATAACATGGCATAAACGATCATAAAATCGTACACTAAATATCACAATAACTCATTTTTTATGGCTGGTGACCGAACACCACTCGCCACATGCCCTTGCGTCGGCTTGCGGGCTATTATGTAAATGTAGATTATTTAGCCCTGTATACATTCTACCTGTCTGAATTCCATCCAAAGTGCTCTTTATTTTCCTCCATCTACCTCGCTTTCCCAGCATTCTACCAGCTACTGCCGCTTTCAGTATACCTTGCCTTTGTGTTTCCTGCTTCCACTCCCCTTTCGAAATTCTCCCAAAAAACTTTTCTCTTCCCCTTTAATGCCTAAGATCGTTGGCTTTCCGTCCATTATTTTTTCCATTTTTTCCCACACCCACATATCAAAGGCGTCCTATGCCCACCCTCCTGCATCAACGACTAAGTTTCCGGAGCTAACAGAATTACGTTCCATATTAAAGTTCTCACTAGTTTTTCTTTAAGTTTTTACTTAAGATACCTGCCATCAAATTACTTCAGTCTCTTTGCAAACACTTCTTTACCTAAGGCAACCTTCTTTTTACGTCCCTACTCCTCTGAGGAATCTCCTTCAAAACATTTCTTATATATAATAATATACAACGATGATAAAATGTTATGTTGGGAAATCCTCATTTCTTTTTGCTTAGAGGAAGAATATGCTCTTCATAACTTAATAATGCTGAAGTGGTCAGCGACAGAACGCTTATCAAAAAGAGAAAACTTCCAAAGTCTAAGGATGGAGATTAGTGCATCAAAATTGAGAAATCGGTTTATTGTAGACGAAATAACGGCCATATTATGTCAAGTACCCATTATTGTGTTAGTCGGGTAATGTGATAGTTTAGCAGGCAGAGCGAGCAGCAAATGATCGAAGAGTTCTGGTTTGAAATCCCGGTGATTGCCTCAGGATAATTCCTGCAAGCACGATGATTTTCTGCATACTAGAACTTTGTGGGAAACAGCAGGTGTGACGAGGAAAGGAATTCATCCTCTTATCCAAAATGTGTGAATTTCACGCACCGCCGGCTTGTTACGACGTGAATTCCACTTCCCTCCATCCAAACCGATTTCCAGATTGATTACCTTGTTGGTGGTAATGTGACGATAACTTCTGCTATCAAAGGAAAAGGCCTTCATGTTCTTGAATGGCCAAGGCAAATGCAACATAACTGGACACACATTCTAACCGACAATAACATTAATTACTCATAAATTTTCCCGTTTTATACAAGAGTTAACTCTTATTGCTAAAATGGGCATGCTTTTTAATGGGCTCATCAGTTAGAGAATGACGTCTAAATTACCAAATAGGTAAATATTTATAGGAATACTGTAACTTTCTATAAACATTGCATTTTGAAATGGGGTGATAAGTATCAATTTTTCATCGAAAAGAATGTCACGTGTTGTACTCCGGGAAGGGAAACTCAAAAATCGTTAATACGATCAGTGATACTATTGCTAAAAGAAAATTGGCAGAGCAATGGCCAACACGGCACACTGAAGAGTCATATATCGATGAATGATATATTTCATCAAAGTCGACAGATTGAAAGTAAATCAGAAGAAGAGGAAAATATGTGAGACAGCTCGAAAAACGCTGAAGGGGAAATGAAACAACAAGGATAAGGAGAAAGGCGGTGGTGGTAAAAATGGGTACAAAAAGGACAGGGAACCAGGATGAATGGAGACAGGGGAGAGGGAATGAAACGGAACGGGGAAGGAGGTCGATTTTACGAGTGGGCAATATAAGTAAAAGGATCCTGGGAGTTGGAGGAGGGAGGGGGGTATTAGGCGTCCCGGGGAGTGGGGAGGAGAGGGGGGTGTCAAGGAGGAAGTGAAGGGAGGAGAGGGAGTACGAGAGAGGGGGGCTTTTGGGAGGAAACAAGAAAAAGGAAGCGAGCGAGGCATGGACACTGCTGGGAAGAGGAGAATTTCGAGGGAATATCGGGAAATGTGCGGAGGGAGATTGTAGGATGTTTGCAGAAGGACGGAGGCGGGAAGGGAGGCTGGGAAAAGACAGGCGGAGGCGCAGAGAGCGAGAGAGGGGTCGGACGAGTGGGTTGAAGGTGAGACAGGAAATATTTTGGAAGCAATCGGTAAAATGGTTTGGGGTGTGGAGATGGGGAGGGGGAAAGGTGGGCGTTGTTGGATGAGGGAGAAGGAAGACTTGGGCTCGAAATTAAAGCGAGGCGTAAAGGGCAAAATGAGAGGACGAAGTAAGTTAAGGGGAAGACAGAATAAGGAGATTGTCGATGAGGAGTGGGATGAGAGGACGGGGAATCGAGCGTTCGGGTGAAGGAAAGGGAAACTGGAAAGTGGCGGACGAGGGAGGGGGGTGAGAACAAGTGCGGAGGAGTTGGTGGGGATGGAATGGGAGAGAGACTAAAGCCCTTGGAACGGCACAACGGCGGAAGCAAAGAGGGTGAAATTAATGGAGAACAATGAAAAGGAGGGAGAGGAAAAGAGTAGAGGAAGGACATCGGGATGGGGAGAGGGGAGGTGGGACGGATGGCGTCTTGAAGTTAATAAAGATAGAAGCATAAAAGGTTAAAGTGAAAAAGAAAAATCGCGGCTAAAGAGGGCTCTTAGGCGACGTGGAAAATGAAATGAAACGGAGAGAGAGAAAGCGACGAATGAGATGTGCCAAGGAATTTTACGCATCGCATCGAGGATATTGGAGGATTAGAGGAAGGGATTGTGTCTCTTAATGCCTCTATATTGCAGTAAGGCAGCTTAAGGGGTTTGATTTGATTGCCTCTCATTGGTGAGGGCTACATTTTGGCAAAGTTTTACGCCGTAAAATTAAAAATTTGTTGCTTTTTCCAGACTCATGCTCATAATTTATGTCATTCTATAACTCTATGCGTATTTCCTATCTCGTTAAATGGTCGATGTCATGGAAAATATGAGACTTCTCTCGGGGGTGTGATCTTTTAGCACGATAATGCCTCAACTGTGAACGCCATTAAGGTTTTCATAATTTGAGGTTGATTTAAGCAAATATGAACGATGTCTATACTTTAAGGTTGGTAACTAAAGGAAATTCTTACTCACAGCATTTAAGCACAAAGGGTAAATCAAAATGACAAGAAATTACGTTCTTGCATATAAATAACCTCTCAAACATGGATTTCTCTTTAAGGATGATAGATAATGGAAGCCTTTTAGGATTTAATGTCCCAGAAAAATTGTTTACGTATTGAAGTTCATAGCATAAAAATTAGAGGTGTATAGGAGAATTTATGTTTTGGTATTATAATTAACATCAAAGAACCAGGAATATATTAAATATTGAATGATCACTAAATTAATATTCATAAATTCAATTACTTAAAATAACTAGGTTGAAGCTGCGTGTCCAAAACTGCTCAAATAATGAAATTTTTGACCTATAAATGGAAAACAATGCGAGTAGCTCATAGAGTGTAATTTCGTTGGGAACTTTAAAAAAAAGCAAGAAAAAAAACATATTTTTTAGTAATGCAATCGCCGGAAGACGTTTTATTTTAAAAGCTCGTTACTTAGCAACAATTTACAAATACAGGTCTCAAATTTCGGGGAAAACTTAATTAAATAATGTAGGCTATTTAGGAAGTTATATGAAACATATTAATGCATCATTTTGACTCTGCATTATTTCTTATGAAACACTTTCCGAAGAAGGTATAAGAAGGTTTTCTGATATCTAAAAAATACTATATCAGGAGGAACGGAAATCCACCGGGGCTCAAATTCGTACATATGTTGAATTTCGCTTGGTGCGGGAAGATAATATTCAAATGATTATAATGAACAAACAATTAAATAATTACAAAAAAATAAAAAAAATATTATAAAAAAGAGCACCCTCATGTCTAGCACAACGAGCTATGTAATGATTAAATAAGTTGAATAAACATTATGCTATTGAAACTAATGTTTACATTAATTTCCGTTCAAATAAAAAAGATATACCAGGTTTAAGACAGCAAATTGCACATGATATATAGAATTACTCCCAGCTTCAATATTTTTTGCATAAACATGGTGAACTATGAGGGAAAGTAAAACGCATACTGGATTATTAACTCTCTCTTAAAGAGTAACTATTCAATTTCACTTGATGGTGCAATTACATTAACATCTTCATCGCAGACAAATCCCATTATCAAGACGCCAAACAGCGAGATAAATGATTCCTCTCGTCAGATGGATACTACAATAAGATTTTCAATCTCCTTCATTCATACAAATTATCTTAATTTCATGCATCGCTTTACCACCGGCGAGAAACGCGCTATCGCATGAAATCTTTGGGCCCTAGGGGCATTAAGCGGGCACAAAATATAGGATTCAATTCGGGAGAGAGGCCGTAACACGGCAAGCAGACCACGGAAGGCGTGGGCTGGTTGGGTCGGCGGGAAAGGAGAGGGGAAAAAAGGTAAACGGATAGTATAGGTTACCATTTAGACAATGGTTGTCTAATCTGTGGGCGGTTAGGAGTAATAGGAACGGATTTGGGGGGGGGGAAGAGAGATCCCAGATCCTGGGAAAAGTGGGGGTGCGCAGGGGCGTGTTCCCTAGCCGCACAACCCCTCCCCTCTCGACCCCTCGCCCTTCTTATCGGCCACATCACCCTCCCTCCCTTTCCCTCCGGGGCCGAGGCTGAGAAAGGACGAATTCACAAGGTTGTGTGCTCTGTTTGGCCACCCTCGCCACCGTCGCAGTTCCTTTTTGGCTTCGGGGACCCGACCTCCTTCCACCCTACCTCACCCCCCTTAGGTCCCCGGCCAAGGTGTTCCCAAACCCAACAACACCGACAATAAAACTACCAAAACACACACACACACATGCACACATGCAAGCGTAAACATCCCCCGTCCGTCCCTCCTTTCTCCCTCAGTCCCCGTCTCAAGCATAACTCTCGCCGGATCCTCGACCTCCGAAAATTTCTCCCAAACCCTTCCTCTCCCTTCATGTCCTCACTTCCTTCCCCTCCTCCCCTCCACGGAACGTTCTCCACGCCCACTCGCACACACATACACTCGCACACTTTCCTCAACCTCCACCCTTAATGCCGTTCCTTCTTCTCCACCCACCTCTTTCGCACTCCTCCTTCCCCCGGGTCCCTGGGCGCCGTCGTCCCCAACTCTCCTCGTCCACGCCCATCCCATTCCGTGCTCTGCCCTCGCCACCCATTACAAAACCCTTCCGGTCATCTCTTCCCTTACAATCTCCAATCTTTCACGATTAGAGAGGGAGATAAGGGAGGGGGGAGGAATATGCTGGCTCTTCGGGTGGGGAGGAGGAACGAGGCGGTGGCGGTGAAGGTGGTGGGGCGTGGGCGGAGGGCGAAGGAAGAGGGAAAGTTGATGTCTGAGCGGCGGTGAGGAGGACGATGGAGGGAGGGAGGAAGGAGGGCCCGTCTACTACCATAAGTAATAGCCACACGAGTGCAAAATCCCGGAGAAGAGTGGATCGTTTATCTGTTCCAGTTTTACGAGATGAAAACTTCGAAGGAATTTCGGTTTGCCGCTAAATAAAGACCAGTGTCTCCACTGGACTTAGGACGAACATTTATGGCCATGGTTTGAATCCGATTTGTGACAATGATTCAATTATGCCGAGGAACGAGTCTTCCCTACAGCTGGCTGATGTAATCGTTCCCCAATATGTTCGCCGCCTTTCTCATTTCTTCCCAAGATGATGCCTCGCAACTGGAATCATTGTACATTATGCATGTATACATGTATATACGAGTATATCTCGTACGTATATAATGCAGTGTTAACATGTCGAAACAGGTATTTATTTCGTTGAAGTTAATTGAAATTTTTAATTTGTTAAGAAATTTGAAATTTTTATGAAAATAAATGGGATTGAACATGAATAAGTCATCTATATAACTTTTTAATAACACCTATTGAGAACACACCTTATGATTTGGCCAGTCATTGTAGCAGCCATGCCTGAAAATTCCATTCTGGTTTTTTTAAGCACTTAATAGTCAACTGAACTTAAAAGAATATTTATTATAAAAATTACTTTAAGTATTATTAAGCTTAATTACAAAGCGAATGATGGCACGAGAAATTATGGCTATCATTAAAATAACTCCCCTGTCTACATAAAAATCTGCTCAAGTGAACCAATTTCAATTCAATACATTATTGTGATTGTTGAGAAAGTTAAGTAATACCACTTGAAAATATGAACGAAAAAGCTATAAATGAACTTTTAATTGAATAGAACCCCTGGGTAAGCGATGAGAATACGAAGATTCGATACTTTTAGTCCCGAGGAAAAAGGTACCGGAACATTTCATAAGTATGCAGTAACTCTGGTGTCAAAGGCATGCTTCTTTAATGGCTTATTCACTTTTTTTCGTCGTACTTTTTTTTGACTTTGAGAAGGAAAGTCCAACAATCGACATTTTCCACTTTTCCTCGAGTGTCGAGGAACAATGGCTTTGTTTCCACTTCCAGGCTTTTCTTATTCCGGTTCTAGCTTTTTAAAACAATCATTCCCGACTTAAAAAAACAATGCCCATGTCTCTTCTTTCCTCTCGTTTAATACCAGAAGTTATCTCATAAAATGTCGAAATGTGCCTATCAATGCCAAACATCTCTCTCTTTCTCTCCCTTCTTCTCCTAATTCTTACATTCCATTTTCTCCTTCCATTTTACTCCCTTGCTCTCTATCCCCTCGTCCCATTCTACTTCCATTCTAAGCGTCACTCTCATAATGGAGATTATATAATAACGTTTTAATTTTGTTCTCGCCACTTTTTTACTCCGGAGTCCGCAACTCCGCTCCTTACGCATTTCATCTGCATAAATCCTCCTTTATCTCCACCCGGCCACTCACACCGCCTCCTTTCCTGTCCTTTCACCCTTATCCCGCCCCCTCCACCACCCTCCCAGCAAACCCTTCCGTCCTCGCCCACCGAAGTCCACGTCCTTCCTCCACTAGCCTCTTCCTCACTCCCCCTATGTTTACATTTTCCCATTGTTTCCTTTCAAGGAGAGCTCTCCTCCTTCCCTTCTTTCTCCCCATCTCCTCATCCCTACACACAAGGAGCCCTCTTTTAAAAATCCGATTTCTTCTCTTTCCCACCGTCCTTAAGTTCTTGGAATCGGCCTTAGGTCCTATTCCCAACCCTCTTTGCCTCGCCTCCACTACTCATCCCCATCATTCCCTGCACCCCCGCTCCCCCCACTCACGGCCTCATCCCCGTAACAATCGCTACCTCTCCCGCCTTAAGCTGGTGGAGCCATACGCAAAAGTAGTTGACTTAGTTTTTAAGCTGTCTTCTTTCAGATCCTGGATCCGTCTTGATTTTCTGTTGCATTCCACTCTCCATTTTTAATGGCCAAGAACTCCACCGAATGCAGTCTTTCCTGGAGCCTGTCTTGGCTTTCCCTCATATTCTCCTCTCGTTCTCTCTTATAACCATCCTGAAAATTTTAATTTTTCCCCTTTCCAGCTCCCTTAGTCTAGTTCGTCTTCCTTCGAATAAATACTTACTACGCCCTCGGCGGGCAGGCCGTCTCTCTCTCTTTCTCTACGACTTAACCCTGTCGCGCTTTTTATTTTCTCTCCAAGAGCTCTATATCACACCCAGCAGAACTCGTAACTCCGCTTTTCAAAAGATGTCATTTTGCGCGTTGTAAATCTTTTAGTATTTTGGGAGCCGAAGCCATTCTTGGAAAGTTGTCTTGTCTTTCAGTTCGAGAATTGATGAAAATAACATTGCGTGTTAATACATTTTAACAAGGGATCCATGGGTGTGGGCTATGCAGGTCGTATCTAAGTTCCCGATAATACATAGTCAAAACATTCACTTCGAGACTATTTATTACTTCATAATGCCTTTTGGGAGTTTCCGTACTATTTTCTCTATTTTGTCGGATTTTTAGTGTAAATATTTACGCTTCATAACTGGAGCAGAGACCATTCTTCACTATGAAGGCAGCTCATACGCGCTGTGTTTAGCTTGAATTCCTTACCTTAAAACTAATGAATGGAATCTTGGCAATTTTAGTAACTACAAAGAGTTAGCGATACCAACTCACCAATTGTATAAAAAAAGTCGGTTTTCACTAAGACCGATGAACTCACCTAATACATTTTAGCGGCGCAGAGAAAACAACCCCTTGAAGTCCTTGACCGAGTTGAATACAAGCTGGACGAATCTAGTCACGAGGGTATTTCACGAAAACCCCTTGTTGATCCCTCCAAGCGTTCGCCCTCCTGTTTCGTATTTCAATCAATCGCTTCCCACCCCACCTCATCTCACACAACCAACCCCTCTCCTCTCGCAGACTTTTGGAGACACCCTGGAAAACTTATCCTTAAGCTGGTCCCCCTGCAATCCTAGGAGAGAACATCCTACGTGGGCTTATGGTGCACTGAGGGCGCCACCAGGGCGAGTTGGCTGGGGTGGGGGATTTAGTGGAGGAAGGTTTGGGGGGGAGATACTGGGGATAGGAGAAGTGGACAAAAGGTGAGTGGTTGGGGGAGTTTCTAACGGTGGGACGGGGATGGAGTGGGAGGGAAGTTGAGAAAAATAAAATGGGATGTGTGTGATTTGGTAAATCCCTGGGATTGTACAAGAGGGGTCGGAAGGAAGGGTGGGAAACAGGGGTGGTAAGGAAGCTCGGTGGGCCTGGTTGCTGGGAACGGAGAGAGAATAATTCTAAGTTGGAATGGGAACGAAAACTTCAGAGTCACGTAGAATTCCCTACTCTATTATACTATTCCGGGGGAATATTGCCGCAAAGAGGGCACCGAGAGAAAATGGGAGCAGCTGCCAAGCAAGGTAAAGAATAAAGGAAATTTCTCTGATGGCCGGATACGTTTATATTCTTGGAAATACCCGTAATGCGTGATTTGATCGTGCGGTATATAAAAACTATTCAAGGCTCCCAGGTCGATAAAAGATAAGCTAAAATTGTGGCAATGGTAATTACGGCGTACCTGCCAACCGCCCGATTTGAAAAACAAGATTTTTCATTGACTGAAATAACTGAGAGTAGACCATATTCCTGAGTGGACATCAATGAAAGTTTTATAAATAAACTTTAAGAGAAATTATGGCTCCCGCTTTTCTCTTTAGTTCGGTTTTTGAGCGTTTATTCAGGAATAACAATATTTTATAATACTTATAATTGATTAAGATCTTGATTATTAAAGTCTCATTGGAGCTAGAGTGATCTTTATTACTTATTTGACGTACCAGCATCTTAAATGAAGCACTGATATGTGATTACCATTATACTTGCAGATGGACATGCATTGGTTAAACTGTGTCACTCATTGTGAGTGCTGAAACAATTCGATTTCCTCTTTTACATCCACTGTCTCAACACATTTAGGAGTTGCACTGGGATTATGATAATATGAGCATAATGCCGCGATATGGGTAGCCCGAACAGCTAAGGTATACACTGTCCATGCTCTCTGAGTGAGATGCAAACCATATAACGCCAGCTTGTATTTCTCCCAGGGGGTGCAGTGCTGCGTAGTCATGACAATGTTTTCTGATAAGTATGAATTATGTCACGATTTGATCTTTGCCATTAGAACATTTAACCTAAACACTACGGAAGCTACTTACTGTACGTTCATAGTTATTATTAGGTCAGAGAATCTGCATGGATCATGAATAATATACATATACGAGGGTCATCCGGAAAGTAGTACCCGTTCGTGAAATAAAGACACAAAAGTAAATATTAACAAACATAAAAATTTTTATTTGAAAGAGGATACTTTAAACTACTTCTCAACATAATCTCCAAGCAAATTAAGGCATTTGTCATAACGTGTGACAAGTTTCTGTATTCCTGCTGCATAGTCCTTCGCCGCCAGCTCATTGAGATACGCGAGGGACCCATCTTGCACAAATTTTTGCATAATGCAGATGGTGTTTAACAATTTCATGAACAATTGTTCGAGAAACATTGGGAAAATGCTCACAGATGTCATCAATTGTGACGCGCCGATCGTTCCTCACGAATTCGTCAACTGAGCTCACCAGTTGGTCTGTAATGACAGACGGTCTCCCCGAACGCTCATCGTCGTGTGTGTTCCCCCTCCCCATGTTGAAGTTGCGACACCACCGCCGAACAGACGACTCGTCCATTACATTGTCTCCATACACCTCCTTTAATTGGCGATGAATATCACATGGGCGAACGTTTCTTGCATTGAGGAATTTAATCACTGCCCTCACTTCACAACTGGCGGCGTTCTCAATTTTTTTAAACATTGTAAACAATCACAGAAACAACACAGGCAATGCTAGCGTCACGCAACTTGGCTCAGAGAAGGCAGACAAGCCACTGAAGCCATCTGACCTCGTCCAGCGGCTACTCGCGTCGTCAGCACTTCAGCGGCATGTCATGCGGCACGAACGGGTACTACTTTCCGGATGACCCTCGTACTTGTCCATTAACGCATGAGGAGGGGAAATTTCTTCAATAATGATCTTATTATAACTTTGACTATAAAATGCATGTACAGAAAAGTGAAACTATGATTTAAAAGCGATAAAAAATAAATGAAACGCTTTGATTACTTTGAAATTGTCCAAATCTCTAAAGGAAATCCAAAACAAATGAGAATATTGACAAACTGGATAATTAGACATTTCCAACTTTTGGTTGTACTGTAATTATCCTTTCAATTTGTTAATAATATTTCTCATGATTTTTACAAACTTTTACAAAAATTTCTCAACATGTAAATGAATATGAGTAAACAGGTAAACCATACAATGATATGCTATTCAATTCATAAATCGAATTATGGTAATAAAAAATGAGTAAATAAATTGTGCATGTTGCAATTGTGCATGCCTCAGTGGTGCTTTCTCCTTCATAATTAAACGTTTCCAAAAAATAAAGTTCGAAACCATTTCAATTTTATTCATTGTGTTATGCCTTGGTCTAACGAGTGTTTAATTTAATTGCTTGACTCACTCTTTCAGAGAGGTATTAAATTGAAAATCTATTCATCCATCAAACTCGTTTGTGAGCCCCTCGATTCCACCTTCCTTTATGGTTTAGAGCATAGTTGTGCCAAAAAGATAAAAAAAGTTAAACACGAAGAAAGTAAAGGCGGAAGAAAGAGAGAGAGAGAAACGGGGCTATTTGGAGGATCGGAACGCATGAGAAAAGCTTCAGGAAGGAATGAGATTCACATGAAGGAAATGTGAGCAGAAGGGGAGAGGTTGAGATGGCCGAAGGTGAAGAAAGAGAGAGGCACATGGAAGAGAGAACCCTTCGAAGCGAACGCGTGAGCCGTAGAATGGGCGTGAATACATTTATACATATATATTTATATTGAATAAAACAAACAGTGGGCGATGGAAAAGAAAAGTGGAAGCAAAGAGGGAAAACGGATAAAGCAAACAATAGAACAAACGACGATATGATGAAGCGGAGAGTTCGGGGAAAGGAGATGAACGGATAGGAGAGAGAAAAATAGTACGAAGGGGGGAGGTCGGCCTAGACATAGTATTCCGAGGCAGAAGAATGCTAAGAAGGGCAAAAGTAGCAACGAAGGGTAAGGAGGAAGGCTGGGATGGAAGGAGACAGAGCTAGGATGGCGAGTTTGAGGGTGCGGACAGAGGAGTGAGGGGAGAGAAGGAAAGAGGTTAGGGAGAAGAGAGAGGGAGAGGGGGGAGGGAGGGTGGAGTTGTAGAGAGACTTGGGAGTTAAGCCGCAGGGGATGGATCGGAGAAAGAAGGCCCGACTCGCTGACCCTGCGAGGGATGTCCTCCGAGTTTTCTTTTTTTTTACGGCCACTCCTTCCCTATCTCTTTCCGAGGCTCGCTTTTTCCCTCTCCAGCCCACCCCCGAAACCAACCCCCACCCCCTTCTCAATCCCACCCCCACCCCCAAAATGCCCCACACCACGCACACACACACACACACGCCCCTCCACTCCTCCCCCTCCACTATCTTGGCCCCATCCCACCCCACGACTTATATTCTATCTCTTTGCTCCCCACCACCCCGTCCCGGACTCGCCCGGGCCCCCGCTGCGTCGCAAACACACCCTCGCCAACACCACCTCTGCCTCCGGCGGCGCCCACACCTCGCCCTCCCTCTCCAACCGACCCCCTTACCCCCACCCCCTCTCGTAGGGCTGCCGCTCCTCCGACTCCTTCCACTTCTTCTTCTTACACATCTATTTTTTTGTCGCCCCGCCGCCCACCCTTTCTCCATCCATCCCAACCTCGAGTCCCACTTTCCCCACCCCCCTCCCCTCCACCCCTTTCCATCGTACCCGATCTTAGACACTTGCCCCAAGTTCCAGCCGGGAGCCGGGCGCTTCCTCCTCTCCCACAGTGCAAGGAGTGAGAGAAAAGGGGGAAATCTCCTACGTCTTGTGCATGCATACATGCGGGAGAACTCTCCGAAATAGGGCGGGGTGGAGGGGTTTATTAGAATTTGCGTCCACTATGCTCTTTGGAGCGTGTCCAGATTGCCCACCCCATATTCACCCAGCCTTCACCTCCCTCCCCCGCACACTCCAGTCGCTTTTTTTCCCCAGTCGCCTCGGCGATGAAAAGTCCGCCAAAATCTGTGGCATTGTTGAAATACGTTATCGAATTCATATTCGTTTCGTCGACGCGACGACTCTTGAATTTCTGCTCGACGGAAGGATAAATACAGGACATAAATACGTGCCATTGTCCCTTATTTTCCGAGTATTTGCGAGTTCGGACTGGTTTTCTTTGGAAATTGCGTTTTATTTTCTGAAAATTCATTTTGTGTTTTCTATGGATGTAAGAAGCTTAGGTCATGTGGAATTATTTATACTAATATTTATTTTTGTTACAATATTATTGTGAGTGAATGAGATAATTCGAAGCCTGTTTGTTCATCCAGGAAGAATCTTTCGACGTGAAATCGTTACTTTGAAGTCGAAGTTTTATAAAAAAACACTTTAAACACTTTATTTCAATATGTGAAGAGGAAGAAAAAAATAAGACTTATTAATGTAATTTCTCCGCTATGCTCGTTTCCTAGACCTCTTTTCAAAGGATACTTTATCATTTTGTAATTTTGTTGCCGGCTAATTTTTTCTCAAAAGATTCCTCAAGAAGGTCGAATATTATTAATCGCGCAAAGCTTTTCCGGGTATACTTACATGCGAGCACTGCTCTTTCAGATGTCAAAATCAAAACTCTGTAAAGCATTCAAATTTCAACCTTCATTGCAAAATGAATGCATTGATAAGATTCAAGAGAGATCTTTTGACTACGCAACCCTCGTCTAAGGAAGCTCTTCCATCGCTGGCTGCAGCAGCTAGTTTTATAAACTAAAACAGCAATAATAATCACGAAATCCGGAATGTTTTTCGCCGTCCTAGCCTTAAGCGAAAGGTTTATCCCCTAGGAGATAAGATGAACTTGACGACATGTTATCATTTGCTTTCAAGAGGTAGGAGGATGGGAAGAGGTTGAACGTGCGTGGGATGCCGGGATGTGAATGGTGAAGGGAGATCGGGGAGAGTCAGGAAAAAGGACCGCATGGAAGAGGACTCCGGGAGGAAGGACGGTGGAGATAAGAAGGGAGGAGTGGGGGGGGGGAGGAGGCGGTGGAGAGGCGGACGTCGAAGGAGTTTTGCGGGAGGGAAGCAGTGGCTGAGAGAGAGAGATAGATAGAGAGAGAAGCAAACTGAATGAGTCCGTTGCTGGCGGCGAGAGCTCTGCTTCTAATGGGGGGACATTACCTAGGCTCAACATGGGTTATCGGGAGACGGGTGCAAGGGGAAGGAGAAGTTCTGGGGCCGAAGTGGAACCTACAATTCCTTACGGCATCAACCTCCCCGCCATCGAACCTGAAGTTTATTTTACCGGAAGGGGAATTTGCGTGAATTTTAGTAACGCAAAGAGAATTTTAGGCTGGCAACGAGTGATCTATATTCGAGTTACTAGAATTTTAAAGGACTCGAATCTGTTCTTCCAATATGAGATATGAAGAATTTTATAAATTACTCAAGAATACACCATGACTCTAACTAAGCCTTAGGAAGAAATGTAGGATACGTCTCTTTTTAACCCTTTAATTGAGTTAGAGGCATTTGTTTAATTAATTTTTGCCCCATTGAAAAGCAGCTACACTTTCTAGTCAAGTCGATATCAGGTTAGTCTTCCAATGTGATCACCGAGATTTATTTTTCCCCTTTAATTTTTTAAAGCTTCAGTACTAATTATGCTTGCTTTTAGCTTTCGAATCTCAGATTAGATAGTTTATCTCTCAACATTAGTCGACTACGTGCGAATTTCAGTCAAAACCTTTTACATGTTTTTTGCTTCAATAATTTTCATCATCATTAGTTTTCAATCAGAATTTTGGAAACGGTAACCCTCCCTTCGCCAATCGCCAAGATAATTTCTTTAAAGCCTCCGAAAATTTGACAAGTAATTGGAAAACGCGAAAATTGGAAAGGGTGTTATTTTTTCGTTAGGCTATATTAAATCTTTATTCATTGGAAAATATTGACGCTTTATAGTTCAAGCTGTTCCTCTTTAAAATATCTTTATCATACTCAGATATCTACTTTGAATCTATGCTGAGCAAAAAATATGCTTACAATTGCTGGAGCCACAATTTATTGGTGCAAGAACTTTTATTATGGGTACGCGGAAGGAAACTTTGGTATAGACGAAAACATGGTAGTGAGTCTGGTTTTTACGGCTCAGAAAATGACCGTTGAATTAAGATGATAGGTGTAGACTGGAGGTTTTCGAAAAGGGTGAGGGGAGAAAGATTGAAATGGTAAAATGGACGGAAAGAGAAACAAACGTAGAAGCACTAAACATAGCGGGAAATGAGAGAGCGTTGTTAGGAAAAATCCAAAGCAGACAGGTAAGACCTATATGGACGGTTTTTATTGGCAATGGAATGCTGAAGACTAATAGTGAGCATGAGATTAGCTTTTATCTTTTTAGACGAGGTTAAGAATTGTAGGAGTGCACAGTCTGTGTCCATACAAAACCTACATACTTATCAACATCAAATCAATCAATCACATGTAACATGCTTTGTCCAACTCTAGGGGTACATAATATTCCATGCCAACGCTAGGATCATCAGACCTGGAGCTTTTCCTCATTATATCAAAGCTCTAGAAATATTGACCAATGCGTTATACAATATATATCGCCATTATTCGAATATCCATCGTATTCGTCTTCAGGAAAAGTTTCTTGTTTGCCATTGAATATGTGGCTGATATACTCATATTCTATAGTATTCCATGTGGATTGATGCCAAAACAGCCGACAAATTGAGGGGAATTACCACGAATGCTTTTTATTCATAGAGCAGTATGCTGATCTTCTTTTGTTTTTCTATATTCTTCCTAGAAGTCTGCCAACATTTTAATCCATATGACTAGCATTGCCCATATTCATTTTCTCCTGCCAAAAAGAAATACCTGAAGTTAGACTTTAATGTCTTGTAATGGTATAATTATTAGCTAGATAAAGAAATAAAATTAAACAGTATATATATATACTGTTTATATATATATATATATATATATATATTAGTACCAGTAATATATCAGTAAAAAAAGCTTTACTAAATTGCTAAATGCACCACTATTTTCTCGTATATTAAGAAAAATATTTGAATGATTATTCATTGGTTGGATTATTTGTACAAGTAGTTGGACTAACTGGAGTAAATATTTATTCCTAGCTCTTCTTATAATATTGCACGATATTTTTATGAAACAAATCATTATACATATGGCTTCAATCAACTTATGAAATTAATTATTTGCCACAATCAAATATTAACTTACTACCCTGGAATTCCAGTTCGTAAAACTGCTCCAGACATAATAAACATGCCTATATCTCGAAGTAAAAATCTTCCTGATTTGGTTTCGGGTATAAAATTTCCAGCGAATCTCCCATTGTCTCCGTGAGATCATTTTACATCAGAAATTATTTCTATACGGAAATGATGCTTGATGGGGAAACGCTTTTGGGCGAATTAACGACACTGTTCTAAGAAAATAACGATTAAGTGTTCTGGAGCAAGGTGGAAGTCAATTTTGGGTGGACCGATCACCCGGGATATTATGCCATTAAAAAAAATTCTTGGGACCGGGAACTAAACGAGTGCCATTCCCTAGTGGTGACCCATGGCATAATATAAACGGGTAAATGATTAGCAAGAGATCTGACGGCGAGCAGGGTTAATGATCGAGCTACAACACTATGATACGCATGCGCAGGAGAATATGATGGACGAAATTGATGGAGAACCGGATACGGGCGCATGGGATTTGGAGGCAGAGAAAACGTGATGGTGTGAGTCGGGTACGAGGGATGACGGGACGGAAGAGGGAAATGTTGCGGGGAAAAAATTGAAGAGAATGCGAGCAAGGTGAAAGGGATTGGGAGAGATTAGATAAGTGAAGGGGGGCTGAGGGTAGGTGGGATGGGGTGCGAAAGGTTTGAAAAGGCATAGTTTAGGGGGTGGAGGTGGGCGGGATTTAATAAGGGAAAGTGGAATGGGAGGAGAAGATCCTTAAGGAAGCAGAGGTGGCTGTCGGGGGAGGTTGTGGACGGGTGAATGGGGGCGGGCGGGAGGGTTTGCGAGCGGGAGGGAGTGATTTAAGAGGGAAAGGCGGCCTTAAAGGGCCGACGAGTAGGGCCACCCATGGTGGGGTGAGGAGGAAGAGATCTGAGTGGGAGAGGTGATTTAAGGATAAAAAGGGGTGGGGGATCGGAGATGGGGAAGAAGGGGGACGGATGAGAGAAGGATCGCCCACAAAAAAAGCAAGAGGGCGAAAGGTCGGATGGGGTGAATGGGAAAAAACACGGGACGGGAGGTGGCCCATGGTGGGGGATGAGAAGGAGGGGAGATTCCGGGCATGGGGAGGGGGGACGGCCGTTGGCAACATTAAGGGGGCAAGGGGGCGTTGGCACGTGGGGGTGAATGATGCGTGAACGTGGCTACTTTAATTAGAGAAGTAATCGTATTAAGAGAGACGGGAGGGTGTGTGACGGGTGAGGGAAAATGGGGGAGTGGGAAGAGGGAAGGGTGATGAGGGAGCAAACGGGCTTTCGTGCACACGTGGGATTTGGTTTCATCTGACCTGGGCGGAGCTCGTTAACAGGACAATCAGTGATGCTGAGGATAAATATTGATAATATTTATATAAAAAATGAATATATAAACATATATGTCAATATATATATATATATATATATATATATATATATATATATATATATACATATATATACATATATTTACATGTGTGTGTGTGTCTGTCTGTGCATAAATAAAAATGATGCATATATTAATATGTGTATATATAATATGCACATATATATGGATACATATGTATGTATATATATATATATATATATATATATATATATATATATATATATACCTGTATAAGACTGCGGACCCCTTGGCGCCTTTCGTAAAGAGTAGGCTAATGCCGACGCCGGGTTTCTCTCCACCCTTCATCCTCACCTATCCATCCCCTATGGCGCAAATGACCTCAGCTGTCGGTCGCCTCCCCTCAAAACTACTACTACTACTACCTGTATAAGGAATAGGTATAGAAACACACATAAAGGAGGATCACAGGAGAGGTGGGGAAGGCGGAATAGAGATGACAAGCGCAAAAATATGTCCTTGACCGGGACTGGAACACTGGATCTTTCAACTTGCCGGGCAAATAATCTTACAACTTGAGCTATCGAGGAAACGTAATTCATACTAATATCTGCGGGGTCTTAATGCAAGCAAGTGTCCCGAATCTTTGGCCAAGAGTTGGCGTCAGGAGGCTGTTTCACCCACCAAAGGAGAAATAGACGACACACAAGAGGAAAGGAGAGTAGCTAAACAATCATACATCATCGCAAAGGATTAGAACAGTGCGTTTCGTGGCCCACATAGCCAGAAGAAAGAGACGAGCTACATTGACCAAATAAACATTCAAACACGAAATCCCGCTAAATGGCGAACAAATATTCACATTTCCTGTGTTCAAATTGAGTAGCTTCAGGCGTGATGTGGTGGAAGTCGAACACAAAGAATAACTGATCGTAGCACTTTTCCCTTATCAAGTTGAAAAGTACTATGATCAGTTATTCATTCTCCTATGTTCGTCCTTCATATATGTACCTATCCCTTTTCTTTATAGCTATTTCTTTGTCAATGAATATTTATTCCCAATATGGCGTGATTTCGTGTTTAAATATGTGTGTGTGTGTGTGTAAATATTTATATATATATATATATATATATATATATATATATATATATATATATAATGAATTGGACAGCAACAAACAGTATAGAAACACATAAAAAGATCACTGACGCGTTATTACTTGATCATTTCGACGGAATTCTGCTCCGTCTTCATCGGAAGATATGACAAACCCAGGAATAGTGGGGACGGTAAAATTGAGAGGATCACAAGCATAATAAGTTTCCTTTACCAGGACTTACACCATGATCTTTCGACTTGCCAGGCCGATGCTCTGACCTATTTTATCTTATTTGTGTGCCACTATCAATTTTTCTTTTATCCGTATGACTCCTTTATATATATATATATATATATATATATATATATAATTTTATATAGTATATATATATCTTAACATACATACTATATTTGATGGTCCCAGCCACCTTCATCAGGGTATAAGAAGTCGCTGACGTGAAAATAAGAAATCGAAGAAACGCTGGAAGGGGGAGGGCTAAAATAGAAGGACCTACAGGGTCCGTAGAATAAGTATCGTGACTGGTTCGCTGTAGCCTTAATGGAGCGGTGGATGGATGCCCGACCGGTCGGCTCGGTAGAGGGGTCCCCCACAACTCAGGTGCACTTTAGTTCAGTCGCCTCCGGGCTTGCGTTGAGACAGGGGGTGGATTTTTGTGACGTGTGATTTTTTGTGGTGTCGTCGCGCTGGCATCGAGCGCACCGTCGAGCAAGGCTTTAGTGTGAAGTTTTGCATTAAACTCGGGAAATCCGCGTCGGAGACCCTCGACGGAAGCCCGTCGAAGACGAGCACCGCGTCGGACGCCTGACGACCGCTCGAACCGATGCTCAGGTCGCCTAAGTGAACAACATTTAGGACTCTGATAGGCGTTTAACCATCGCCCTTATCGGTGGGAAGACCGGCCTTTCAGTCGGAACCATCCATACCATTGTAACAGAGGATCTTGTGATGAGGAAAGTGTACGTGAAGCTGGTGCCGCAAGTCTTGAGTGAGGAAAAAAAACTGTCGGGGGTGGAAATTTCGCAAGAAATTTTGGACTGCGTCCAGGAAGATGAAGATTTTATCGACAATTTTATTACCTCAAAGGATAGTTCAAAAGGAGCTCAAGTGATATCGGTTCATCTCCATCCAGGCGGTTCAAGCGGCGGCGACAAAGGCTGCCAACAGTATTCCGGTAACCGACATCCTGCGGGCTTTTGATGATTGGCAGACGTACCAAAATAAGTATATCGATGCAGGAAGAATGTATTCTGAAGATTATTAAGTAATTGTAATGATAACTGCAATACATATTGATTTTTGGAACCAGTCCCGATACTTATTTACGTACCCTGTAGGTAATTAGAGATAGGTCATTGAGAGGAAGGTGTCAGCTAATGGCAACAGCTTATTTTCGCTGTGGGTGGCTTCGTGTCTGGGTAGTGGGATGGAAGCAGTTTGGCAGGATGGGTTACAGGATGCTCTGTGATAGTTTATTTTAATATTTAGGGGCGTGGTGCATTGGCCAATATAGAAGGCTGTACTGCGGGTATATTGTAGGAGGTATATGGTACTTTTAGGCATGCAGGTAGCCGTCGGAAGAGACGAAAGATATTTGAATTGTTGCTACGAAAATGAATGTATTACCATAATGGAGCAAGTCTTGCATCAAGCACGATTGTATGGAGTCGAAGGGGTTTTAATAATTGAACTGGATTAAGAAAGAGGCCTGGTGGATTTGAAATATTAGAAATATTTACCTGACGTTTAAATGATACAGTTGGGAATTTGGCGAGTAGGTGAGCGGTAGCTTTGTTTTCGGAGAGGATAGGAAAAATATCTCTGAGAACACTTTTAAGGGACTGTACGCCGAGGATGTAAGTTGTGCAGATGGATGGTTTGTCATATTTCATATTTCTTTAAAGGGATAATTTAGGGTAGTAAAATTATAATTTATGCCTTTATATATATATATATATATCATCAATATCTCAAGGTTGGCTTAATGAACCCCATCAGTCTTCTTATTTCTATCCTGGGATGTAACTTCTATGGACGCTAGTTTGTTATTTTCCCCTTCCACACGACGGTATTACTACGGCCGATTCGGTGACTTTCTCTCGCCCTCAGCTGTTTGAATGGATGCCGAATCTGCCCTGTTTGTGCCTTATGGTGCAACTGTGGCCCCTTATAATTGGTACAGGGTAGTTTATGCCGAAGGAATCATTTTTTTCATTACCTGGTTCCAGAAAAATACAATTTTCCATAGTTGAATAATTCGACGGCCTCCACACGTATTTGAACAGGGGCTCTTTTTAACCTGTCTCTCTCTCTCTCTCTCCGCAATATATATATATATATATATATATATATATATATATATATATATATATATATATATATATATAAATATAAATATATATATATATAAATATAAATATATATATATATATATATATATATATATATAAACACAGATGTAGATTTTTAGAATATAGAGACACAAAGAAAGGACACTCACAATTTGTTTGATTCTGAAGACGACAGCCGTGCTGTCGAAACGTAAAATAACAAATTGTGAGTGTCCTTTCTTTGTGTCTCTATATTCTAAAAATCTACATCTGTGTTTTTATATATTTGTGTGTCGCCGAAGAGCGTTCCATTTCGAAGATATTATATATATATATATATATATATATATATATATATATATATATATATATATATATATATATATTCGTTTACTTCGCATTATATAAATTTATATAATGCGAAGTAAACGAACGGATTAGAACTGGGGGGGGTAGGAAAAGTAGGTGGTACAGGAAGGGAAAGGGTATAAATAGGGTGTCCGTTTAACGATACGGAGGAAAACACTTGTTCGATGGAGCCCAGGTGTAGGGTTTGCGAGGAAGGATATTACGCCGTCTGTTGTGACCTGAGGAGGTTCGGGGGGTTGTTGGCGAGGAGGAGGTGATAAGGGGGATGGATGACGTGAAGATGAATGGCGACCGTGGTGAGCGTTACCGATTTTCTCATCCATTCAGGCATCATCTATGATCCCATGGACAACAACGCCCACGAGATATCCACTCGATCCAGTTATGATCTGCACGCTTACGTGTTTTGTTTCTTCCCTTATCCGGATCCGAAATCCGCATGAAAATCAACCAAAGTAAAGAAAAGACCGTGAAAAAAATAATTAATAGAATTTGGATTTTAATTAAACCCTGAGGTGCGTATTAATTGAGTCCTCTCTTGCGGGACTTTATTTCGCTTTAATCATCGTCGTGGAAAAAATTACGGAATCCCACTGGCTCATCGGATGCTGTCATTTGTATTCCGGGGGTGAGCTTACTTTTGGCGTCTCCACCCGTATCCGTTAACCGATAGCGATGAATCATCCTCCATCCACTTTCATCGGAAAGACTCCTCCACGTCCGCTTGCAGATCGGATCGGATGAATCGCGATTATTTTGGGCGTCTTAATTAAGGCTTCCCAAGTCACCGGAGACTCATCGCGGTGGGTCGAGAAAGATCACAAAGCAAATCTCAAATGTAAACAGCTTGAATTAAAAGTTGAATTTCATTAGTGAGCCAACGAGTTTGTCTCACTATAGTGTTTCCAAGGTGAATAAAGGGTGATACATTTGACATTCATACTTTTGGAATTCAGCCTTTGAAATTGATGAGTACACCGTTTGGCAGAATGAATTGTTTCTAAGGAGCAGTTTAGCTTTGTGATTGTGATACGGAATCTGTTTTGCAGTCTCACCATAATATGTACTAAATACTGTAGAAAATGTTTCTTCTTTGCAAATCGCCAATGGTATCGCTGGGGTATAAAGCGGCACAGGAGGTACAATGACACACGTATCTATCCAATTGAGCTTAAGGAATAGCATTGCATAATACTGCCATTATTACGAGGGTCATCCGGAAAGTAGTACCCGTTCGTGCCGCATGAAGTGCTGACGACGCGAGTAGCCGCTGGACGAGGTCAGATAGCTTCAGTGGCTTGTCTGCCTTCTCTGAGCCAAGTTGCGTGACGCTAGCATTGCCTGTGTTGTTTCTGTGATTGTTTACAATGTTTAAAAAAATTGAGAACGCCGCCAGTTGTGAAGTGAGGGCAGTGATTAAATTCCTCAATGCAAGAAACGTTCGCCCATGTGATATTCATCGCCAATTAAAGGAGGTGTATGGAGACAATGTAATGGACGAGTCGTCTGTTCGGCGGTGGTGTCGCAACTTCAACATGGGGAGGGGGAACACACACGACGATGAGCGTTCGGGGAGACCGTCTGTCATTACAGACCAACTGGTGAGCTCAGTTGACGAATTCGTGAGGAACGATCGGCGCGTCACAATTGATGACATCTGTGAGCATTTTCCCAATGTTTCTCGAACAATTGTTCATGAAATTGTTAAACACCATCTGCATTATGCAAAAATTTGTGCAAGATGGGTCCCTCGCGTATCTCAATGAGCTGGCGGCGAAGGACTATGCAGCAGGAATACAGAAACTTGTCACACGTTATGACAAATGCCTTAATTTGCTTGGAGATTATGTTGAGAAGTAGTTTAAAGTATCCTCTTTCAAATAAAATTTTTTATGTTTGTTAATATTTACTTTTGTGTCTTTATTTCACGAACGGGTACTACTTTCCGGATGACCCTCGTACTTTTCCAGTCGGCTAAACCTTATATCTGCGACATATATTAGCAAGAAATTATTTCAAACATGATTTAGATTTTTTTAATAATAAATTCAATACTGATAAAATAAAGGTATAAAGGTACAAAGATAAGGTAAACGGTAGGAAGCCTTCAGCGTTTACAGCACAACTACGTTTATAACGTTATGCTACATAACCTTAGGCGGTGCATTTTAATTCCGATTTATTTGTCTGATAAAACAGCACAAAGATTTTTAGACTGGCCATTACACTTCGTAAAATTTAAAATTATTTATATAGAAGTTTCATTCAAAGGCTGAACTCAATACCAATCACGGAGTAGTATACAAAAAACGACGTTTCAAACGCAAAGGTTCGTCTATAGAGGAGTGCCACTTTGTTAAAGAACCGGAACCCATTGGCTTTCTGCTCCGATAGAAGATTTGATAACGTTTTTCCCCAGGTGGCAGTATCGGCTCGAGCAGTGGTGCCACTCGGGATGGAAAGTGGAGCTTGAACCGAAGATAAGAGGTGGACGGAGATAGCAAAAGAAAAGAGGTTCTTGGAGAGTGCTTTGGGGGGGGGAAGAGGATGGCGGAGGAAGTGGCAAGCGGGATGACGAAGGAGGTGACATGTGGCGGGGTGGCGGGACTCGGGAGGAGAAGGAGGGGGGTGGCAGAGCCACACACACTTCTCACCTCTGCCCCAAGGCACTGAATCTCCACCCGTGCGAGGAGGTCGTCGCGATGCGGCCAGATTAGACGGACGGAGAAGGGAGCAGAGTTTTTTTCATCCTCCACCTCTCCCCCCCCCAACCCCTAAGTTCCCCCCCCACACATCACCGGGACATTTATCCCCATCCCTCATTCCTCCCCTGTCTTTCTCTCTTTTCCTCCCACACGGTTCACGCTCGTGTGTGGAAGGAGTGGAGCACATCTTGGGGACTAATCTGATAAGGCTGAACCATGGTGGGAGGAGGTAGGGGTGTGTGAAGGAGAGAAGTAGAAAACCTCTCCGGGGGAGGTTGGATGGCAGATTAAGGGACCTCAAGGGGGCGGTGGAGGTCGGTTGTCGCACGGCTTGTGTGCGCTCTGAAGAAGGGAGAGGGTGAAAAAAGGACGGAGCTGGGTCTGGGGTGAGTCTGGGGAATGCATACGGGTGCGAGTGTGTGTGGAGGGAAGGTTGGAGAAAGGGAACCACGGGGAAATATCGGGAGGAGGGAAGAAAAAATATGGATGAGGGAAAAGGATTTTTGGGTGGGGACGGAAGGGAGCGAGGGGGCGGAAAAAAGGGAATAGGGTGGGATGGTGGGATTGCAGGTGAGGGAATGTGGGTGGGGGAGGTTCAGCAATCTGATCTGGGATGGAGGGTAGAAGAGGAGAGAAGCGCGCGTCGGTAAAGGAAGACGGCAAATAGAAGAAGAACCGGGTTCTGTGGAAGGGTGGGGTGTGGTGAGTGGAAAGGGGAACATCAGCAAGAAAAATATTGGGAGGAAAGAACGAGAGAAAGGAAAAGGGATAAAGATTTTTTCGCGCACAAGTGGGAGGCGGGGGGGGAAGGGGTTGAGCCGGCGCGAATGAAAGTGGTCGTCGTATATGGGATGAGATGAGAGGCCTCCCGAGGAGATCGGGTGGATCTCTGAATCGGAATCTGGTTGTTTTAGTCTGTAATTCTTTATTTTTTTCCCTTTTTTTTCCTCCGAAGAAAAGGCGCTCCTCCAGAATTTCACTGAGATTAGGCAAATCAATTCATATATTTAGGAAATGTATCCACTGAAAGGAAGAAGAAAGAATATCGTTGGAATACTATTTCTAGTAGCACTGCGGTGAAATCTCCAAAATTATTTTTGAAAAGCAATACAGGAAAGTAAAGCTCTGTCTGTATGGATTATTGTGTCTTTTACTCGGAATTTAAGGTAATATAACGCAGATCCTGCGATAAAAGCATTGGTAGTACTTATTTCAATGAATCCAAGGTTAATCTACATTCACTTTAACTAATTGTATCGCACACATTTAATTAGTAACAATATTTTCTCCATCTAACGTCAAGTTTAACATGCTTAAAAATGACAAATATCTATTAACATAATTTAAATTTATGTTTTCCACGTTAATTTTTAATTATTAACAGGTTAGTAGAGAATTTATTTCTTTTTTGGATCCTTTCATGTCAAAATAAAGTTTTCTCCGCAAAAGGTCACGGCGTTTAGGTACGAAATATGATAAATACCCAACCCTTGCTGGACACATTTGGAAATATAAAAAATTCATACCCGCTAATATATTTCCTTGGGCCACATAAATTTCCACTCTCGCGCATACGGAATCAAGCATTGGTGATAACAGAAACTTTTTACGCAGGAACAAAAGGAAATTTCCAGATTGGCCTTATAGAGGATGGATGGGTTTAAAATATGGCAAGTTTTCAGGAAGATGATGGGCGTAATAGAGGCCAACAAACGGATGGAGGGTTAAAAAGTGGGTGGTTAGGGGAGGGGTCATCCCTTCTTCCAAAAATATGGAGGAGGAAGGGGTGGGGACGCTGAAGAAGTGCTCATGGTCTGAAGGGAGGAGGTGGGTAGGGTAGATGCATGAAGTATGCTATGGCTAAACGTAGGCGGCAGGGTGGAGATATAAGCGGGGATGCGGGTGATAGAAGAAAAGGATAGGCACAGGAGAGAAGAAATTATAGAGGGTACTCCCTAGAAGGTCTAGGGGAAGGCGAGGGGTAGGTTTGAAGGCATGGTGCGAGGGTGATGATGGGTGGGCGATGAGAGGAGGCAGAAGAAGGTTAATTTAGGAAGGAGTCCATGGCATTTAAGGGATATTTTGATGTTTGGGTGGGAGTAGTGGCGGGTGAGTGTTGAACTCGAGTGGGTGGTTGTTCCGGGAATATGTGTGTATTGCGGGGGGAGGATTTAGGAGAGGGGTTTGTGATGAAAAGCTGGGAAAAGTTAGTGGGGGAAGATGCTGAGAAACGGGAGGAGGTAGGGCACGGACATGAGGGGGGAGGGAGTGGGGATGAGGGAGGGAAGGTAAATTTTCATAAAGAACTGCCAACAGGATTTGAGAGGAACAAAGCCAAAAAGAGAAAGGAGGGAGTGAGGTCGGTTGTAATGGAATAAGAGGATATTCAGCCGCGCCGAAATAAAGAGTAGGAAACGGAGGGCGACGAGTGCCCGGGGTGCTTCCGGTGGGCTGAGGGGCTCGTTATTGTGTGAGAGAGGGAGGTAGAGCGGGGCCCATAGGGGCGACTGGCTTTTGGGGCAAGGGAGGATGAGGAGAAGGGACCGGTAAGGGCCGCCGGTGGAGATATGGGGGATTGAGGAGACGTTTTTCACCCGACGCGTTTATGAGGGGCAACTGTTTCTGTGGGCGTAATTAGCTATAAACTCTTAGAAAAATGAATTCGCGCCACGAAATAGGATTCTCTAGCTCCCAGAGAGGAACGTGCTCCAATGCTCAGGTCCGTGAAAACAGCACTCGGCGTGGAATCAGAACAACGAGTCTGTTATCAATGTCATTAGCAATGGCGCAATACCAACGGGGCACGATCCCAAGAAAAAAAAGTAAATACTCCTCTCAAGCAAAGACTTGAATTAATAGGTTTTGTGGAATCTAAATGGTGCAGGAGCTGATTGATGGAGTTTTGATTCCTAGTCTTTAAATGATAGTTATTTGAAATAAATAATGTCGTCAAAAATTTGAAGTTTGGATAAAATGACGAGGACTACCTATTTCGTAATTGATTTGTCGCTTTATATGCATGGATTCAAAAGCGTAGTGAGAAAGTTGCCTACCTGAGCCGACGCCGATATCCGGCGTCCCAGTGATAATAATGATTGGTGTAATGGGCGGAGAGGAGGAGCACACTCCGAATAGGGACCCGAGGCAATGTCCTGCAGTTTGAATCGTGATGTGTTCCTACGGCACCACTGTCGTGGGAGGCCGTCGGCTGCATGATTGAATGCAAATATAATGCAGAACATAATGAAATGCAGTCAATGGGTAGATTGTCTGGACTAGCTGACTATGCGCTATCTCGCCGAATTCCACCGTCGGGATCGTTTGTTTGGCACTGTCTGCGGCCTTGTAAACCGTATTGCAATGCATTTTTCATGAGACCAGAATATTTATACGGTGAAAATTTCCAAAATGTGAAGGACGACATGATGTCATCGCTAATTGCGATCTCGCTCCACATGCGGATCTCTTTGGCTTTTAACTGCCTCTATGCAATGGGTGAACTTAATATTCCCTTCTCCCTCAATATTCTTATTCGCCAAAATTTGTGACAAGGGAAAAAAGGCTTGAGGAGGGTTAACATAAAATACTATTGGGAAATTACGATTGAAATGTTTAATTAAAAAGGCCTGATGTTAGTAACAATGCTAAAGGCTTTTGTTATGATCTTCGTTTCCAGATTACTTTATTTTAGTTTTTTCTGATGAAGGAACTTAAAGGGGTAATAAAATAGGGAATGTTTACGTAAATTTAATCATGGGTTTATATCCACGTTACAAAAAAAGTCCTCACAAAATCAATTACTTTCATTTTCATTTTTAATTTCTGTGGATAAAAATACACCAAGTTACTCACGAAAGGTTATAAACATCGACTAGTGTAGAGAATCAACATAAATTTATAAAATCATTCGAGATATATTCCACTTCACAGACTGATTCTAAAAACTTAATCAAACTCGCTATATTCCTTGCAGATGCTTGTAAATTTAAACATGCATTACTTATTTATTTACAACTTTATTGGGATGAGGTCGAGACTTCGTAGTCCCTTCATCCACCTAGCCCTTTTACATTGCAATAAAAACAATCAATCAAGCACTAGGTGGAGGGAAACCCACCTAGGCGGGACTCGAATCCGCAACTTCAGGACTGGCAGACGTGGCAGAGTTATCCCTTCGCAGCCGGGACCGGCAAATTTGACCGGGATATTAATGTCATTTTAGAATAAAAAAAGTAATAACTATTTAAACATATCCATTTTTAAAATTTCACCATCACTTTTCGCAATGCTGAAACTTGTAAACGAATAAAAACTGAACACTTATAATTAGAAATTTCATTTACACTTATTTTGAATTGAAAATTTGATTTAATATTTGAAACCATTGATGGAATATCATGAAATTGTAGTTCTCATCTGATTTTTTGTTAGTTATTAGTTTAGTTAGTTATTTCAAGGGAATTCAAAATATTACATTTGACGCCACCTTGCCCTAATGATTAAGAGTATAGGAAAGTGAATAGGCCCAATTATAGTCATTTACAGGTAAAACGTACATTTTCTACCTTTGAAATTTATTGCATCAATTATTTAAATTTACTATGGAAAGCAAGCCTGAAGGGAAGCTTAATAATACGTATATATATATATATATATATATATATATATATATATATATATATATATATATATATATATATATATATATATGCTTTCGTAGACGTAACACGGAAGTGCCGAATAGTACAATACACAGTAACACACAATATAGAAACACAAAAAAAGAACACTCACACGTATTTTCTTGATATTTCGACGGAAACAATCCGTCTTCCTCTGAAAATATAGAAGTAAACTACTTACTTCTTTATCTTCAGAGGAAGACGGATTGTTTCCGTCGAAATATCAAGAAAATACGTGTGAGTGTTCTTTTTTTGTGTTTCTATATTGTGTGTTACTGTGTATTATATATATATATATATATATATATATATATATATATATATATATATATACACACACACACATACATACGTATGTATATTTACATGTCTTCAACAAACAAATTTCTACCATTTATAGAAAACCCACATTCACAGCTCATGTTATATTTTCAGACTCTCTACCATTCAAGGCTTGCAAATTGGCAGCTTTTAATTCATATTACTATTTAATCATATACTTTGTAGTCATCTGCCCATGGTAGATTTTGGATGCATACAAGCTAAACAACGGTACAAAGATAATGGCTTTGCCGCTCCCACAAAGTCCATCCAACCTCACATCTAACACTACATTAAGCCTATCTTAATCCAGGAAACTTCCTTCCTCCCTTCATTTGGTCCAGCATGCCTATCCTACCCCTTCCTTGCTTGACTAACGCTCTCCCCTATATCACAGTCTTCAACATCCCATTTCAAATCAGAATATTCTGGAGCCTTATTTTCTGTAGTTAGTAGAAGTAGTAGATTTTATGGGAGGTGAACGACAGCTAAGGTCATTCGCGCCATTAGGCATGGATGGGGAAGGAAGTTTCGCGAGAAACCCGGCGACAGCATTAGCCTACTCTATTCGAAAGGCACCAAGGGGTCCGCAATTTAACGTCCCATCCGATGGACGTCATACTCATTCAAAATGCTCTGCACAAAGCACCTCAAGAAGGATCGCGATTCCGCTGAGATAATTTTGTTTTCTCCAAGATTTGAACCCTGGGACCTCTCGTTGGGAAGCTTATAAGTTAGCCACCGCACCATCCTGAACCCCTTAATTTTTTCTCTCTCCTCTGGATTTTTACCTACATTCCTCTCTCCTTCCCCACCATGCATGGTGTACAGAGCATCTAATATTCCTCTCTTTCTATAATTCTGAAATACCAATTAACACCATCCGTAACATAGCTTTAGTGAATAAGTACGACTCTTATTTAGTGTATAAGACTTTAAATAATTATATAAGATTTCGGACCATTCAACGAACTACAGCTGCCCCATGCCAATAGAAAAATTAAACTGAAATGGGCTCGGCTACTACCCATAATTTAATATCAATAAGTTAATAATAAAACTGCGAAAGAAATTCCTATAGGAAAATATAGTCTACCCTGAAAAATATCCTGAGCCAACCTAAAGACAGTTGGGGAATGAAGGGAATGCGACAGTTGTGGGGCAGTGGATGTGAGGCAAATGGAGAAATTTTGACATCAGAATTAAATAATACCGGAAGTGCTTTGCTAACCACAATCCCAAATCATAATTAGAGAAATATTTAATGCAGTCCCACCACCGTAACTTCACAATAGAAGTCCTAGATGATTATTATGTTGCCTTGATGCATTGAAGCGATGGGAAATCATCAAACGAAAGAAAGAGGTCGAGCTATGTTGACTTTGATAACAAGTTGAATAGACTTTGAATACCCTTCGCTCCTTTTATATCCCTTCATTTAGGTATCCAACAGATGTAAAACCTCTCGTCTCAACCCATTCCTTCACCCTCTCATTACTACCTATTTATTTCCCTAAAGTGATGACCTCATTGTCAAATGATAACCGATTCCAATCCCCAATCTCATTTCCCAGTTTTCTCCACGCTGGGTAATGTATATTAAGGCTTGGTGACTGTAGATTTAATCAGTGTACAACTGATGAATACGCCAAGGCGTTGAAATACATTATATGAAACACATTAAGGGAGCAGTACAACTTGTGTGTTTTATCTATATTTATAATAGAAGTTATGCAAATGTATAAAATTATCGATCATAATTGAATAAAAAGCAAAATTTTATAATCATATTATTGAAAGCTTTCTTATTTGCTATGACATTCAATATACTACTACATTTATTATGATGGTCTTGCAAATGAATAATACATAAGAGCTGCAGGATATCATATTCAAAACCTCAATTTAATGAGGGAAATTAATTCCCTGGATCCCTCTCTCACAAAAGTGAGCGAACACCGAAGAAAATTAATTACTAGGTCTCTTCCATTCTTCCCCTGAAGCCATTTGAATTTCAAATGGAAACCGATTTGAGTGAAATAAAATTTAATTTCCGAATCCACAAAAATGTTTCCTTGCAGTTTCCAAACTTGGCCTACGAGTTTCCGTTCCAAGTATTCGTGTCACATTAATAGTTTCCCGAATTGGAGACGATTATTATTGCCGATTTCGCTGATCTCGGTTGCATTACGTTTATTTTCGCTCCGAGTTTATTCCCTCTGTCTCAACGCCCATCTTCATTCCTCCTCCTTCACTCCTCACATCTCCCTCCTCCGACTGACTCCCCTCACCCACCGCTCTTTCGAACCTCGTAATTGTCTCAACTCATCGCCCTTATCTTGCTGTCCTTGCTCAAGCGAACTCCATCGAAACGACAGGCGACATCTCATTTGCCAACTTGTTCAAATTATCTTCAAGAAGCCTCCCGCTTTCCTTCTTCCATCCTCTCCCCCCTTCCCCACACACACAGTCTCTCTCTCTCCCTTCAGATTCCCTCCTAATCTTCATCGTCAAGCACTTCCAGCTTTTCCTCAACCCGTCCACTCCTGTCCCTGTAATTCTTTCTTTTATTCCGCTTTCTCCGTCGAGCTTTTCCCCTTTCATTTTTTTCCCTCCGTGTTTTTGCCTAATTTACAGTTCCCTCTCGTCTCCTTGCCCTTTTCTCACGCTTTAGAACATTTTTTCTTTGTCCTCTACTCACTTTTTTCCGTTGCCCTTTCCAATGTTTTCCACATGTAATCCCCTTTCGTCCTCTTGCACCCCAATGTCCTCCCGAATCTGTGTTTCGTTACTTGGGAACGACCCACATGTTTTTTCAAAGCGATAGCTGTGAGTGACTTGAAAATCTTTCATTTTGAAATTCTTGAGTAATTGTGTTTCCGATGGCCAATGTTGACTTCCAGGAGATGCACAAGTTCTCTTCTCTCTTTAAAGGGTATTAAAGTTCCTATTGTGGTCAGTAAAAACTAGACTATATGTATGATGCCAACTTGAACCAAAAATTATGATTAAAGCTTTATACTCAATGAGTCAGAGAGATAATATTGATTTAGAGAACAACGGTTAAGGAACAAGAATGGCCAGAAGTAGAGCACTGCCGTAAACAGGGTTTAATAAAAACAAATCGTTCATCTACACACTATAGAAAGGCGGACGTGTACGTGGAAAAGCCTCGGAGTTTCAGTGAGATACATGCGAGAACATATTTTGCTCAGGCACAGATTAAGAAAGAACATGATCCATTCTCACAGTTACTTGAAATTGAATGTGGATTTGGATCGTAAGTTCAATAATCATATAGTGCAACGTCAGATTAAAGAAGATAAACCAGATGAGACGGGTGAGAGAATGGAATTTAGAAGCTATTCTGGAACAAAAAGAGGCAGCAGTATGAAAAATGAAAGAGGACAGAGAAACGGGTACAGCAGAAAAATGGGAACATATCCATTCAAGAAGCGAATATTGAAAGCCGCAAATAAAGTTATAGGAAAATTTAAATACGAAAAAACCAGAAAACTATGTTTACAAACGAAAAGTCTAGAAAGATAGACGAGAGAGGGAATGGAACAATGTAAACATAGAGTTACGAATAAACAATACCAGAAATTAAATAATTAATCGAGTTGGAAAAATAATAGAGCAAACAAAGCGTGATGGAAGAAACAGCGCAGGGATTTTGTGAGTCAAAAAAGGAATTGTATAATGGGTGCATTTCACAGGAAGGTGAAAGCACTGTCATGAAATAAGGGAAGATAATTCGTGCAAACCGCTATAGATACGGAAGTTAGGGAAACTTTTAGTTCCAACGGGAAATATTCAAGCGAGAGGAAAGACTGAGAACTGTAGGTTAAAGGCATTTCTACGATATACCAACAAGCTTAGATATAGAAAAAAAATTTTACGGAAATGAGGATAGTTTAACCCCCACAACTTATTGGCGAGACATAAAGAGCATTAAGGGACTTGAGATCAAATAAGGTAATGGAGGTATACAGCATTCCCGTGGAACTACTTGAAGGTTTAGAAAAATATGGGTGGAAGAGTGTATATGTACTCAATCGTAGCATTTGGGAGGGAGGATCTTGACTGGAAGATTTCGTCTGACTAGTGTTACTTCCTTTCCAAAAAAAGGGAAAGTCAGCCGTGTGTGAGAACTACGTAACTTGTGATTTGATTTCACACGTATCTAGAGTGGCTCTCAGCATGATCAGTAAGAAGATGAAGGGCATAGAAAATAATCACTAAGGATGGTACGGATGGGTTCAGAAATGGGAGAGGCAAGCGTGGTGCCATAGCAGTAATGAGATCACTAATAGAAAGGAGTTTATAATAAAATCAGTATTATTCGAACTTTGAAACGTTTGAGCAAAGAAATCAAGTAAAAGCGGCCACATTTGGCTAAGAAGAAAGTGTTGTTTCATTAAGAGAATGCACCAGTTCAAAAATCCGTTATTTCAATGGCAAAAATTCACGAATTAAAGTTAAAATTGCTACCGCTTGCACCCTATTCGCCAGATTTAGCCCTATCGGATTATCTTCTGTTCGCAAACTTGAGAAAATGGCTCGGTGGTCAAAGATGTTCCAACCGCGAAGACGTGATACCGGCAGTTAATGGCTATTTTGAGGAGCAAGACAGTTCTTATTATAAAAAGGGTATCGAACTTATCGATCATTGCTGGAAAGAGTGTATAGAGCTTAAAGGAGATTATGTTGAAAAATAAATACATTTTTTTCAAAATATATGTGTTTTCTTTGCTGGGTCGGGTACTTAACGGTTTATGAGAATGAGGAAAGCGAAGTAATACTAAAATACGGGTTTGTAAACTAGAGCAGGTGGCACAGTTTACCTATCTTGAAAGTGTTCTGGACCAAAACGATCAAAATTGCTGGAAAACAAAATGAAGAATTGCGTTAAGCAATGCATCTTTCATTAGAAGACGAAAATTGATGACAGAGATGTTGAGTAAGGATGTTCTGGAAATGCTTGCTAGAACTTTGAAACAAAGCGTGGGTTTGCACGGTGCGGAAATATGGTCGTTGGAGAAAGACGTGTGAGAAAGATACGTGTAGATTTGGTTCTTTTGAAATGTACTCGTCACGTAAAATGGATTAAGTGAGGATGCACATGCAGGAAAATAGACAAAATATTACTAAGAATGGGATAGTAGAAGAAATAATTACTTAAAGAAATTCAAATAAGGCAGAAAAATGGGTAAAGTGAATTTTGATTGGAAATGGGATGTTGAGGACTGTGACAGAAGGGAGAACTTCACTCAAGCTAGTTGAGGTAAGGAAAAGGATACACATGTTGGATGGGATGGAAGGAGGAAGGAGGTATGCGGAATTGGAGAGAGATCTATGATAGTATCACATGTCAGTCTGTGATTACTTAGGAGAGGTGGGGCTATGTATCTTTGAGCAATGGAATACGCATTGTCATTGAAACACCCCAAACGGTAGAAAAACTACATTTAATATCATAAATTACAGGTTCAGGAGTGATCTTCTGGAACCGTTCCATAATGGCAGAAACAAAAATTCTTGCAATTTCCACTTAAGTGGAAATTTCAAGAGTTTTCGTCTCTGTTAACAATAATATTCATTAATATTTAACTCTCAAATATCTATCTGGAAATTACGGAATTTTTCGTTCTAATTTAATGAACTAATTACATATGGCGTTTCCATCACAATTAGTTATGGTGATTTTTTATTAAAAAATGTTCAGGAATATTTGGTACTATCGTAAAATGATGAATTTTGAAATGATTGCAAAAAAATAGTACCTGATATATCAAAATATTTTTTGTAAAAGTCTCAAACAGGCAGGTATATGTTTATGCGATATGAGGCCTTGCGTTCAGAGGGTCCATTTATACAGGAATGACGATTTATTAGAAGACAATAAACTTGATCTATGTTGGAAATTTTATTTTTATGCTTATGTGCATACACATGTTTACACTTATACATTGGGATAGGGGTGACTGATTTTATGTTGTGGTTCCTCTCCGGAATTTAATATTATTACCATGCGTCCTTTTCGGTAATTAATTCTTAGATTCAAACTCGAAAACTCACAAAACAGCGATAACATTTTCTTACAGATAAAGGTAAAGGGAAAAGAAATAGAATCGTATATACAAAACAATCACAACGCTAATGAGGAAGGTGGAGGAGTTAATATTTTATTCTTGGAATCCCTATTATTCCACGTACCTCAATAGCTTTGTGTTCGCTTATTTTCATGCGTGTGTGTATATATATATATATATATATATATATATATATATATATATATATATATATATATATATATGTATACACACACACACACATCCATCTTTCTTATATCTATTTCTTTGTAAATGAGTATTTGTTCGCCGTTTTGCGGGATTTCGTGTTTGAATGTGTATTAGGCCAATGTGGCTCGTCTCTTCTTCTGGCTATGAGTGCCACGATATATATAATCAAAATAAATACATGCATAAGCTGAGACACGTAGATTAGCATATAACAATCAGCCGCGGTCCTGCCGATATCTGTCAATAAATATTGCCGAGCCTTGGAAGAATGATATCGAAAACTGAAGAAGGGATCAGGAGATCACCCAAGGTCTCCTTGATCGGTACTCTAAACACAAACTTTTGACAATACCTGTATAAAACCTGAAAGTTTGAGAATCTAACTTCATCACACATTTTTACACAGCATATCTGTTATGCAATCATTTTTTTTTAATTCTTCATTTCCGAACTCCATAGTCAAATTTTTTTTCAACGCTTATTCCAATTGATCTGTTTTGACGTTTTTTACTTTTATCTATATCACGAAACGATTTTACCTGATCCAGAAAACTTATTCAAATCTCACTTCACTGGAGCGCGTGAAACTAGTAGTTTTTGAAGTTCTCAAAACGGAATAGAAATAAACGATTTATCTCGGAGAAACGTTTTTATTTTTTAAAGAAGTTTTCTTGTACCCTAATACACTAGGTTCAGCGTTTTTCCAATGTCTTGATCTTATCTCAAATATTAGATTCCTTCGGGCCTGCAAAACACCCGTCTATTTAGGCTGTTCTCTGTTTGAAGAAAATTTGGGACATTAATGGAAGCTGATGGAGGTGAAGTGGTCCAAAATGAATTTACCCTGAGACCAATATTCTATTGGAAACTGTATCTGGAGTCTATATGAAAGAAAAAGTTTCTCTAGTCACGAGTCCCTTGTTGTTAAGAATTTCAATCGATAGGTTTAACACATTTTAGAAATTATTTTCATCCCTCGTTTTTCATTCTAAAAATTAAATAAGATTTGTACATAACTGATTTTCAACCATTAGCCATATATATATTTAGAGGGAAACTTGTACGTATATATATATATATATATATATATATATATATATATATATATATACACATACATATATATAATTATTAGGTAATCTACCGGTTAAGTTAGGTTTTTGGATGGCAACAGGTACTAAATAAATATTTTGAGAATCCTAACAAAACACAAAATCCAGCATCCTACTCTATCAGGTCCCTCTTCATCTCTGAGCTCTCTCTTCCTCCCTTCATCCCGCCCAACATCCGTATCCTGTTCCTTCCCTTTCCTCGTTTTCCTAACATTCTCCCCTCAATTACAGTCTTCAACATCCCGCCGCCGGTCAATACCCCCTTCAGCCACTTTTCCAGTCTCCATAGGATAGCTCCCAACAAACCCTTCTCTTCGCCCACCATACCAAGTACTTCCTCATTTGTTTTCTTCTCTGTCCATTTCACCTTCGCTATTCTTCTCCACACCCACATTTCAAAAGCCTCCAATCTACGTCTATCCTCCAGCTTCAATGACCACGTTTCCGCACCGTACATAGCTACGCTCCATATCAAAGTTTTTACGAGTCTTTTCTTAACATCCTTACTCAAAGTCCCTGTCATCAACTCCCCCCTCCTTGTGAAAGCCTCTTTGGCTAGCGCAATTCTTCTCCTTACGTCCCTACTACTTTGACCGTGTTGGTCCAAAACACTACCGAGATACGTAAACTGTTCTACCTGCTCTAGTTTTTGCCCTCCTATTTTAATGTTAAGCTTGCCCTTTTTCTTTCTAGAAAATCGCATAACCTTTGTTTTATTAATATTGATTCTCATCCCATACCTGTCGCACTGAATTTCCAATTCACTCAGCAATGCTTGCAGCCCCTTGGCTGACTGACAAACTAAAGCTTGGTCATCAGCAAACTTAACTGATTTTACGAATTCCCCGCCCACTTTCATTCCTACCTCTAGTTCTTCCCATGCCTCTTTGATCATTTCCTCTGCATACAGGTTGAACAGCAACGGTGATAATGGGCAACCCTGCCTTACACCCCTTCCTAACACTGCCCATCCTGACTCCCCGTTTCCCACCCGCACCCGAGCAGTCTGAGACATGTACAGGTTGTGGATTAGCCTCCTTTCCCTCCAATCTATTCCTATTTTCTGCAATATACTCATTAGTTTTTCCCAATTCACTCTATCAAACGCTTTTTCGAAATCTACGAAACAGGCAAATACCTCCTGGTTGTGTTCTATATTCCTCTCGATTAATAATCTCATTACTGCAATGGCATCACGCGTACCTCTCCCCTTCCTAAACCCAAACTGATCATCCCCTAAATAATCATTTGCCCTACTCTCTATCGTTTTGCTTATGATCCTGAGAACAACATTAGCTGCGTGGGATATCAAACTTATTGTCCTGTAGTCCTCACATGACGTAGCCTTTACCTTTTTCGGAATAGGAACTATAACTGATCTTACAAAGTCTTCCAGCCAGAATCCTTCCTCATAGATACTACGAATCAGCCCATATAGCCTCTTCCTCCAACATTTTTCTAAACGCTTCAGTAGTTCCGCGGGAATGTTATCCACCCCCACGGCCTTATTTAGCTTCATCTTCCTCAATGCCCTTTATATCTCCCTGACGAGTATACTTGGACCTAAGCTATCTTTCTCTACGTCATGTTCCTTTTCTATGTCTAACTTTGTTGGTCTAAGTTCTTCACTATACAGTTTTTCTATATATTCCTTCCATCTCTCTTGGATCTTTCCTGTATCAACTATTATCTTACCCGCCTCATCTCTAACTGTGAGCATAGATTTACCTTTCTTACTTCCCGATATTGGTAGGTGATGATACAGCTCACCCAATACTAAGCCCGACGGAGAGTGAAATTCACACATCAGGGTTGGGGGGCCAGTTTCTTTCTTTGTGTCGGTTATGGTTTACCGGGAAGCTCTGATACCCGAAAATTATATGTATAAAAATGAATGTATACGAGTATATGCACGTATGTTTGTGTACATTGTAAATTCAGGGCATTTAATTGGTCTTGTGATAATTAAGATCATTATCGCAAAAAATCGTCAATCTATATGTTTTTAACCGGAATTGATTCTAGACAATTGTATTCTCCCTTGGTAAATTTTTAATGAGTTTGAATGAAATTTCTTCCAAGATGAGTAATTTACCTAGTTGGTGTTGCCGGTCAGCTGGGTTGAAGGATGAGGAATAATGCCTTTTATATTCATAGTAATGTCCATGAAGATAAATTTTTGAAGCTGCATAATAGAGATCAAAGCTAACAATAATGAGTTGTATTATTGAATGTAGAAACGGCGTACAAAGTGACCAGAGAGAATGTCAGAAGCAAAATTGTGAATTATTCTTTTTAATTTAAATTTAAGTTTTATCCTTTTTGGTAATGTCCACACAAGACGTTATGATGTGCCTTTCTATTCTATTTTCATGAGAAGGTTTGGTGTGAGAGATTTTATTTCGTGTCTAATAATGCATAAAAAATAATTTACAGCATTGTTGAACTTTCTTGCCGGAATTTAACGAGAAAATTGTTGACCGACCTATTTCTTGCAGTTTTAAATAAAATTTCCACTACTTCTTAGCTGAAATTATTTATGCATTTAATAAACTATTTTATTATTCTATTCCAATTATTACATACTCCTAATTTCATTTTTTTCTGCCAAGTAAACATTTTTCACTAGTCAAACCTTCTCTAAGGAAGTCATATCGTTTCAAAACACTAGGTCTACTTGATAATCTTAATTGATGTATGGAACTAATAACTAAAGAAGTAAAGGGTTTGGCATGATAGGAAGAAATGTCCTTGTTTGAAAGAAAAAGAAGTTGTAGGATCTGCCAGGTTACATTCTGAATGAGTCTCGCCTTTTTTTGGAAAATAAATTATTCTGTTAAGTTCTTTCATACAAACTCCTTAACGAAAGCATGCACTAAAGGTAAGAAATCGAATTACTATACACGATAAAATAATTAATAGAATGGATGCAAGAGAGAAAGAGAAAATCAAACGAAAAATGACAAGAAATAAATTACTCCTAAATGTATTGAAGGAAATCCAAAGGTAGGCCTAGGAGATGGTAATTTAGAGAGCGGTTTCAAATAAACCCCAAGTTACCAATGACAATTAGTTTCTAGTTACAGTATTTAATTGGTCCTTCGTTAATTCAAAGTGTAAGGTCAAGATTAAGACTAAGATTTTCCTACTACAAACATCATCGAATAAAATTAAAATATCACAGCACATCGAGATCTAAAGGATTTGAAATCACGACCTTGAAGTTAACTGGAGAATAACGTACCCACCAAAACAGCCGTAAGGAAAGTCATTGTGATTCACTATATTTTCCGCACAAACATGTTTTAAAAATGGGCTCAGGTTGCTCCAATCAAAATGTAACTGAAAACTCTTTTAATTGCAGGGGGTCTAAGATTCTTCCATTAGATGCTGCCGTGATTAATATAAATTGAATTATTTCGGCTTTTACTCTATGAATGCGTGGTGCCTCAGTTTGGGGCGTTTTTGTCACTTTCCCATTAAATTCCGCTAATCCTCAGCCGAGCCCGCCCAGCGCAATTAGAGCAAATGCAGGGTGATGAATGCACTACTAATTCCGAGTGTCTATCGCTTCCAATTCCTTCAGGGAAAATTGACTCGTTGTTTACCTCCAGTCAACATTTGTTATAGCAACCCGACCCCTGTCTATTCTGCTTCTCCCCACTCATTTGGCCTCTTTTCTTTCTTTCCTGCACCAACCCTTTGGCAGCTGAGTGTCGTACAGTGTCCCCATTTCCTCGCTTATCCCTTCGTACCCCTCGCTCTCTCCTTACCCCCCTCCCCCCTCCCAGGATGCCTGAATGCCTCCTGTCCCTCGAACCCCTTCTGCCGTACCCTTCCCACTTGCCCCTCGCTTGCTCTCTTCACCTTACTCAACAACCAGCCAAAACTCTTTTCCAGTACGTCAATTCCTTTCAAGCAGTGACGTCCACATGCTTTCCAGGCTCCCTGGCCACAACGCTCCCCATTCCTCCTCCCCTATCACCCTAAACCCTCTCCTCGTCCCACCCTCTCGCCTCAGCGTCTCCCCTCCCAGTTTTCCTCGAACCCCATAACTTTCCTTCGCCTCCCTCACCATCTCTCTTCGGATCACTACAGCCGTCATCTCTTCCTCTCTCTTATACTTCCTGTCCACCATTTCTCTCTCTTTTTGTCCCCTATCACTTTATCTCTATATTACCTTTGATTCTGACAACTCCTGCTCCCATGTGCCTCACCATACTCTCTCTCCGTCTCCCTTCCTCTCCGCCACCTTTGTCGGTACCTCCTCTCACATCGGTGCCTCTTTCCTACACTGTTATTCTTTCCTTCTCTCTCTCATTTACGTACTCACTAAAAACTTTTTCCCCATCCCCCTGTTCACCGGAGATTTTCTGCTCCGTATCATCTTTTATTCTGTCCCGCCCATCGCGCGCTCTCAAGCACATTCATCTAAGATGCTCTTATAATTGACTGTTCGCATTTTCTTGTCTATCATTATACATATATATATATATATATATATATATATATTTATATATATTTATATATATTTATATATATTTATATATATATATTTCACTTTTTCATTTACTTATTCATACACTGGAAAAATTCATACTTCCTCTATGGTATTCAACCGAAACATGGCGTAAATATGCTGCTGCAGATCAAAACTAAGGCGTCCAATGTTTCCATCGTATTCTTTGGTTTCAAAAACATTTAAAAAATTTCTATTCCTTCATGAGTGGCTTCAGGTTTACAACAGCATACGATATCACTATCAAATTTAAGCTTTCATTTTCATGTAAAATTAGTACAAGCTCTACCTCTATCCTTTACTCATAATTTTGCATTTATTCCCAGTGGTTTCTACATCCGGCTGACTGAACTTGTAAATTATTTTTAGAGCCTTCTTACTCATTTCTTTTTCTTTCCGAGTCGATTTTTTCCTCCACAGGTTTCACGAATATTTTCACCTTCCACTTCCTATCCGCCATTCTCCATAATTATCTTTCCATGCCGCGACTCAGCCGAATTCGTTTTACGCCCCAATTAATTTCCCCTTTGCTTATCTCCAGCTCCTCCTTTGTTCACCTCCGCCGTAAAATTTTACCTTACCTCCCGGCATTCAAAAATATTCTCCTCCAACGACTTCTGTCTAATTAGCCCCTCAATCTTTTGCCACCCGCTCTCTCTCTCTCTTTCGTATCCGCTCCTAGATAGACTCTGTTTCAACTCCGTTGGTCCCTTCGATGCCGCTTTCTCGCCTTCATTCCTCCCTGCACTCGTTTTCGCATACGTCGAGAAACCCCTCATTCCACGACACATACCACTCATTCTCATTTCCCCTCTACCCTCTCCGAAACCCCCTCGACTTATCTGTGATGTGCTCTCTATTTCTTTTTTGACTTTTTTTTAATCCCTCCGTTTTCCGTCACCGCCGTAAAATTTAATCCCGCACCCAATGCTGCCACCAAAAAGGCATTTCCTTGCAAATCGCATTAAAGACGAAGAGAATGTCTCTAACAGTGAAACCCTATCCTCCGTCCACGCCTCTTTTACCCACTCCCGCTCCCTATTAAAAATATTCCCCTTGCCGCCGTAAAAACCATGCCCCACCCATCGACTCCGTTTATACCCCACAACCTTGTTTGAAACATCGCCCTCTCCTCCATTCCTCAAATTATCATCTTCTCCATCATTCTCTCTCCCGCTTCCTCTGCCATCAGCCTCCCTGTAGCGCCGAAGCCCTTTGCCCCACCTCCTTCTCACACCATCGTCTCACCCACCACACCTTCCGAAGTTCCACGACAATATCGTATCGAGGGCTCCCTATTCTTCACAGCCCCTCATCTGAACCTCCAAGTCCACGCCAACATCCATTCATGGTGCATCCGTCACCTCCGTTCCACTCACCTTTACCCAACCCCACCAACTCCTCGAGCCGTCGGCCGGTACTCGCCTCCCCATCTATCCTTCTCCACATCTCTAGCCACCCTCCTCCCATAATCGGACTCACCCCATTGCCCACCCCTTTAATTTCATTTTCCCTTTCCTCAAGGCGGTAGTAGCCCTCACCGCCGCGTGTGCTGGCTCGTTTCATCCGAAGCATTCACCCCGGTGTCTAAGGCAAATTCGACTCTCTCTCTCTCTCTCCGCCTTCCCCATCTAAAAGGCCCGGACCCTTACTATTCGAGTGTCTATCTCGTCTCTATTACTGAAGCCCGCAACCGAACATACAAACAGCGATGTACGCACGTACCCTCATTCCATTTCCCCGAATACCGCCGCTCACCACGCCATCAATTTTTTTGGCCCTCTTCCGTTCAGCCAATCCCTTTCCGACTCTCTCTCTTCCTGTTTAACCTCAACTACCCCTTCACTTCCTTTGAAGCAGTTAATAGACCGATCTCTTCCATTGTCCGCCTCCTAATACCTCCTACTATTATATTCCCAAATACTAGCAATAAAAATGCATAACTAGTTATTATTTCATTAACAAAATAAAACATTTATTTAAAAATGCATATAAAAGTATGTGTACATTTCCCTAGAAGACGAAAGTATGCACGATATTAAAAAAGGATACGTGTAAAGTCATGTTTACGCTTGTCTAGAATGGTTCATTTAACAAAGAGTTTAGTCATGTGCTATATCACCTTTTTGCGGTATGATAAATGAATGTTGTTTTCACAAGGAAACGATGAGATGGAAATTCAATATTACCGTTTATATTTTCCAATGTCGACTCTTCTTTGCAAGCATAGAAAATTCATATGCTTTCACCTGAGGGTTTTTGCGGATGATTGGATTGCTTGAGTATAAAATTGAAAGGAATTTGATCCCTTAAAGCAAAGCTAGTTTCTGGCCATAGGCCCAATATTTACCAAATCTATTATTAGTGGCGAAATAGTTTCTTCCACTGCGAGCTTATGTAGCGAGGTGAATACACAAATAAGATTTAAATGATCCTCTATTTTTCATTTTTTAAAGAAAGCTAATTTTTAAGTATAAAGGCGAGAAATTTAGTCAACAAGAGAACTAATATGGTTTGATAAAGTTTTACAAGTAATCTTAATTTTCTTTCCAAGGAGTGTGGTAATAAATTATATAATCATGGAGTGCATGCAAGTTTAAACGTCCTAAAGTGATTTGGAGAAGCATTTACATCGATGGAAATACAGTCCCTGACGAAAATCGAGCGTTTTCTGAGTTCGCATTAATTTTCTGGCCTTGTTGAAGCTCGCTAATAGCCTCTATTGTGAAACACTTCCCTTTCAACTAACTCAATATGCAATCACTCTGCCAACGTTTCTGTTCATAACCTAACTAAAGAGGAGAATTCAAAGTTCAAGCTTATCAATTTCATTATTCCCCAACTCTCTTACACCCATGTCCTCCATTTTCTTGCTCTTCATTTATGTCCTAGGTTTAACCTCATTAAAGGCCAGTATTAGGCCGCAGATCGTAAAATACAAAGAGTTTAAATTATTTCCATCTCAAAAACTTTCTTTCCATTGAATCATTGCCCTTTTATAGATATCGTTGATACTATAATCGTGTTTCTCAGTGTGTGTTTATACATATATATTCCATTTTTTTCCCAGAGTTTTTCTTTTAATCAAAAGTACCACATTCACTCAAACTTTCTCAAACACTACTCAAACATTTCAACCGTATTCCTTTTCAAACCTTGATTTAACACGTTTGCATTACGAAATATATTATTAACATAATATTCATTTATACAGATTATTTACACACTTTAAATAGAAACATAGAGAAAACTTTTCGAGGATATTTAATGTATCACCTTTAAAACAAAGCTGACAAGGTTAATGCTATCGTGGTAATTGGTTTTGAAGAGGTTTCTTTTTTCAATCAATTGAAAATGTAAAATTTGCTTGCATAACAAAGTTAGCTTAAAATCTTGCTATGGAATTAATCTTTAAATACCGGCTCCACGGTGTATAGTTTTTAAAATGAAAAAGTATTATTATTCCTGACGTGAAGAGTCACCTCATTTTTAATTTTTTTATAAACTGAGAACTGTGCCAATGGTTAGACCTTTTTAAATAATGAGACGCCAAATGTAATTATGATACTGAAAATAGAAAAAATATTTTACCACTTAGAAAATCATCTGTTTTAGAACTGACGATAAATAACGTCCAAATTTGAATGGCATTAAATAAAAGTGCTAATTATATTTTAGAGCTACTTTCTCGAGTAAACGATTAAAGAATTAAACCTTCAATCAGCACAATCAAATAAATCGTATCCTGACAATACAAAAATAAGTTTTTAGAATGTTTTTGTGCATCCACTTACTCAATTTACAGGTATGTGATACGTTGGTATAACATTTTACAAGTTAATATATGTATATTTGGCACTTTCTCCACTAGAAATACACTATACTTATCGGTGTAATAACTCAATGGATTTATTTAGTTACCTGAACGAGATTAACAAGCAAACATGCACTGGGTAAACGCGGTTTCCACACACATATTTTACCAATTTTTCAAAATTTTTGTGGTGCAACTATACATCTCTAAATGCATTCCATTTTTGAAATCCAGCGAGATTTGGAAGCAGAGGTAAGGTCACAATCATTGTTACGTCATGACTTCGAAGACCCTTTTCCATACCACCATGAACTCGTTCTCCTTCTTAACACTGCATCTTAATTGTATTTTCTTACCACTATTCTCCCCACTGCGTTAAAATTCAGCGTCAAATAAACCTTTTTTACCATATCCTCTCTACCCACTCCACTGCCATTTCCCAACTTCTAAATTCCATCTTTGACGGATTTTTCTCGTCCTCTTCACCTACTCCCGATCACTTTTCGTCTTAATATCTTTCCTATATTCTTTACTCATCTTCTTGCTACAGTGCCCGATGGTTTGAAATAGAAGACCCAGCCGGAGACACCTAGGGTGGAACCTCGACAAGATTTATCGCATTACATTTTTCATTTTACATCCATGCCAAGCAAATTACAAATCTTTTTAAAGAAAGGGAGAAACTGCCTGGATTTAATAAAATTTTTGTTGAGAGTCGTAATTCATAGCTTTCGATATTTTCGCCTTTTCCTACAGTTACCGTAAATGTCGAACTAAACTTCCCACGTCTTAATATATTTAATCTAGTGAAGAATAACTAAAAAAAGGGTAGTTTTATATTAAATTAAAGTATATACGTAAATTAAATACAAATGATGCAAGAAAATATCCATTGAGAGCTACGGAATAATTTTTTTTACGTCAAGTCCAATTACAATAAAAGAAGATTATTGTACCCTTCTATCGCCATAGAATGTTGTGGAATATATATCGTTTTAATTTTTTATTGTAGTTCTTGTAGTTGTTTGTTCAAGTAAACAAATTTTATAGATGGCTGTGCAAAATATTTTGATCATAACATTTGCAGATTCTGTCTCTCGTAGAACAAAAGGCGCCAATAAAAGAATGAAGATGTTGGTCAGCCGTATTAAACGCGCTCACACGCTTCGGTCAGAGTGAATGAAAAAAAGAGCGTGTGGAGAGAGATAGAGGAAACTGAGTGGTTTCATTATATACTGGTGCCTAGTTTGAACTCCACTCTTCACCAAAGCAACCGTTTATTCACGATTTGAAAAAGCCTCCGAGATCCATCCAAAAATGAGTCTCAAAATATCTCGAGGGTGGCGGGACCGCTCGAAAGACATCGTATGAATGGCTTCCCACTACATATACATTCTATCGCTTCGCCCTCTCTTTCAGGAAAAATTCTTGTTCAATAACTTTCAGAATGAGCCTTCAATCTACTACTTATGAGGGTAACACTTCAAAAATGGGAAGGCCTCCGTTAAAAATGAATTCCTTCTCCTTAAAATCCAACCGGCAAACGCTTTACAAGATACCTTTACTATAAGTTACCACAGGTGAAATATAAAATGCAAAATATTGAAAAGAAAAAGATTAAGTAATTTCCTGAAATACCTTGGAAAGCAATATAAAAAGTTTTTAAAGGCAATAAAACAGTGATTTGCATGCATTTGAGCGAAAAATCTGTTTTCATTGCATGTAATAATTTTTCATTCCTCCATAAGGCACGAAAGATTTATGCTCTTAATGAGTATTTGAAATAAACTTTAAAGTGAGAGGCCCACCAAAGACATACATGTGAGTGTGTGTGTATACTTATGTATGTATATATATATATATATATATATATATATATATATATATATATATATATATATATATATATATATATATATATATAACATGATTAACAGATTGTATTATCATTTGCATGCATTATTACATACATACATTATATATATATATATATATATATATATATATATATATATATATATATATATATATACACATAAAATATATACATGTGTTTGTGTGTATGTGTGTGTGTGTGTGTATGTGTGTATGTGTATATATATATATATACAGGGTCGCACCCAAAAGTGGTAGGACTGATTTTTTTACAAGAATTTTATTGACGATATACTTACATCGCCTTAATAATCTTCAAAGTATGCTCCTTGAGCTGCTACACACTGAGTATGCCCCCATTCCCCGTGCACCCGCTGGAAATTTTCTTTGGGGATGCCGTTGATGATCCTCGTCGAAGCCTCTTGAACGGCCTTTATCGAGTCAAAACGTCGTCCCTTGAGCTGTCTTTTCATCAGGGGGAAGAAGAAGAAGTCCGGTGGTGCCAGATCGGGAGAATAGGGTGGGTGCGGCAACGTGGCAACGCCGTATTTGGCCAGGAGCTGTCTGACGACGAGCGCGCCATGGCACGGCGCGTTGTCATGATGAAGCACCCAGCAGTTTGCGATGGCTGGTCGGACTCTTTTCACGCGTTCTCGGAGGCGGATGAGCACCTGTACGTAAAAGTTCGCATTCACAGTCTCCCCTGGTGGGACAAACTCCTTGTGAACCACTCCATGACGGTCGAAAAACACAATCAACATCGTTTTTATTTTTGATTTGCTCATGCGAGCCTTTTTTGGACGTGGGGACGCGGAAGTGTGCCATTCCGCGGATTGTCTTTTCCTTTCGGGGTCGTATTGAAAAACTCATGTTTCATCCTTAGTTATCACAATGTCCAAACAATTTTCATCTCGGTGCAAATTGGCTAACACTTCTTCGGAAATGCGCACACGCGTTGCCTATTGGTCGACACTCAGAATTTTCGGCACCATCTTGGCGCACACCTTGCGCATGGCCAAATCCTGTGAAATAATGCGTTGGACGTTGGATGCAGACAGTTCCAACTGGTCTGCAATTTCTTCACTGATTAAGCGTCGGTCTGTGCTCAGCAGTGTCCTCACTCTGTCCACATTCGTGTCGGTTCTTGCCGTCGACGGCCGTCCGGAGCGATGGTCGTCTTCAACGAGCTCCCTACCCTCTTTAAACAACTTGTGCCACTCAAATACTATGGAATGGCTTAAGGCAGTTTCCCCATAAGCCTGCTTGATCATATCGAAGGTCTCAGTTGTCGCCTTTCCGAGTTTAGCACAAAATGTCACGGAATAACGTTGCTCTAAATTCAGATTCATTTTATTTTGCGACGCGGATAAAAAACTAAAAATGGTGTCCTCACTCAACGACAGCCCGCAGGCGACTGAGGTTGATTTCGGTCTGGTACTAAGAGCCCCCTAAACCTTGCCCTGCCAGGCAGACCCCCCTCCACCGCTCCGTTCACGCCAGAGAAAATCAGTCCTACCACTTTTGGGTACAACTCTGTATATATAAATGTATATATATTTCTATATGTGTAAACATATATATATATAAATATATATATATGCACATATATATTCATATATATACACACACATGTGCATATATATATCTTCGAAATGGAACGCTCTTCGGCGACGCACAGATGTATAAAAACACAGATATAGATTTTTAAAACATAGAAACACTAAGAAAGGACACTCTCATATGTAATTTTGACGTTTCGACGTCACGACCATCGTCATCAGATTCTTATGGTGAAAATAATATATATAATGATACATAAAATTATGATGGAATATATATATATATATATATATATATATATATATATATATATATATATATATATATATATATATTCCGTCACTTTCCACCGATATGACGATGCAGAGCAAAAATAAATGGTCATAAAAGTTCAATTATCATTTGTTGCACAGTTTTTATATCATAAAACTGAGATGGTGAATGTGGGAGGTCCAGTGCGGGTGAACAAGAGCTTAATCCCTCAGATATGATGTCAGGGCTCCGCCCAGAAAGGTTATTGGTTGGCGTTACGGCAGGGAGAAGAGCGAAAGGAATGTGCTTTGGGATGACCGTTGGAATTTGATCGCCTGTTCGGAGTGGATATCTATCCGAGATCTCCGGCCGTCTCCACAAATAAAAGTACTGACCAATGCCCCGTAAGAAGATCAGCGGTCGACATGGGGGGAGGGGGTTGAGGGCAGTTGTGAGGAGTGAGTGAGTGCGACCTAAGAGAATTTAAGGGAAACTTGGTTCCCTGGTTTCAAAGGAGAAATTCATGGAGAGGCTTAATATCTCGGGCATAACAAGTAGACAGGTAGTACATAACAGGTAGAAGAGATACTAGTAGCTTTTTGTGTCATTATTTTCTGAATCATAGGGAATTTTGAGTTTTGAAAAAAAATTCTTAATACTCCTAATTTTAATTCATCTCACTGATTCACCGAATAACAAGCAAATGAAAATTTCATGTACTAGTTATTTGAGTGAGCGTGAGGAATGAATGAAGGAATATGCATTTGAAATATAAACTCTCACTTTCACCTATTTGAAGTAAAAAAAAGGTTTGACAAATATAACACCAGCAAAATACGTAAAAAAATGACGGAGAAAATTCTAAATGCAAACATTATACATGAGGATAAGATGATACGTAAATGATACAAGGGATTACTTTTTGTTACGCTCTTTCATAAAGGAGATAGTAAAGTGATTTCTCTCTTACATATGAAATAAGTGGATTCCGATAATTATGAAGTCTATTCCTCTTTTATCATTCTAAGCGGCTGCGGGCGATATATAGTTTCAATAGATTTAAGGTGATTTTATCCTTAAATACCTTACGGATTAGAACAATAGTGAGTCGATTACGGTCAAAGAGGAACGTTTTGTATCATAATAGTGCCAGTGCGATTAATGTTAACTATCTAATCTCCGATTAATTAATTGATTTTTGGATGATGAAGAACGTATTATCTAGTTATGGTAGAGATGTTTGAAAACAAAATAATAAAAGCTCGTCTTCCGGTCAGTAAGTAGTTGTTTACACGTAGAAAATAAGAAGTCTAAGCTGTTGAAAGCATAATATTTGATGCAAAATAGACATTGTTACTGTCATGGATTATTTACGCGTATCCAAACAAAACCTTAATTTTTCTCCATCGCTTAATTGAAAATACTTTTAATCGAGGCAATTTAAAAATTATAAACTCTGCTCCCATAGTGTAATAAAATTCCTAGATATTGGATTTTAATATCTTACTCAAGATATTTTTATAAATCACATTTTCACTCTAAATGGAGAATCAGCTTTTTGACTGTAAAACTCGTGAAGGTTTACCATTCAGAAAAAGAGAGTAGAGTATCAAGGATTTCTTTATAGGCAAATTACTCAGTGGATCACTACACTTTCAAGCGAATGAAGTGCCTTACCTCTCTCATTTGGAGATATCATTCATCGTATTTAACTTCCTGCCTCACTAAAAACAAACAATGCTTAAAACATATTTCTTACCAGAAGTTCAACTGGTGATAAGAAATTCAAATGAGAATACTAATTAGCACCTGAGGCCTTACAAAAGTATCAATATTAGTACAGTGCTTTATCAAGTTTGGCATCGTTTTACATGTCTCAGGCTTAGAGAAATCCAAAATTAGTTTCTTTCGAACATTAAGCTAGTAATTATGATATCCTAGCCAAATTTCAGCTGAATATATCCTAAGGTATAAAATAACTGATCAACATTAAAGTAATTACAATACTGCTCAATTAAAAATATTGCTGAAATCAAATTTTCTCTATTACCGCTCATCAAATCGAAATTACACTATTACGTATGATTACATTGTCAAATTGGGTATAACTTAACTATTTTATGACAGAAAAAAATTATTAATGCCATTGAACTATGTAACTTGTATATTAAAAAAATATGTGATACTCTTCGTTGATATGTATAACATTTATTGCGACAATAATATATCACTTATTCTTAGTGGACAGCACTGTGTCTAACGCTAGTTAACGTGGGAATTCAGCGATGTATGCGCCGTGAATGTAGACAACCCATCACACGCACCTGCTTCAGCGCTAGAGGGTATTACGGGCGCTCATCGTTCGTCGATGAAACTAATGTTGATGAATGCAAACGCAAGGAAATTGCAATCACAGGTGTTCAATCTAACGACAATGGATTTTATTTAACTTTAACCCTATTTTAATAATCGCCATTAGCAAAACCCTATGCATTAAATTAATGAACTTTTTCCTACGGTATTCAATTATTTCAAGAGAAATTTCAAAATATTTTCAATGAATTCAAGGACTCATAGTTATTCTTTATTTTTAAATAAGTTGAATAGTATTTTACCGATTAATATTAATCTAAAGTTCATTAAGAATATGGAGTATAACTAAGTATATCTCTTTCGCTAGATTGTCGACGAAGCATTTGCTATCATAGTTTCAATTGAAAATGTAAAACTTACTTAAATTACAAAAAAAAATTGCTTCATATTTTTAGCCATTATATTTTAATTGAAAAGGCCGTCACCATTTGGGATACATGTTCATAATGAAACTCAATGTTGCGAGTTAATAATATCTATTCACAGTATCACAAAATGATAGTATTTACCAGGATAATATTATTTATAAACCTATTTTTTAAAGAATAATATTGTATCATTTTAATGTTTAGGGGGCACAAAATATTACATTTTAGACAGCAAAAAGATTTAGCACTTTTTATAGACAGTACTAGAAATAATAGCCAAAAACTTAATCTAAAAGCGGCAAAAGGAAAAAAATATGATTACTGAATAAATTTAAACACTAAAATTTTGACGGAGAGTGACATTCATTTCGGGCGTTTCGACAGGCACTCGGACCTTTTTATTACCACACGAAAGACTTGATCCTTAAACTCTACCTCCCTCTCTACTGCCTCGTGCTTAAACAAATATATACATATACAAATTCATATAAATAATAAACACATTTTTTGCAAGGGACAGACCGTCATCATAAAGCGTACAAAAATTGCCGCACTTAAATCTACGGGCACATGCCTCGAGAATGAAAGAACAATGTTTTGCTTTTTAACATGGGCCGAAGCCTGGATGTAGATGGAGGAGGGAGGGGACAATGGAAAGTGATGGGCAAGAAGGGGAGGGACGGGGCTTGCAAACCGTCGGAGAAGAGAGAGAGAGAGAACGACGAAGTGAGCAGGAGTGAGAGAGAGGACCATCACGAGCGAAGAGAGATGGTTTTGTAGGTGGGGTGGGGCTTGTCGAGGGTGAGGGAAGGGGGTTGCATTCACGTGGATGGATGGGACGGAAATGAAAAAAAAGGATAGAGCGGAACGGGGGAAGTGAGCGAGGCGACGTTGGAGGGAAATTTTTGAGTCAGGGCGGGGAGGCGGGGCATAAAGAAGGAGGAGGATTGGAGGCCGGGGAAAAACGCGGACGCGGAGAGTTTGGGTGATATTTCTGCGGGGATTGAACTGAGCGGGCCATATTAACAAGTATTTACGAAAGGGGCGCCTCGCTAGAGTGCACGAATACATTTGCGTATATACAGTTTTCATTTGCCCTTTGTTTCGACTGAGTGGATTCCCGATCTCCGCTTTCACCGCCGGGAAGAATGGAGTAGGACCGAAGCAACCGCATGGGACGGAGGACGTGTGGGCGCGGGGAGATGTTCGAACGGGGATGGGGAAGACTGCGAGGGTCTGCTCAACGGGACGGGTGTTCGTGGGGGGGAGGGTAGGGAGGTGGGAAGGATAGGGTTTGGGTTTAAGCGTGGCGTGGTCGAGAGATGCGTACGTGGGAACGGAACCGGAGGAGGAGGGTGGGGGGCAAGGTTGTGATGGCATGATGCTGGGAGGGTGTGAGAAGGGACATTGGGGGGGGGGTAGAAAGAGAGGAAGAGATAGGGATAGATGGTAGTGGGGGGTGCATTGGGTGGATGGGGATCTCCATCCGTCTTCTTTTATTTTTCTGGAGTGGGAGAGGAGGGTAAACACGCGCGGTCGGTACGTACATTCATGGAGGGCCGGCCAACATGCACACTTACCATTCATACGGACGAGGGTGGTCGAACACGACGTGGAGCCGATCGCCCGCGACCTCTCCTCGTATTCCCCGTGGCCATGCGGGGCATTCTCGCTTTTTCCCGTTTCCTCCCTCTTCCCTCCTCTTGACTCTCTCCCACCCCGTCCATACATCGAAGTCCCTCCCTTCCCTTCCCCCGAATCCTGCCCCCCGGCGTGCCTTCTCGCAATCCCCAAGTGCGGCAATTGACTGCGCATTCCAATTCATTCCCCGATGCGTGGTATCTGTGTTGACGTTGTGAGAGAAGACGAGTGGAAGTCATGTCTGCTACCCCTCATTCTTTTACTCTGCGAATCATATTGGGAGCTTAAATCAATGTTGACAAAAATTAGGAAGACATATGCTCGAATGATGCCCTCTGGCTAACGATGTGGTTTCAATGAAGGATACCAACTGCATTTTCTAATGTTTTGCGTAGTTTCCTCGAGAAATCTAGGCTTTACCTGGTCATTAATTCAGTGGGTGTGTGTGTTGATGGCTCTATACATTTTCATTTTTGTTCAAATGTTCACGCTCTCGCGATTTACGCAATGCTCTGTTTACTTAACGAAAAAAATACATGAACAAACCTCTCACACAGATCTGAATAAAAAAGAAAACATTGAATTTTTTTGTAAAATTCCCATGAATATTCCGATGAAAGAATAAAAATGCATGGATTTCAATGTCAACAAAAGGCATCATTTTAATCAGCCTCAAAACATTGAAGGATGCTGCATTCTCAGATTCAGTTAGGTGTGCTGATCGTTTGTGGACATTATTTTTTTTTAATCCTTCACTGAAATTAAAAGCAACCAAACCACTTTGTTCCTGTTAGAACAACTGATATGAATATGACATAAATAATATTCTATTGAGAAAGGGGAATTATTGATGCGAAAAACGAAGAAAGCTGGAGAAATATTTAGGTAAATAATAATGAAATATTAAGTACATTATAATTTTACTAAATTGGGAAAAGGAGAAATTTAAAGGAGATTCGACAGGGTTTGTGTGCATGAGGAATAGAGAGTTTTAATGGATGCAAATGTTCTTAATGACTGTTCATTATATAAGAAATATTTGGAATTAATAAATCTACCGTTTCTTGTTTTACTTAGCTTAAAGTTTTTAAGATTGCATAGTTACTTCCATTCTTGTCTTTATGACATTTATATTTTTCAAAATTGCTGGCCTTTTTAGTTATTACTCACTTTTATATTAGGTCTGTATGCATAAATTGGCATAAAAACCCCTTTAGTCTATTGGCCCATATACTAAAACTGACACTGAAACTGAACATTTTAAGATCCAGATCCACTTCGTGTCAATGTTTTGGTGAAAAACCCGTATTTTAGAAAAATACAAAAATTATCCTAATTAATAAAACTGACATGCATTTAGCTTGTTCATCTAATTTTATCCATCAAAGAACAAAGTTAAAACGATAATGCAAATAGAATATCTTTTAACTCATAATTAACATAATAAGCTATATTTAGTCAAAAATCGAATTGATGCTATTTTAAGCCTTATTTAATTTAAAATATTAAATAATAAATTGAGAGAAACAACGCAAAATTTAAAATTTCAAATGGCTGAACCTCCAAACAATTTTATAAAGGACAAATCTCTATTTTCCCCAGAAATGTTTTGCTCAATCATAAGATTTTCATAGTGTCGGCAGGTATGAAAAACGGAGATCAAGCAATACCCTGAAAGAGTTTGTGTTTCAATTCAAAGAATTCGAACGAATAACATATGTTTCTTAAGCAGAGAGTTGTGAAGCAGAGAAAAAGAGAGTTTATTTTTTTCCTTTCCACTAGAATAGAATATCGGCTCGAACGCGCATTTTACTTGCGTGAGATTAAAGTAGCCAACGGTTTCCTTTTTCCTCCCTCACAAAAAATGGGCACATAGCAAAATGCATGAGCACATGCTTGGCTGTGGGGATTAGGCAGGCATAAGCTCCCCTACTGCAAAAGACGGTCCACATATCTCTCTGCTCCTCCATAAACCTCTCTCCTTTGTCTTCGCTCCTTCAACTGGTCAGAAACCTTACTCATCCGCCTCACTTGCTCTTTCCCATACCCTTTTTATCATTTTCCTCTTATTCCGTTTTTCAACATGATTTGGGAATGTTTGTTTCCTAGAAATACTACACAATTTCTTTTTCTCTGCGCTGTGGGTCGAAGGTGGAAATAAATGCCAAAAATATAATTCTTCACTGAAATCATATTATTATCAAAAAGCAGAATTTAAAGTGAATCAAGTGCTAACATAAAATTTGAAAAATTAATTGCGTTCGAAAAATTTCTTTCATTTTATTATTTTTCAAAAATATAAGATTATCAACAAGGAATAATGATTAAAAATAAATGATTTATTACTATGCACAATATAATGGATGCGTTATGTAAACCTTTAAACAATATTTCAACTCTTCCACCTTACCATTCCTGTTTACAAATACGAATACACTATACATTTGATAGAGGATTTTAATAAGTATTTCATTTAGTACTTAGTCAATAACTTATCTTTCTGGTATCTGTTGAAATTTCTGTAAATTGATCGTGCTTTCATTTAATTACTTTGTGCTGCGCAATTGGTTAGTTATTCTGGTAGCGCAAGTTTTCGGAATTTCTACTACGTCTTACGATACTACTGGTTGTGTTGAAAAATCGAAAATTTCACCAAAAATTAAATTTGTGTGTGCGCGTATATATAAAATATATATGTGCGTGTATGTATATACATATAAACCCCCCACACACAGCACTCATAAAAAAATTGTGTGTGTGTGTGGATATATATATATATATATATATGTATATGTGTATATATATATATATATATATATATATATATATATATATATATATATATTCATAAGCATAACTTCATAAATTATCTCAAGGCGCGCCATAGCATCCACGCAATTTCTCCCGATCTGCTCTGTTTCGTCTCAAATCCTTCCCTGTTCACTACTACCCTGGCTTACATTGCAATCGTGCTATCCGCTTTATTCCCCGCTGCTCTTTCTTCAACCGAGCCCTCGTCTCCTCCCTACTCTGTCCCCGCTCCGCATACTCGTTCCCCACACCTCCCACCCCCGTCCGCCAAAAACACTCCTCCAAACTAACTCTGCTTTATTCCCCAACGCGTGGCCTTGTTTCCTCCTGGATGTACGCTTGCTTGCTTGTCTTTACCCCCTTTCCGCACTGTGGTTGGACACACTGACCGAACTCTTAACTCGATATATTGGCCTTACATAACTCTCACTTGCCACCCAAAAACCGTCTGAAAGGGTTCAAACTACCAGATTCCTCAATTAATCTCTTTAGTTGTTTGGCTTCTAATCTGTTTGTTTGTAAGCGTGGCGACTCCTTCTCGGATGATTTCCATCGATAAAGTTAAGAATGACTGGGCGAAATCCATAAGTTTCGAGTTATATGAACTCCTTCTCAGCCAAAAGAAAATGAACAATATATGTTCGGAAGCGTCCGCAAAGATTTCGGCGAATGAATAGTGCAGGAAATTACTTTTATTAACTAATTAATTTAAGAGTTAAACCAGTCATTTGCTCTATGTTTACTGAAATCCAAGTGTAAAGGCTAGCTAATCATTGTAGATACACTAGATTAGATCGAATGGAGTTCACAGGGATTTAATGAAATATAAAATAAATAAATATTTACCATTAGCAACTTGGATTAACACTTCTGAGAGTATTTTTTAGCTGGAAAGGGTAGTTTGAGTAAGTGCTAGGAGTGGTTACGTGAGACATTCTACGCCATGCTGTAGTGCCCCGTATTGTTTTTAATTTGCTGAAAAAATTTTCGAAATAACATTTGAAAAACATAAGCTTAATAAAGGTTTGCGATCCTCCGATGGAATACAAGTTAATCCATTATAGAACCTAAATTTTTTTAACGGGTCTAAATTTTCGAGACAAAAAGGACTGAAGCTACTACTCTTTCGAAATAGAATAAATAATGAGACCTGGGACCTTAATTAAGTTATTCTCTTTGGAAGCGTAAGACTAATACATTTGAGGCAAAAAGTAATCTTTCCCTCATCCTTCCCCATTGCTAGCCAGCTCAAGCTTGAAATTGGATTACGCATTACTTGGAATTATTGGCATTTGGGAGCACCGCTGTGCAAATCCGAGCATTGAAACATCAACTGTAGGAAATTTACTTACACCCAACGAGTTTCCTAACAATAGGCAAACATATTCTCGGCAGCGGTTGCGAAGCCATGAGATAATGACGTGCAGCGCTCTTGTTTTCTTCACCGTTTGCACTTGAAATGGAAAACATCATTGACCGGGACCGGCTTCCATCGAGATTACTCTCAAGGGCAAACTATTAAAAAATGGCGCCGACTCAGAGGTGTAATAAAGGGCTCGTCCGCCGAGAACCGCGCCCTTATCCCTGGCCGCATTAAATCAACCAATCGCATCTCCGGCCATCCATATCTCTCCCTCTCTCTCCCCCTCTCTCTCTCTCTCTCTCTCTCTCCCTCTCCCACGTAACTCGAGCCCTTATGCTCCAGTCGACGGAATCCACTTCGTGCTCCCATCAAACCTCTGCTTACTTACGCGCCAATAACGATCACGTCAGTGAAAATGTTTGCTCGCCGTTGCGCCCGACGTCAAGGGACAAGGGAATTTCCTTTCACGTCCCGTCGGTTATAGCAAGTAAAGCATCCGCGTAATTTTGCTGTTTTTCGGGTCGTTTCAAAACATCACAAAAACCTAATCCAAACTTAAGATTAACTTACAAGATGTCACTCAAAATATATTATCGTTCATTTAAATCTCGATAATATTTAACGTTAATTACGTTAAATATTTATTATAATAGAAATCACTGACAAGTTTCATTATTTCACCTCAAAGAACTGCTTTAAACGAAATGTAATAGGAGAAAATGTTATAATTACAAAAATTACGAGAATAAGAGTATTACATGTCGTCATAATAAGTATTTCTTCGATGAACTTGGATATAACAATTTCCATTTGAATATTCACTCTAGATATTAGTATCGATAATTCAAATAAAAATAAGTCAACGTAATATGTGAATGCTGTGGTATATATTACATCAAAGGAAATTAAAGGACTTAGGTAAAAAGACGACTTAGGTAAAATTATGGAGATAGAGTTGTTCGGGAATGAGCTAGATAAGCCCAAGCGGAATTATGGTATTCTTTTGTTGGGGACGTAGTAGAAACATTGTTCATAAGTTGATTACGTAAGATTAACTATTATTTCTTCCACTCTGAATATCATACAGCGCTTAGTTTGTTAAGCAAATTTATCTTATAATGCATATTTATAGCTTATGAATTCATCCATCTGAAGAGAACAACATCCCTGTGATCAATTCAGTTAAATGTTTTCCACTCTTCAAGAGTTCTCTTGCCTTATCGCACCCTTGGTGAGCTCAGTAATTCAGCTGATTTTTAAAACTTTTAAAATAGTATTTTTGTTTCATTTGAAGGGCGGCATGGTGATTGCGGCCAATCAGGAACGGAGGATAATCGAACATTTGACGTCGATCATCAAGGTTTGACCTTTCAACCTGAAATTCCGGAGACCAGCTTGGAATAGGCTAGTCATGATCTCGAATATTATCGAAAACGGATTCTGCGAAGCGTTATGCCTTGGGTGATACCACTAAGGGAGAAAGGGGCGGAAGGATCCAAAGTAAGAGACCCTTTGGATCAGAAATCCGTGGCGACGATCGCTATATAACACATTATCCTTTTTGAGTCAGTGTGTAAAGAGAGTCGAAATGAAGATAGGGAGGTCACAAGGGGTGGAATAGTATTAATCCGGGATAAAGACTTGTGACGAAAGGTCAGAGGAAAAAAAGGTTTCGAATGGATATGAGGTCCAGGAAGAGAAAGAAAGGGAACGTCGGAGGGCAATGTAAAAGGACTAGGGGGAGAAGGAGAGTAGATGGAAAGGGGAGAAGGGGGATGTGCAAATAACTATTAAATGGAGAGGGAGGAAGAGCCTGAGGGACGGAGCTGGCGGAAGCACTCTTCGTAAGGTGGGGAGAAAGAACGGGAGGGGAGGAAGAGGAGGCAGGGTAGAGGTCGAGGAGAAGTGTAAGGGAGGAGGGACGCGAAGGGGGGAAGAGGGAAAGGAAGGGGCTAGATGGAATGTTGTGTAATGGAATGTGATTGATAGGGGGATATTGGTTGAGGGTGAGTATTTTAGCCTGTGGGCGCTACACTGATGGAGAGAGGATGTAGGGAAAGATAGGGTTCCTCCTACTGCTCTCCAGCCTCTGTCAGAAAGGGCGCTCGGCACGCGGAGCGGCGGTGGGACAGGCGGAGAGGGTCGGGGGGTTGGCCGGGAGGGGAAGCGGGCACAATTTGGAAGGAGACAAATGGTATTTCAGAAGGAGAGCATTGTGATCAAGGCGCGACTCCGAAAAGGCATTCTCTTCCGCTTTGCTGCATGACCTCACAGATTCAGCCATCAAATTATAATTTATGAACTATCGGCCGATGCTCACATGCTTGTAACGAAAGTGAGAGGCATTCATTTTGGGCCCGCTTCCGAGCCAGCCTTCAAACCGAATTACATTTTAATATCACTTTTCCACGTCGTGCTGTTTTAAACGCTCAGGTACGGTGAATTCGATAAGAGATTGAACAGGCTATCGGATGAAACGATGTATATATTGGGGTCAAAATTTGATTTAACTGATCACGAATGAGGAGATTTTGAGAGGAAAGACCCTTTAATTTGTTTCACTTCACTCATGTTTAATGATTAAACAATCAAGGGATTAAAAAAACTGAATGATATATATATATATATTTGTTTATTTATATATTGTTTATTCCTTAGCTAAAAATTTGCGATAAAAAGACGGGCATGAAAGAAAATAATTGAAAAAATGGTGAATATGTTTCAAAATTAATATAATAATACGGTAATAGGAGGAATAAGAGTATAAAAATGTGATAAAAATTAAATTTATTCAAAATGTACAATGTTAGCAAGGTTCATTAAATTCTAAACAATCAACAAATTGATAAGATCGAACAAAGATCCTCCAGCTGAAAGCATATTTTACTGAAGCTATAAATGAAGCAGTTTGTGTCAATTATGAATCACAATTATAAATTTATTGAGGATTTGAAAATGGTTAATACTATTTAATATTTAAGAGGAAAATTTCTTTGTGACTATAGTTTTTCGGCTCCTGACAGCAGAAATGTATGAAAAGAGACTAGCTTTTCAACCTGAATCGTTTCAAAGTTTTAATTAGTAGATAAAGGAGAGCCTTCTTCCACAGTTTGGAAGGGAGTAAAATAACCCTCAAATGATAAAATATTGTTCTCGCTCACAGTTTCACAGTCGCTTTTAATTTCGACCGAACAATTAATTAATTAACATTTTCTGGACGGGAAAAGAAGTTGATGGGGTGGGGGTGAAAGTGCGAGAGAGGGAGAGAGTGAGAGACGGAAAGAGGGAAACGTGAGGAGGATGGTGGAAGGGAAAAGAAATAATGGAGGTGGAGTGATGGTAAGAGAAGAGAACCCAAGTGATAACAATACGCTGACCCTTAATGTTGGCGGAGAGAAACGCTCCGTGAGGGCAAGGAAGCGCGCGGGAATGGGGACTTGTGGCACAGGGAAACGGGTGTGAGTGTGGCGGCCAGAGGCGATGGAAGGTAGCGGGGGAGGCAGGAGTGCTGGTGAGGCCGGGGTGCTGGGGAGGGATGGGAGAGAAGTGAGCAGGGAGTTTGGGTGAGGCTTTGGGCACAGACGGGGAAGGAGAGAAAAAGGATGAAATTAAATGAACGGGAGGGGTGAGGTCGTATTAAAGAGGGACGGAAGTTGGATTAAACAGGAATAAAGAAATATCCTTTCCACCGACTTTTTTTGGGAGGAGACAGAGGGAGGGGGGGTAGGAAATGGGAGAGCAGTGGAACCAAAATTCTGGAACAAGGCTCTTCCTTTATTCATGGGTTCGAGAAACCAAAAGTGTTCCACAGAGAAAACGTGTCTGCATTATAAAACTCAGAAAGTGTTCGTCTCCGCATTCGATTAGGTACGTGACGGTTGATGGACACGGGGTTATATTGGGAACACGATAAATAATGTATGGGTGGTAATTGGGTTCTAAAGTGTTCCGATGCCTGAGGTCAGTGTGCTGTAAACTCTACTAAAAAATCCATCTCGTGGCACGCAAAATGCGTGCAAACAACGGATCGGGTTCAAAAAGGCGATCCTCGAGCTCTTCGTTCACCCAGCTAACAAGTCAGTGACGAGCTGATAGGTGAAAATGTTTGAATGCAACATATCACAACATGTCTTGCCCGAATCTACGCATTATATTGAGGATTCAGGTTTAATAAATTTTGGTCAATTTATTACTACAGTATTGCATAAAAGTGTCCATCTACCTACATGGTTCTCTACACCGTGAAATTGTGTGTGGCCGAGGGTGATTCCACACAAGAAATGCAATATAAAAATGCGTGCCGCTTAGTTTAGATGCTAGTCACCATTAATTATATTAAATGATTCAGGAGCATTCATAACAGTGTCTAAATATGAAATATTTCTCTATCACTGCCATACATCCCACTAATGAGAAACAAAATTAACAAAGGTTTAGATATAAAAATAAGAACGTGATAGGATAAAAAAAATTTAACCGACCATAGAACATGGAATAACATCCTGATCCATTTATACCGTCAGTCGTTATGGACGCTCTGTTGACCCAAGCCATTCTCGCTGCATGCCCCAGTTCACACGACTCATCATGCGACCACGCAAAGCTCGTGGCCTTGGTAGTACTTGCACGCGCGGCATTTCCAGTATCACGGTTTGGTCCGATGAAGTGAAGGTACTCCGCCAGGCCGACGTGGCCTGCTCCGCGTTTCAAAATGAATGCATGAGGCGGGACGGGAAATGATGAACCGCGGACGTCCATCAAAATTTGGAGAGAGCAAGCAGGAGAGAGAGGTAGGTAGGAGAGGTGGCGATTTTGGCGGAAGGAGGGTCCATTGGAGGGGGTGGGTCTGAGGAGAGAATGGTGAAGTAGGGGAGATAGAGAGAAACGGATCTGACGGCAAAATTGCTTGGCTAAGAGATCCACTCTAAGAAGGAGAGACTCGAAAAGAATGGACGAATGGTGGGAGAATAAATAAGAAATAAAATGGGGGAGAGAGAGATAAAACTCGAGAGTGAGAAAGAAGGGTGGAGGGGTTGCGGGAGAAGAGCGAAGCGAGGGATAGTGTGGAAGTGGGAGCGGGTCAATTTGGGTTTTAAGGGGGTTAGGCCGGCCAGCAGGATGCAAGACAAGAATGCATAATTATTTTAGGGCAGTGTGTGTGGCGCGGGTGCCTTGAATGTATGCTTTGATGCGCGCGCAACGTTGCGGGCGTGGCTTTGCTTATGTGATTCCATGAATTTAAGGGACAAATGCAAATTCATAAGCATGAGCACAGGTTAAAAAAATAATTGCGCACCATAGAAGTAGTATTTTTTATTACAGTAATTCTGTTTTTCTTTACCAAGTGGTTTCTCTTCCCTTTTTTCTGTCACATTCATACGCGATTTCGTTGAGATATCCCTTTAATGTAAATATCCAGGTGTACTCAGATTGATGTGATGCCAATAATGCAAATATACCCAATCCATCGTTGATTTAAGGCTCGAAAAAGTGATGAATAAAAATGATGAAGTTCTGTTTCATGTCGGAAATATCAATACGTTAGAGAAAATACATGAACAAGGAGAATTGAACAAATTAATCACTGCAAAACTGATGGTATACATATTATACTGAAAGTGGAGGAGTTTGATTGAATTTTCAAAGCGATAATAAAATTTTTTTCTCATATCTTGAAGAAACAAACATGATCAAATTGATTAAATGTATAATATTATATATTC